>NC_140705.1:31787500-32240000 GCF_050655825.1 Lonchura striata
TCCTTCCAAATGGGTGATTGCTTCAGAAGGCACTAACCTTTGAGTGCCCCATCTCGAGGCTCCCGTTAATATTCAAAGGAGCACTGATTGCTAAAAAACCCAAAAAGGTCATTAAGCAAATCAGTTACTGGCACTTACTAATTGCACTGCCTGGTTTCAAGGGAATGTGAAGGGGTGTGTGTGTGTGTGGGGGGGGGGGGGGGATGTCTGTGCACACACTTCTTCCTCATGTATTTTTATAAGAAGTAATTTTAAAGAAAACATCCAAACATTCTGTCAATTTTTTTTTTTTGTGTCTTAACTTAGTAATTATTCTCCTTTCTGAAGGATTCCTCTTATCTACAGCTGAGTTTTACTTGCTTAAAGGGACATTTATTTTTGCATGAACGGAATCCTGGCTGCATGGATACTCCCTACAAACTGTGTGACAAAGGTTCTTTTTTTCCAGGAACAATTATTTCTTTGCCTTCTTTTGCTTGATATTTTTGCATCTTAATGAAGCACAGTGTTCAAAACAAACTAATCTTATCTCCAGCACACCTCTCCCTGCTACTAATACCATAGATTAATTTTAGCATACACTATTAGAGGATATGCTCCAAGAACTTGTGTTCCTTAGGATCAGTGCCAGAAGGCAGGAAATGGGCCTCTGAGACATGTTTAACTTCACAGAATTTTCAATTTCACCAGCTTTGATGGCCTTTTGTTTACATGATTTCACAAAGAAATCCAGCTTGGAGTGACATTTTCTGGCTGGGAATATTGAAATGTTTCCTGCGTAGACTGACATTTTGAAAGCTGAGGAATGGCTCATAAGTATCAGAAGAAATCAGACAGTAAAGCAAGCTCAGGTGGGAACTCTCCAATGCAGTCTGGTGATAAATCAAATTTAATTTTTAGCCCACACATCAAACTTCAGGTCACTGTTAGTGCTCAATCTATGACACAGTTTTCTCCTTCCTTTTCACTATTCAGACTGGCAGTGCAAAACAAAATGCAGCGCTGCCAAGAGTATGGGAGAAAGGATGGAAAATTGCACAATTGAAAAAGTGTTCAGATCATCGCAAGAACAGGTTTTGTAATAAGTTATCTGGTATTTCTAAGAGAATCTGAAAAATTACTACAAAAAATTAGAAAATACAGCTCCTCAAAACACCCCTTTAGGGAAATTTTTATACAAAGATAAAGTAAATCTCTGTGAAGGAAATAGAGACATTAGGTCTGAATTAAAGTGGAAATTCAAAAAGTGGAAAAGCTTGGCTGAAAAGAACAGTAACACTTTTAGGCAGAAACTGGAAACAACTGAACAGTAGAAATAAACAGTCTCCTGCCAAATAAGAAGATAATAAGCAATTGTATCCTTTGAAATATTGGAGTGAGAATGGATATTGTAAAAGGTTTGCTCAGTTATATCAAAGAAACAGAGGAGCACAGAGTTGGCAAGAATGCTGGACAAAACAGCATTTTTTTGTCTATTTGAGATATTTGAAAACTCTGGAAATGTCACAAGTGTGCAGAGAATGGCAAATCAGGCCATGTTACCACTTCAGAACTAAACTGTGCTAACTTTAAATTCATTAACAGTCTATTTCTCCAAATATAAATTTCTCAAGTCTTAGCAACCATTATCATTTGTTATTCACAGCACTCGGTCCTCAATAGTCATATCCTAAATTAGCTGTGAGTTGACAGCATCAGGGATCTATGTCTTACAGTTAGCCTTGATGACTAAATTAGTTGGTCCTTGGTGGTCTGAGCTGGTGAAACATATCACTGTGGCAGATGTCTCCAAGTGCTGTGCTGAACCACACATATGCTGTCACAGGTTTTTTTCTCTGCAGGCAAGCAAATGTTTGGCTTAGGAGTGCAAAACAGTTATCTTGCTGCTAGTTACTCACTGTTGGAAAGAAGCAATGGTTATTAGAGGAAGACAAAAGCTTCCTGATCTTTTTAGAGGGAGTATTCAAGAAAGTAAACATTTGAGGAAAGAGTTGCTCCTTGAAGTACCACAGACTAGAGTTCAACTGGGACTGGTGAATGAGAAAATGATGTAAATGCCACTAGATTGCCTAGCACAAATATTGTAGGTATACATGTAAAAGAAGGTACATCCAGAATGTGCCACACAGGAATCACTGATATCCTTTCTAACTTCCGCTGTTTTTCCAAGGCCTGAAAAGAACAGACAAATAGGGTCAGTTGTTCTGTCAGGGAAAAGAATAAATTAAACATGACATAGGTTTTTTTATTTTCAAAGGTTCATTCTTCTGGTCATAAAGTTAAATGCTTCGGTGACTTTAACTTAGAAGATATAAATTATGTATGTATTGATTGTAAAGTAGCTGATATAGCAGGTTTTAGACATTTGATTTGGCTGACCCACATCAAGGTATATCTGAAAGTGTGCTTGCTGCAAATGCTTGTAATTTCTTTTGATCCCTCTTTCTGGAAGCTATTACAGTTTTTGGAGCCCCTAATCTGACATTAGCTTTAACTTTTAACATTCCAAAAATGGTTTTTTTTGCTTGAACAAATGGATTTGCAGAGCAAAGGAATATTTGTAATTAATTTTGTTTATTTCCTTGTTTGAACTGCTTTTCTCTATTTTCTCTATGTTGAAATTTTAGTGCACTAAAATAAGCTCATTTGTGCATCCGTGACACCTAGAAATTTCAGCAATGTAACAATTCAGTTACTTCAGGTTAGTCTTATCTAAGCATTTTTCTTCCCCAAGTTTTCTTGTTCTCATACTTCAGCTTGAGTCTACTTCTCAGGACCACAAAAGTAAGACCTCCCCACATATCTGGGGAGCAAATAGTGATACATTTATTTTGGTTTTCAATAGTTCTTTCTTCCCCTTCCTTCCTTCCTTCCTTCCTTCCTTCCTTCCTTCCTTCCTTCCTTCCTTCCTTCCTTCCTTCCTCCCTCCCTCCCTCCCTCCCTCCCTCCCTCCCTCCCTCCCTCCCTTCCCATAGTTCTTTAGTAATTTTCCCTTTTTTTTTTTTTTTTTTTTTTTTTTTAAGCAGCAGTTATAAAATCACAACACAGGTATTTCACATTCAACTTCACAAAATTGATGTTCCTTTGTGTTTCTTCCACTACTGGCAATAATCAGCTTCTTTACTGCCTGCAAATATTTTAACTTACTATTTGGATTGTCTCAAAGGTGAGAGCCTTGAAATACTCTGCAGTTGGTAGCAATATTTTCAGATTCTTGTTGATTTCTTTATTACATTTAGATTGTGACTGCCAAGAATTTAATTTTAGTAAGCAGCTGCAGGTTCTAACAACACAGCTGTTAAGAATGATAATTGTAGAAATTGGGGGTGTAAATAATTTTTTTCCATTGATTTAAATATAAACCAAACTTTTGTCAAAATGTATCCGTGACTCCAAAATCCCACTCCCAATTAATGTGTTCATCAATCATCAAAATGTTTAAGGCTGTCTAAATTGTTAAAACCAAGAAGATGTGGGAAACTGAACTCTTTGAAATCCTCTGTATTTTCAGATTTAGAGACCTTGTGTCAAATTACATTCTGTCTTCAAACAGTAGTCCTTGGTGGTATGAGCTGCTCTGTTTTTGTGGTGTTCAGATGAGAAGCAACGTCCATGTGACAGCACTTACAAATGCAAACCATGTATTTCAAATCCACATGGCATTTCCAGAACTTAGGAACATGGTCTCTCAATATTAATTTTTCTTCTCAGACCAACAACATCAGAGAAAAATTTGAATTCTCCCCTAAGGACGTGTGTGACTTTCAGTAGAAAAGAAAGACTTAGAAACAAATCTGAAGCAAGCCATTGCTTATTTTTGTCAACTTTTCATCAAGATCAGATTCTGATTGATTGTAAAGCCCTTAGCACGCGTTTGATTTGAAATTCACTCTGGTAAAGAGAAGTTAGTGGTTTTTTTTTTTAATTTTCTTCATGATGTATTTTTGTTTCAACTACTGCATTTTCTCCTCCTAATCTTGTATAACCAAACCTCCTCCAAAGTCATGCATTCATTGCTTGAGTCCTGTAAACCAGTAATTTTGTACTTTGTGTTGATATGTTTAAAAGTAATGGTGGTGTTTAATACTTGATTCACAGGGCTTGATTAGTATTTCCCAACTTACATCAAACCTCCTTTGTCTATTTTATATTCAGAATTGACTACATTACTGACTCAAGCCCTATCTGTAGGCGTTAGCTATTCCAATGGAAACACTCTGAGAGAGGCCCATGAAAATGAGCATTGTGTTAAATGCTCCAGGTGGCAGCAAACTGGCAAAAGAAAGGATATCAAGTCAGAAAAGTGAAATTTTATGGAACCAGCTGACAAGAGGCCTTGATTAGCTTTCTAAAATATTTTTCTAATATTGTAACTCTAATTTTAAACTTTTGTTCACAATGTAAATGTGAATATGTGTAAATATTCACAAGGTGTAAATACTATTACACCTTGACAAATTCCCTATACTGACTGTCTTTTTTTAATTTAAAATTGGAGGGGATGGGGAGCAGGGGGCTTTTACTTATGGTATTTTTCATTAATTATAGCTACTTTTCATTTTTTGTCGAAAATAATTTTTCAGTCTCAGATTGAAAGATGTAGGATTTTCAAATCAAGGTGCTGTATGTAGATGTTTCTGAGCCACTCAACTTGAATTCACTTCCTTCTCTGAACTTGCCTGGACTAGTGAGGTGCAATCAATAACACAGGCAGTGGCACAGCAGCAAGAATGTAGTCCACTGTGAGAGACCAGTTTAAGAGATCCATAGACAATGAGTTCTTTGTATTTTCTTTGAGCATTGCAGCAGGAAAAACTGGTGTAACTTAATTTTAAGATATCTTGAAACAAATTATTTTGTTTGTCACACAGAAATATCTAGACATGTTTTGGACCAACCTCGAAGCAACCTTGGAGTAATATTCTTTGATGGACATATTTGGTTATGTCCAGATGTTTTACCCTTGCAGTTTCAATGAGAAATAAAAAATGCTTTGGGGTGCCTTTTGAAATTACCTTTGATGCTTCTTTTGCTCTATATTTTTGATTATTTGACATGAAGGTTAACAAAATGTCTTATAGAGAGACAGTAAATTTACAGGAAGAAGTAGGAATGGAATATAAGTACAAATCTGCTATTTAATTTATAGCTTTTACATAGATTATTTATTTATGATCAGATGAATATCAGCATAACTCATACTCCAGTGAGCTGAGGGGATACAGAACACTGTAAGCAAATTCCAGATGGGAGATGGCTGCTCTTCAGAGGTTCCCAGATGGTGTGGGAAGGGACTGGATGAAGTGAATCCCCAAAGACTAATACCCCTACACCATAAAGGCTCATAATTTCTCACAAGTGTACATCCCATCCCAGGCCTCACAGTGCTTGTGAGAGGCACAGGAAGAACTGTTGAACTGTTACTCTTCAAGTGCTACTGTCTTTAGCAAGAGGAATAATAATAGGAATTTTATTATTTGATTTACATATGAAGTTACATTCTGTGAAAGAGGTTGGCACAAGGAGTGCTAATCCTGTTCCAGGAAGGGCAGGAACTTTATATGCTTGTTGTGGGAGTGGGTTTTCAACAGTTTCTGTTGGCTGAAAGGTGCCGCAAATGAGCATGTCATTTTCTTCTCACTGACTTCTGACAGATTTTTTAATCTGGATAGTCATTACTTCCTTACCACATCCTGCTATCTTTTCTCTAAAAAAAACCAAAAAAACAAAACAAAAACAAGAAAAACCACCCTCTCAAAACAAAACAAAAAATCACAACTAAATGAAATATTGCATTTCTTTATGTTAAAATAGTGAAACTCTGAACAAAATAGTAAATGTATGAAATCCTTATGTCCCTCTCCTATAAACTGACTGTTCCCTGTTTTTGATTATTTTTACATTAACAGAAACCTATTGCTGCATTTTAATTTCCAGAAGATGCAAGTATATATATATATATATATATATATATATATATGTAAAATACCATTCATTATTTGCTGTGTTATCATATTTAAGTGTCTTTATTAATTTATGAAATTTATTGATTTATTGTAGTGAAAATATTATTACCTCATTTTAAAAAATATTTCTATATATTATATATATTTTAAATAATTTGAGTTTTTTAATTTGGAGATGTGCCTGGGCAGTGTCAGAGGAATGTAGTGTCCATTTTACAGCTGGGGAAGGTGAGGAATGCTGGTGCAAACTCCTGTTGCAGAACTGAATGTAGAGAGGACTAGGAGTTCACAAATAGGAAATAGGAGTGCTCTGCACATCAGAAATGAAAGTGAGGCAAAGATCAGTTTGGACCCAGAAAATTTCTTTATTTTTTAAATGGATATGAAGGTCCTAAAGCCTTTTTTCATTTTTGTTTGTGAATATAGAAAAATTATAAGGTTTGAAAGTTTTTGTTTTAAAAAGAGATTTGCAAGATTTGGTTTTTACAGCAGGTATTTGAAGATTTATAAATTGAAATTTATAAATTTATAAATATAAATTATGACCTTAATAGCATCATAAATAAAAAAGGAATAAAATATTCAAATAAATTACTTTTAAACCAACTGAACAGAATATCCCCCATTTAAAAAGAATATATGACCCATTTCAACTGTGAGTATGCAAATTAAATGGCTTGGGTTATGAGAAGATATGTGTAAGTAATTACTTCTTGCTTTCTGCAAGCTGACATCTTTAACATCTCTTGGTCAATGTCATTTTTCAGGCTACTATTAGAGGATGAAAGGCATAGCAAACTGACATCAAGTTTTAGTTTTGTTAGAGTTCATTTTTTTGGGAGCGATGCTAATATTCTTGCTTGACTTCCATTTAAAAACAGGATTTTTCTGTAACAGATTTAGTGTGACAGTTGAGGAAGGAACCTAGCAGAAATGATAAATGCAAACTGGGCTCCACATGCACTCAATTTAAAATGACAGCAAGCAGAGTAAGTGCTTCCCCCATGCACGTGGATCATAAATCTTTTGTTGTCAAAATAAACTATGCCCAGCTTACATGTTCTCTCGTGAGAATACCTGAGAAGTAATACTATAAACTATAGTTCAGAACAGCTTATTTCAAGAGCAGAAGTGTACCATAGGTAAGGTCCCTTTGGGGAATTTACAGTTGGGATGGTGTCCATTCTAAAGGAAGGCAGGTCCCCACCATTGAAGTAAGAGCTATACTGTGCCACCATGATTCAGTTCTTAATGTAATATTTGTCTTGTTTTTGTTTTTTTTCTTCTTTTATTATAAAGGACAGTGAATCTTTTGAAATCAATCAACAGATGCTAAATTAATCTACAAGCAAACAGCCTGCAAATTTAGCCAGTCCTTTTCATGAAAGAGCTGACATGGGAATTTTTAGGAGCATATTCCTAACAACTCTGCACCCTCTTCATGTACTCTGATCAATTATTTTGTACAAGCTTTGCAGGCTTGGAACAATATGTATAAAAATAATCTCCTATCTTGCTTTTGGATTCTCGATAGTACACCCAACCTCTGCACACAACTTGTTCTCTCAGCCCTCCCTATCACATGCAATAACTCTGCACCTCTGACTAACTCAGCTTTTCCTGCTGGCAGGGTTGGCTGAAAAGACCCATACACCTACTCTCACACTCCCATCCATACTTAGGCCTGGCAAGAAATGTGAAGTTCTCCAAGAACCATAAGGAGATGCTGAAACTTGCCTGAGAATGAGATTGTTGCCTTATGGCTTCAGTCAGAACATTTTTTGAGGGGGTGTGGATTGCAAAGGAGGGCTGTGAGCAATGTCAAAGCTAGGCATAGAAATAAAATGGGAAGTAAAAGTCATGCAATACTAATCAGCAATCCATTCAGTTTCATGAAACATCAAGAAGCAAAGTCCAGCATGTTACCAGAGGGAGCCAGAAGGGGATAGTTAATAAATCTTCCAAGAGCTGCAAGGGTCTGTGTCTGATTGTGAAGCTACATTACTTACTGTTTAATATGCTCAATGGCTCTGACGATCCCAAAGGCCTCTTAAAACTAAAGAACTGGAAGAGAAACTAATTGCTCACTGAACAGACCCTGTTCATGCTGGGTTGTGACTTACATCCCCAGCAAATAAAATACCATTCTTCCTGGAATACTCAGGCCCCTGCTCAGTGTGGACAAGGGCAGCAGCCCATGGAGGTGATGAGTGCCAGCTGTAATTGTGTTCTGCATAAAGCAAATTTTATATCTGGAGCATACAAACCCTTCCAGTGCAAAATGTATTTTCCTGCAAAGCAGAGAGGAATACATGTATTTAAATAGCGAGGAAGAAAAAGTGTGAAAAGAAAATTTAGATTTATTTCACTTACAGTACAGCAGAAATACACTGTTAAGTGTAGAGTTCTGTGAGCTTGTACGGAGTGTCTTAGTCAACTTCCCTTAGCAGAAAAGGCCTATGAAGGACTCCAATCTCCTCTCTATATATCTTAATTCCCTTAAATCATGTAATGGCTTTGTGCTTGAAAAAAGATGTGTGCAGATTATTCCTAAGTTATCAATAGCAGTATTCTTTTTAACAGATGGGAAGTTTTAGCAAGCCCTGAAATAATTACAAGATAAAACCTTCACAATTCTGTATCAGTGTTTGATTAATTATACAGCTCTCACTAAAATAAAAATAAAAAAAAAAAACCAAAAACAAAATAAAACAAGAAAAGTGCTTTGTTTCATTGCAAGTTTCAATTGCAAAGAGAAAGAGAAAGAGAATACATTTGGTGAAATTTCAAATCCTAAAACCTGAATTTCTGGTCACTGAATTTCTGTGAGAAAATATAATCATATTCCTACTTAAATATTTACACAGATGTTTTTCTCCTGTTGCTAAATAAAGGTGCCCCATGATGTCCACAGTATATCTAAAAATCTAAATATACAGCTTTGGCTGTTTAAGTTTAGATGCACATTTCAGAACATTAGTGATATTGTGTAGCAATATCCTTCAGAACAAGGATTAGGATGTTTATGTTCTCACTTTCAATCTCCTAGTTCACACTTCAGGGTTGCAGTGAATGCAAACTGCCTCCCCTGTGGATAAGAGAAGTTAATCCCTAGTACTTCTGGAAATTCATACATATGATACTTTCTAAAACTGATACTATGAATATCTATGCAAGGCTCCAGGTGATGAAGGCATTGTATGTGCTGAGTTCTCCCAGTCTGTAAACATTATATCTCCACAGTGACTCAGTTCCCTAAGACACATTGCCCAGTAAAGCTGATCAAACTAAGTTGAATTTGGAGCCAAAATGTGGCACTGGCACTTAGGCCACTGATTTCAAGAGGAAATTTGGTTATTGGAACTTGACATTTAAACTTGCCTTTCCTTTTGTCCTTATCAATAATGGTAGCACAATTTTCTTACATTTAATTGCAGATATAAATAATATCAATTAGCTCTCTGACTGCTTGACTGTGCCACCCAATCAGGATAATGTTTCTCTACTAGTATTACTGTCTATAATTAATATGTGATTTCTTGACCACAAAACATTATACTTTTAAGAATTGCCTTCAGTGACTATCCTGAATTACTTTTATGGTATCCTTTATCACTATCTTTTTCTTTCCAAATCTTCTATATATCTTTCATCAGGATCAGGAGCATGAGTGAATTAATTTTTCTCCTTCTCAAATGGTATTTAACACAGAAATAATAAAAAATTGAATTTTGAGACTATATTAAAACACTCATCTATTCTCTTTGTTTTTTTTCTTTTGTATTTCTGCAGATATGTTCAGTCTTGTGTTGGATTTTTTCTTTTTTTCTTTTTCTTTTCTTTTTTTTTTTTTTTGTTAAAATATAGCTTCCAGGACAAAAAGAACATATATTGAATTCCTGTACTAAGCTATTAGCTTTCAGGATAAATTAAGTGTTGAATTACAATAATATGAGAAGAGCAGAATAATTAAATGAGAATAATACATTAACACTTCTATGTTTCTCCTCCAGACCATGCAGAACAATTATAATTCCTAAATCACTGGGGATCATGGACATACTATTAAAGGAATAATTCTTCTCCATTTGCTGCACCATCCATTTGCAGATATAATCATTTGTACAGGGTACATAGAGGTCTTTATTACACCTACAGGACTATTTTCATCCCAGGCCATTTGAATTGTAGCACTACTAATGCAAAAAAACTTACTTTCTCTTTCTTGATGAGCATCTGTACTCTTGAGAGACATTTAATAACATTTCTGCTTTTGATTCTGCCTTTTGACATCTCATCCCAATGACATCCCAAAGACATCAAAGTTAAAGCAGCTGGATATTACTACTTTAGTATGCGTGTTTTCTACACTGAAAGTCTAAGAGAAAGTAGAAATACATGATGGCTTGTAACAGTAACCACACTGTACAGCCTCAGAGGTCCTGCTGTGTTTTTCATGTGTAAAAGTAATGACAAGCAGAGCCTTTGTTCTGCCCTTAAATGATACTAAACATTGTGAGGGACTGAGCTGGAGAACATGACTGTACTGCTTCCCATCTGTAGTAAGAGGAGAGTC
Source organism: Lonchura striata (assembly GCF_050655825.1). Classification (NCBI taxonomy): domain Eukaryota; kingdom Metazoa; phylum Chordata; class Aves; order Passeriformes; family Estrildidae; genus Lonchura; species Lonchura striata. Next base: position 31,798,043 of record NC_140705.1, read on the forward strand.
AGACTTCCTCTTCCATGTTGATGTATAAGTGGAGTCCCCAAAGCAGCCTGGATAGAAGATGCTGTTGCCATACTACTTTAAGAGCTGCAGCACTTTAAAGAAATTGTCTTAATTTTAATGTCTGCCAGCAAAGGAGTTGAGCCTTACTGATCTAATATGTCCCAGATAAGGCCATTTCCAATATCAATGAGGTGAGGAAAGCACTTTCTGACAGGAAGATCATGGATTCCCGAGACTCAGCTAGCTTCAGTATCTAAATTAAACCATAACCACTCTCAAACTGAGTAGGTTAATGTGTTAATATCCTTCCAGAGCATGTGAGCGTTGTCACAAATAGAAGTACATTCAGGTTTCGATGGTACCTTGTTAAGATGAGAACTAAGTTGCTGCAAACAATTAGTGAGTGAATCAAGTGATTCCCTAATGGCTAAACTATGGTAGCACATACCCAGTTTTAGGAAGTTCCATTTTCATCTGTGGCTGGGGCATGCTAAGTGAACACAGTCATGGACTCAGCTGATGGACACAAATAATTCAAAAATGTTGCCACTGCAACTCAGAAATGTTTAATTCTGTTTGTACCTTATCCTTGATCTCTCTACACCAAATCATTATTCAGACTGGTTCCTTCAGCTTGTTTCCAGCTCTAGTTTCCTAATAGCTCTCAGCAGAGGAGAAAGAAAATTATGTGATGAGAAGAAATATTTTCTCAGTGTAAGCACATGAAGAAAGAAAGACATCAATCACTGCCACTTTCTCTTTACCTGAAAGTTATTTCTTCACTTGTACATACTTAACAGTTGAATGTTGCTGCAGGCGATGTGCAATATGAGCCCTGATTGTGATGCTCCACCCACTGACTGTACAGTAACAAACCAGAAGTCCTTCATCTTATTCTTTGCTACTCTCATGCTATGGCACATTGTCACCCCTTTGTAAACCATGAAAGAGATCATGGAAGGAGAACAAGGCAGAGTCTTGAAAGAATCTCTTCCCCCTTTCTTGTGTTTCAAAGGATACACAATTTTTCTTTGAAATAAAGAAATGTAACTGCAACTCTCTCCAATACTTCTTCCCTACCTCCCTCAGGAAGGGAAGAAGTAGAAATTAAAGATTTAGATATTATTTTGACTATTTAAAACAGCTTCAATGTAATTGGTTCAAACTATTACTGCAAGAAAACACACACATTAATCAAAGAACATTCTAAACTTGCATATGCCTAAACTGCCTAAAGTTATATATGTGTGCCACTGCCAGGACCCTACTGCTCAAGGTGATGAGACATTTCTGGGGTCAGTAGCAATGGGAGCCAAGCCCCCACAATGTATAAAAGAAGCCCTTAGGAAGTGCTGGTAACAAGAAATGCTGCCAACAAGGGCATGGTGTGGCAGCTTGGGCAGCAGTTCACGTGGAAGAGTGTGCAGGCAGGAAGGATGCTGAAGCACTGCCAGCTCAGCCAGAGAGCAGTGACATCCACCCCACAGAAAGCCATAGCCTCTCTGAGCTCTGCATGCTCCCTGAATGACACAGCTGCCCACGGACAGCTCCATGGGCAACATGCTGACACTCAGGTGTCAGCTGCAGGGCGTGCTCAAGGGATCAGGAGCACAAGCAATGCCCTCCTCCATCCTTCCTCTTGCAGGCAATGATGAGAGAAGAAACAGGAAGAGACAGCAAATCAATACCTGACTTTCAGCCTGGTGTACCTGGCAGAATTTAGGGAGGTTTTTTGACTGTGGGTCAGTTTGCAGGTCACCAAGGCTGCTGGATCAGATGGGGGGGTACACCTGTCTCAAAGGTGGTCTAAAGTGGCAGTGCAGTGCCTGAAGCCCCATGTGCTCCAGCCTCATTTCACAATGCTAAGGTGTGCAGAGAGCAGGGACCACCCATTCCTTTGTGCTTGCTCATGGTTGGAACCTAAGGTGCTACAGGGAACAAGGTTGACAGGTGGACTGTGGCAAGTGTATTTCTTTCTTGCTTTTAAAATATTTTATGCTGATAAGCCTTGAAGCCATCAGCTAATGGAACCAGGAAAAAAAATTTCTCCTCATAACTCTCTTTCTGGGATGTCCTGGTGTAGCTGTAGGATGTTACAAATTTGGGATACAATTTTGTAGCATAAGAAAAATAGCTCTCCAAATACTCTTTGGGTAGGTAGAAGTGGAGAAGAAGCAGCATTGATCAGCTCACTGCCATTGTATCAAGTTTTCTTGATCCCATGTAAAAAACACTGCATCTCAATGAAGAGCCTATGGAGACTATGCCTAACAAACCACAAATTTAAAGATTGCCTTTATTTAAAGTGTCAATGGATACAGTGTTTTTCAGATTATTTTAAGGTGTGCTGGTCCAATATATATGCTAAATGTACTGTTTAAGAGATTATTTTGGTCCCATATTTAATCCCTTATGCTTCTGTCATAGCCATTGATGTGATTTGGTTTACTGTGCTTGTAGTCAGAACTAGTTTAGTTTAGTGAATCACAAATATATACAGTTATGGCAAGATAGGATTTCCCTGATGTATATTATTCTGTTTATCCACTGTGTGTTTTTACACTGTAAGTGTACATTCCTGCTGCCACAAGACAGAGGTCCAATATGAAAAAAGCATCCTCTGTAAATATCCACTTCATATTTAAGTTTTTGGGTTTTGGTGAAATACTTGGCATACTATACCATTTTTATTTCCTATAAAATATGGAAGGGATTTTACTGGGAAAGTGAGCGGACCCCAGTGCAGTAAATTGGATTGCAAAACTGCTAATATATTCTCTATTGCTTCAGTTTTGAGTGTCTACTGAACAGAGGCTTTTAAAAACATTGACCATGCAGAAGGCTTGATACATTTTTGATGTATATGACTGGAAAGAGCGTATGGCCAACAAGTTAATTTCCTTTGATCAGCTCAGAAGCTGATTGCACTAAAGGCAATCAACTAAAGGCAATTGCACTAAAGTATTGCTTCCTTCCTGCTGATTAACAGGAGTTCTTGTCTGGTACCTGGTACCATATATTCTTTGTATATCTTTAAATTCATGTTTTACCCACTATATCCTATAAATCCCAAACTATATTCCTCAAATTAGTCTTTTCTAATCTTATCTCAAGTTTCCTTCTACCCCTTCTTCAAGGGCCAGCTGATGGCCTCTATATGATATCTGCCAAGAATGTGACAGCAACGAAGCCTGCAGTCAGTCTTTAGGGTTCTTTGGCTTAAGGATACCCACAGAAAACTGAATGACTCTCAGTGAGGAGCCTTCTTCAGCCTCAAGCAATGAGTTAATCAAATGGCTTTAAATTAACAGAGCTTTGGCAGAGTGGTGGAAGAGAGCAAGTCATCCTTCTGTGGAGCTGTCAGAGGGCAGAGAGCAGAGAACAGAGCATTCACATCCCAGACCAGCTCAGCAGCAGTAACAGGATGGTCCTGTGCTGGGAGTAGCTACCAAAAAGAGTTCCCTGAAAGACTGTGCTTATAAAGTTAAATAAAGCAGTGCTATAGGTGGCCTTCAATGAAGTGGTATAGACTGCATCCACACTCCACTGCAGTGGTTCTGAGTATCCTCATTGCCTCTGCATGATTCTTTTCTGGCACTATGATCCTAGGATGCACTGCTTGTTGTCTGTGCATATATTTTAATTTGTTTTGTTTTGGTTTGTTTTTTTTTTTTAATTCAGTCTTTGAAATAATGCTGAAGATACGTCCAGCCTGTCAAACTGGTTTATGGTGATTGTTTTCATAACATGAAACTGGAGGTTGTGCTGGAGGACTGTGGAAGGATGGAAATTTGTCTTGTCTACGCTGCATTTGCAATGGACTGTGGCACACACTGGCCTTAAACTGGACCTAGGGATTGCTCCAGAGTGTGCTAGTTTTAGTCTAAACTATTCCTCTGAGTGACTCCCAACCCTAAGGCAACAGTGTGCACTCAGTCAAGCAGCAGGGATGAATTAAGATGCTTCCCCACACCCTATTTTATGTAGTATAGTCAGAGGAGTCCAGCTGCTGAGTTGTTGCCCCCTTAGCATAGTCTCCTTCCAGATCTACGCAAACCTACCTTAGGATCACTAATATCAGTTTTTTCTACAGAGGTCACACTGGAATTCCTGTGGGTATCTCCTAATGGCTGTGGTGCACAGGTCCTGCTGACACTGTGTGCTGCTCTGTTTGCCACTGGTTTGCTGATAGTCTGCAGCTGATTTAGGTGGTTCTTAATTTTTATTCCAGTTTGGTGATAACAAGCAGTCCACACAAACCACACTTCACAGAAGTAAGATATATTTAGCATCATTTCCTTCTTCTCAAATAGCCTGTTTCCCCAGAGTGGGGACATCCTAGTGAGGCAGATTCAAACATTTGCTTAATACATGAATGTGCCCTTACTGTTTGTTTCAATTCAGCTTTATTTCTATCTTTAAACAGACTTTTCTATAATAATGCACCAAAATTCTACAAAACCTACATACCCATGAGAGTATCCTTAGCTTGAGTCAGCTCCTGTGCTCTCCAACAGATATCTTAAGAGTTTTATTCACCTTCATTCTATCTTTCTATAAGGAGTTTCTTCTTTCTGCCCTTCTTCCTTGTCTGCATGCCTCAAATTTTGCATATCATACCAACAATTCTTTTAAAAATGCACACATCACACTTCCTATGAACACAAATTTCCTCTGAGATTAACCTATTTTTGAACAAGCATCAATTAATCTGAAGACTTTATGAATTTTTATTGCCTTTTCAAATTAAATGAAAAATATTTGCAACATTTTATGATAAGGAGACATGGCATGCTCCTATTTCATCCTGATTCAAATATTTGCTGTATTGTGATTAGACCTTTTGGCTTCATGAGTTTTGCTGGATACTCTATATGAGTTCTGCCAACAAATTTTCTTGTACAGCATCTGACTTCTGTGGGAGTTCTTGTGAAATTTGAATTGCTCAAACAAAAGTTTCATTATCTGTACCCTCACAATGCCTGCCTAAATTAGCATGGCACCCAAAAAACTAAGCTTGCCAGCTTCTGCTCTCGCATTTTGGTTTGCCAATAGGTATGGAGATTTTTGTCCCTGGTTCTCAATTTTTTAAGAAGTTGGGAACAAAAGAGAGAAAACAGAGGGAATTCCCCTCTGAGTACATGTAATTTCCTAGATAATAGCAGAGGCTTGACATTTTTCATAATCACTATACCTTGCATCGACATTAAAACTTTGAATGGCCCCATGCAGTGCAAAAAATTATACCCCAGTCTTGCTCTTATGTTCCAAATTTCAGTTAAAACCTTTTATATGGAGCCCATGCAACCCTGTAATCAAAGCTGAAAAGGCAAACTCTTCATCTCATATGATTTAAAAGAATATTAGAATTTAATATCCATTGATTCAGAACTCCTTTGTAAATTACTGGTTTAGGGTAAAATACAGATTTTCCATTAAATCCTGATTTGTGCAAAATCAAGATGAAAAAGAATGTAATAAAATGCTTTAGAATTTCACATAGTTTAGGAATACTTAAGCAGCCTCTCTATTGAACAGTGACCTTCTATTATTCTGTATTTCAGGCTCAGGGAGACCTTCTATTCATGTGTTGACTACTAAAAGTATTGTTTATTGTGAATTTTTCGTGTTTTAAGTATTATATCTTTGCTATGTTCTTACTAGTTACTGCAGGATCTTTTGGTGGGGATTTTGGTGTTAGTGATGGGGGAGGGGGGGGGGATGATTTATTTTACCAGATGGGCTTCTAAAAGTAGTCTGTTTTATTACAATTGATAACCACCATAATTGAACAAATGGGTGGAGAAATTAATAAGAGTTGTCATTTTCTTCAAGAATAAGAACATTAGTAAGACAAGCACACTTAAAAGGATGCAGGCAGCCTGCTAGGAGGTTTACTTTCAGTAAAAAAGAGATTCAAGAAAATAAATTAGTTTCATTATTAGTGGACATATTTCTTCTCATGACTTTCATAGTAAAGTCAACATGAAGTCAGCAAAGATAGATCTGAGAATTGGTAAAACCAGGAAAATGCTTTTTAGGGATTTTTGAGTCAGAGTCAGACTTTATTAGGCAAGTTATAATTAGACTTGTATGAGTGCTTGGGGCATGCCTGTTTGGTTCCATGCTTTTTCCTTGTCCCATGCCTTGTCTGTGCCAGCACTCCTAGAGCAATAGTGGGAAAGAGATCATGGCCAGCAATAATGCCTGCCCTAACAGAGGAAGGTGGGCTACAACTCTGTCTTGTATAAGACCAGCTGTGGGATTCAAACTGTCAGACAGTCTTGTCATCCAAATTATATCGAAGCTGCCACATTCACATCAACTTTCCCAGTGAGTCAGAGCTTATCTGACATCCCCCACTGACGGTCAGAGTCTGACTTACAGCAGGCTCTGTGTTAAAGTCACCATAAAATCCCATGCAAGTTTTTCACCAGCCATAGTGCCACACCTGACAGAACAAGCTTTGAATAAGGACTTTTATTTTCAAACTTATAATAATGTCCATGAAACTAGGTCAACAGAAATCATTGCATTTCTAGAAAGCGCACTGCTCATTACCACTAATCACAAAAATGAATCATCTGCAAGCTGCCTGCACTTACAACTGTCTTGCTTAGTTTATTGGATGGCACAGTGCCTATTCATGTGTTGTTTAGACGTATTATAGGGAATAGGTGTCAGAAAAAAATATTTTATGAGGATAATTTAAATAGAACAACAACTTTTATCTTGTTAGCAATAATTTCCCTTTTGGTGACAGAACAAGAAAGTATCATTCTCCCATGAAGCTTTCCAGCCTGCTGGCACCTGCTCCCTGCTGCACCATCATGAAGTTTAGTCAGTCAGGCTCCTGGACTGCTATCTCTAAGATGGGGCCCATTCTTGCCAGGGATACCAGATCATCAAGAACATGTTTTCATCTTATTCAATTTGCAATTCTTGCTTTGATATCAAAGACTAGGAAAGTACAGAAGAGGACACGTTTCCTAACCAGCAGTCTGGGGTTTTTACTCTTCTGTCTCTTGCTGGAGCTAATTCTCCCCCAAAGTACCTAATCTTTTCAGCTGGACAAAATGTTCTGAACTTTTTGCATTAAAGTTTTTCAATCTTCTGTAAAACCCATCTAGAAGGGGATTTCTAAAGAAGCCTAAGCATACCCATTGCATCTGGTTTTAAGCATTCTGAATCAGTTATGAGGGATACCCTTAATGCCTCCTTCCAAAAGGGTCAAATAATTGCAGGAATTTGAGTCTAACTATCCCTTTCTGTCTGTTTTTTTTTTTCCTATTCAAATAAGTCAGAACTGTAAACACGAAAATAAACAATTCTTGCTCAGCTTCTCATCATAGTATAACACAGTCCAAACCACTTATCAACTCCCACTCAACATTCAGAAAACAGAGCATCTCACACGGAGCACCTGCCATCTTGCAGAATAGTGCCATATGTGATTATCTACAAGATTTATGTAGAGATGCAACACCAAACTTAAGACAGAGAGGAATGTTTCCTCCTACTGGGGGCTCTGGTTAGACACTGCATAAAAATTCTGCAGGTACCTCTGTGATCCCTTTTTTGTCTTGCCTCTTATTTTAATTATTGAGAAAGCATAAATAAGATCTGTCAGAAAAAGTAAGACTGCAATAAGGTTAAAAATATTTCAGCAGGGATGTGAATTATTGCAGTGTGCTACCACTGTTTTGTTTTTGCCTTCATGATCCAATAATATGTCTTGAAAATGTCATTTGTTTAGTCATTTTAAGCATGTTCTGATTTCAAAACCAAAATGTGGATTTTTATTTTATGTATCTCAGAAAATATGTTGAAAATATTTTAGCAAATTAGTTTCCATTTCAGTTTGCAAATTTGTCTGTAAAGTACTCAAGCATCCAAGTTTGTGATCAAAGCCCATCTAATTGAGATTTTTAAAATTTTAAAGAAGATCTAGAGAGAGGGCAGTATGTATTTGTTTCATAAACTGCAGGAGCATATGCCCTAAACTATATGTATTTAAAGAGCTGACTGAAATACAGGCATATTCATGACACTTTCCTATGAAATATTTAATTTGTTGTTGTTATGTTGGAGAAAAAAATACCTACTAGATTTTTTTAAACAGCTGACACCAAAACTGACTTTTAAGGAGAATTCATTAAAGTTTTTCCTCACATTTATTCTAAAGAAAGTTAAAGAAATAATGATGCTATAGTTAGGGGAGATAATAAGGATGAATAGTACTATTGATAATAATCTTCATATCTATCATGCATTATCATATGAACAATAGGCATCTAATATTTCCAGCTACTTTCTTTATTCTCTCTCCTCTTTGTGTACGGGACATACCATTGTTTTGAATTTTTACATCTCAGCTGACTATGATGACTAGCTAAATACTGTATAACTAATCTGCAAAATTTTAGAGTTCTGGAAGTCAAATGCATCATCCAGCTGACTAACTGGAGAATCCTTTGGAGTGTGCTTGTATAACAACCACAGAAGACTTACTAATTAAAATAATTCAAAAATTGAAAATAGGTACAGTTTTTGCTGTAGTCCCAAAGCTGCAGTACTTTATCAACTAGAAGGTGTGTTAACAGGGACCTGAGTTAATTGGTTGAAATGAACAAGACTTCATATGCCTCTTGAAATTTTCATAATTCTCTAGTGCTATTTATCTTGGTGACAGAGAAGAATTTTCCTGATGTTCTGCTGCTAATAAATACTATTTAATTCATCTAAAGTTATTGCTTTAACAGAGCAACAGAGCTCTTTAAACAGAGTGTTGGAATACTCTGTTTCTAAATTTAAAGAGCTTAAGCAGATGTCCAAAGCACAAAGGAATACCTGCTCATATATTCTTAAATGAGAAGTCCCAAATGTACTGCTACACAGATTTCATACCTCAGGGAGAGGAAAAGAGTACAAACAGGTTTTTCAAAGAATGGAAAAGTAATGTGTCTCCTGACCTGCAAGCAGAACAATGTTTTTGATTTTGATGACAATTTTAATGATACTTGTGTTAACATTACTTTTACTCTGCTTGTCCAGGCTTGACTCCCATAAGCATACAAGAGCACAGGGCTTGTAAGAGAGAGAGAGAGAATTAACAAAATGGAAATCTGTAAACTACATCAGTGCCAAATTGCACTGGTAGGTGGCAACATGAATCCAGTCTTGCGTATTACAGAGGAGGTGAGAAAGGCAGCACAGTTTCTTTAATCTCACGCTTTCTCTTCCTGCTCGTAGGAAGATCCCAAGTGTTTTTTTCACAAAAAGACATCCAGCTCTTCCCAACTGATTTATATTTTTTTTTGTAGAGAATGAGGCAAGTGGGAAGAAAGAATACAGCATTGTTCTGCATGTACTGTAATTTTTTCAGAAAAACTGTTTTACCTCATAAAACATAGCGTCTTCGAGTCTAAAACATTTTGTGGAAATATACCAGTCTAGAGCCAGAGGTCCCCCAGCATCCACAGGAAGGAAATAAATTTTCAGAGGAGGTGAATTACCACTCCAAGAGGTAGGGGGCAAGTTCCAATGGGAAATTTATACGCTGCAATACTCAGCTGTTGGTGGTCTGGTGCTGGTCTCAGGTGTAGGGCAGCTTCAGGAGTGACATATGCACCACTGGCTTAGGCACACATGTTTTCCTTGTACTGAATGTAGTGAACACAAGGAGCTGGGGATGCTGAGGAGGTGGGAATAAGCCACTAAAGTTGCTGGGAAGGCATGTTTCTGAAGGCATGCAATTCTTTAGGACACAAGTGAAGTTTCTCACCTATTTTTCCCCATTATTTTTTTATTAACCCATTTCACCATAAGGATACAAGAAGAATAGACTTCCTGAGTTAGACTATATGTAATTTGAAACAATTTCAAACAGATGATCTTCAGCAATAAAAATACTATATCTATGTGTTGCAGAGTCTCTGGACTGCCACCAGGTACCCACCTACCCACTCTATCACTCCCCTTCCTCACCTGGAGAGAGAAGAAATTCTGACGAGAGCATCATGGCCTGAGCCATCTAAACCGAATACAATCTGTCATGCCAAAACTAAAAGAGGAAAGAGAGGGGTAGGTTAAAAGTAAAAAAAGGAACAAAATGAAACAAACAAACAAAAACCGAAACAAATAACAAAAGCAAAGAAACAAAAAACTACAAGCAGTGCGTCAAACCTGGGGAGGGCAACAATCATTCATTTGACCATCTGCTCTGACTGGTGAAAGGCTGAGGGCCTGGAAAGAATGAATGGCTGAAGTTCAGCCTTCTAGCATAAATTGTCTTGTGTTTCTTCAATCCTCTGCACCACTGTGCTGTATTCCACTCTGCTGGCATGGTTGAGGAACGGAAGGGAGGAGGTGAGTAATCAGTGACATGCATAGAAAGTGTGCAGTGAGGAGTGGCTGTGCCACAGAGTAAATACATCCCCAGCTCACCTCCCCAGTCCTGCATTCCTGCCTTAGCTCAGGCAGTCACATATCTCTCATGTTGGCTTGGAGTGAGGGGAGGGCTGAGGGCACAGTCATGGGCAGCAGGACAGGAGGACACACAGAACTGACTGGCCAAGCAGACACATCCACTGATGTCTGTCTGAAAATGAACAAGCCAGGTTTGGATGGGGCTTTGAGCAACCTGGTACAGAGGAAGGTATGCCTGCCCATGGCAGGGGTCTGGAGCAAGATGATCTTTAAAATCCCTTCCAACCCAAACCACTCTTGATTCTACAATCCTACAAGCACTTTTCAGTCTGAAGGTGTCTCTGTCTATCAGATCCTGAGCTCTGAGGTGATGTGGGAAGTGGATGTGTATTAGGATTTTTTTTCCACTTCTGTCAGCAGCTTCTACATCAGCAGTTTGGCATTATAAATTGAGTTTTTTTGGTGAATAATCTGCCAATCACATTTACAAAATGCACAGGAGGTACTTTTAAATTTTTACATTCTTGAAACATTTGTGATCTTTTTCAAGTATCTTTTAGCCTATCTCTCTCTTATTACTTGAATAAAAGAAGTGGGAGGATGAAAAAGAGAACAGCAAGGGCTAGAGAATCTTGTTATAAAGATACAGAACATCATCTGTAGGTGGTGATATAAAAAATTACAAGAAATGTTCCTCTCTGTTGCTGTATATAGATATGCCTGGTCAAAGTCTGCCACTACAAACACCAGGATATAACCACGTTGCTGAACGTCATTATCCTACTTCTCCAGTAGCTTCATTAGGAAGTCTGACGTCAAATTCCTTGAGTCTTTCTGAGTGTTTTTGGCTGTCTCAAGAATTAGTTTATCAATCACTGGCTTTTGCAATCACATGATCGTTCCAGATAAAATTGCACTAGAAAATTGTTATTTGAGTTACTTGATCTGTACTTTAACTCCTCTCTTTTGGAGTCAGTTGGATATCAATCTGAATTGTGATCTGGTGTTTGTTTTAAATGCAGTCACCTTGATGGTTTTGATCTTATTCTTCATTCTGGCTTTTCAGACCATTGAAAAATTTCCTTATCCACTTTCTCATTTTGCTGAAATATTAATCTATAAGTTCATATAAAAGGAAGTTTTTCTGTCACTTTAGGAATATCCAAAAGAAAATAGGACTGTCTGGAAAGACATTTTTGCAACAAGGTATTGATTTTGAGGAAGTTTTGGCAATAGAAATGTTTATGGGATCCAGGCAGTCTGGTCACTTCTGATGGCAGATTGGAATAGAGATCTGAAATGAAAACCTGGTATTGATCTGAAAAAGATATCTTCAGTAGGGTGCCATTTTTGAAACCAAAAAGATGGTGCATTGTTCCAATGCAAAACACAAACCCGTTTCCAAACCTTAAGAGCTCATAAAATTGCCAAACATTTAGCTGCTAATGAGTTACATGTCAAGAGGGACTCATGGTTATGAAGATTAGATGGTTTTTTACTCATATTTTCCTAACATAATGTTCTCTCTGAAGAGGGGATGTCCTGAATGGCAAGAAGCAGTGGTGCCATTTCTGTCACAGTGTTTACAGAAAACAGCTGATGCATTGTCCTTGTTCTCAAGACAATGGCACTTTGAAGGCAGTGGAAGATTCATATTTCAATGTGTTTTTTAATGCATATGGCAAAACAGAGTCCCTTCTATGGGTCAGACTATCACAAAGCATTTTTGTAAATATTTTTCTTTTTTTAAGTTGGAATGCACTGAAATATACTTTTGCTAGCACTTGGGAATTAGACTAACAAGGACCAAAATTTATGAACTCAATTTTGTATTAAAAATATTAAAGTTTCTGGGTTTGCATATGATTATTTTGTTTCCTTTACTAATATGGCAGACTTTTTTCCTATTTCTTCTGAGATGAAAATATCCTCAATTATGAAGATCCATTTGCTTTTATTTTGCATGTAATAATTTTCAATTTTTCTTTATCTATTTTTGGTCAATATGATAAAATATTTGGAAAACTTTTTTTCTCACTCCTAAGATTTTTTGATGTGTGTTTTTCTTGGGGTTTACATCTTTCTTCAAAACACTGGAAGATATATTGTGGACATGCATCATAGCAAATAAATGAATAAACTCATTGCGTCAGGCATTTAACACCACAACAACTCACTCACTTGCCTCTTGAAAATTTCACCGATAACATCACTGACATTGTTAATTGTTATTTCCTTTTCCCAGTAAATGTTTACGAAAGGCACTGAAAAAAGAATTCTGACTTTTCTTACATAAATGAAAGGGTTTAAAAAACTCCTAAACCCCGAAGAGACATTAGCCGCTGAATTTGAAGCCTATATAGGTGGCACTACCCTCAAAGTAAGGTTTTGTTCTTCAAACTGTGTTTTAACAGGAGCTCTCTTTGGGGACTGTTTTAAGGCAATGAAACCAAGTACAGCCTTGACAGCAAATTCACTGAGTATGGATGGGCACATCCCAGGGACAAAGGTAATTCTTTCTGTTTAGTCTATCTTTTGAAGCTCTCTCTTCTTCTAATCTTCTGGCAATACTCTAGCTGTCGCCTTTGAGTAAATCTTGCAAAGATTTTTTCCCGTAGCAGAAATAAAACCTCATGTTCCTTAGGAGCAGAGAAATGTATGCAGGTAGGCAGCCAGGCAATCTCCTTGGCTGTGCTGTGTCGTGCCTCAGTTGAGGGATGCTGCATGCTCAGCAACTGTCAGTACAGCTTCTCCTAGGAGCTTTAAATTGCTCTCTTGAAATCCAGTTGCAAGGGCTCATTTTCTTCTGTTTGAGTATGAAAACTGAAACAAGGCACAGCACATAGAAGAAGGCAGAGCTAAGCTCAGTCACTCTTAGCTTCAAATCCTTCAAACAGTAATGTGGGGCAGATTTAGTTAAACAGAAATGCCACTTAAGACAATTTCCAAAAATTGTATCTATTTGAAAAATTTGGATCCTTCCAAATACTTAAATATACTATAAAACTTTGCCTGATTAACCCTCTGCTTTATCTGGGTTCTGAGACCTCATCCCATATAATTTCATATTTTACCAGGACACCACTTTGTAGAAATCCCTTGGGGAAAATCCAGTTTCTTGTAAGGTCTGTTAGAGTCCTTGGAATTTTTTCCTATGTTTTTCATATGTTTCCGAAATCCTGATGACTTCAGAAAATGTATTTTGCCTTTCTTCTTATATGTAATAAATATCTATTCTGAGGATGATTAATCTACTTTGCTAATGAAGTTTCAACTGGCTTACTTTGATAAGCATTAATAACATATGTTTGTGTTGTTACTAAATATCTAAGAAACTTTTTATTACTTGTCCTACCATCCAATCAAACTATTTTTAGTCATCATGAACAACTGACTTAGCTGTGGAAAAAGGTATACTTTTAAACGTGTGATGGTATGTCAGCATAGAAACATGAGGACATTTTACTGAGACACAAGTTTTTCATGCTTTAAAGCAAAGCCAAGATACTACCTATAGAATCTACATTATGGAACAAAGCATGTTTATTTATTATGTAAAATAATAAATTTTACATAAATGTCCCATTTAAAGTGTTTCTTCAGAATGGCTGTTATGGAAAACGCACTAGAAGAAGAAAATGAGCAAAAGGAATCACATTTCTTGTCACAGCACTTGGAGAAAACATGTCAAGGTAAAAGGTGGATGTTTCATTTTGGTGACATGCCTGAGAACAGGAGCAAATCAGTGTGAACTCTCCCTTTCTGGTTTCTGGCAGTCACTGGCAGCTATGAGACCTAAAAGAGTGCCTCCTCTTTATATTTGATGTAAAGGGCTTCAAAATTACTAGATTCTTGATAAGTACTGTTTTTCATGTGAAAGCACAAAGTCAATCAGAACTGCAATTCTAGTGCTGGTGGATTTGCTGAATTGGTTTGAAAAACAACCATACAAAACACAACCATTGACTACTTTTTTATTTTCTGACAATGGGCTATGTGAGTGAAATACAGGTCCTGATTCTCACCTATAATATAATGAATTATGAACATATAATAATATAATGATTCATATAATAATTATGAACAACTAGCTGGAGGATTTTTACTGCCTTTTTTTTTTGCCTTCCAGAACTTTCCTAAATAGGGAAGATGAGAATTTAAAATGTCTCTGTAAACAAAAATCTTACTATATGCCCCCCCTACAGATTTATTTTATTTTCATTTTTATTCTGATGCTTGTTTGACCACTCTGTTCTTGCTCTGTGTGATACTCAGTTACCAGTGAGATCTGCACCATCAGTGAAATAGGGTAAACAAAAATCCTCAGTCCTGTTCCTACAAAGAAAAAATTTCATCTGCAAACTATCAGATCTCTGAAGACTGTATAAATATATACAAGTGACTCTGGAGTGGTGCTTTTGCATGTACAATGCAATTACCACACCAACTTGTCACATTTCATTTACTACTACTAGGATTCAAAATTTAGACTGTGGCAGTGCTTAGTCTGCAGAGGCATTCTGCTAACACAGGGCAGAACAATACTGCAAAAAATTTAAAACAAGTAAGGGAAAAAAATCATCTGTCTTATAAATGCAGATGACACATAGAAATTGTGAAGCCTGGGATAATATTAATTTTGTTAGGAATTAAACCAATATTCCATGTCTTACACATGGATTTCACCTCAGCTATTCTGTTTGCCTGAATCAATTGGTATGACTTGAGAGCAATTTGTTGTACAAATTAATGCTTTATCATATACTTTTTTATATACCTGTAGGACTTAACTTATCTCTATTAAAATGTCCTTTGCTGTGTCTTTTATAGGTCTCTGGTCAGCTTGGCCAGCTTAAGTGGCTTTCAGTACTCATGTGCTGTAAGGATGGCTGTGTCCCCACTGCTTCTGCAAAGTAGATTTGGGTTTGGGGTAACCCCAGGCTTTTAGGCATATCTAGCCCACAGCCTTTCAGCCTCCAGTCTGCAGGAACATGGGTGCTGCTGGTGCTCCTTTTTAAAATCAAAATCTTCTGTAGTTTGTTCAAGTTAGCATCCTGAACTTCATGTGGGTTTTCCTTTAATTTTATAATTAATATAAGGACAAACTCTTGCATGTTTCAAGCAACATTGTACTAGGCTGATTTTTTGTCCTTAACAACCAGATTTGTTTCCCTATAGATTTTCCTCCAAATGTTCATATTATAATAATGAAAATTGTAATCCCCTTATTACACCTTCACCATCAGCCACTCAGTGTTAGATACTGACTTACTGAAGGTTCACAAAGTGACTTTTCTGAAATTTTTGCAATGCAGCAAAGCTCTAGTAATTTGCAAAAAATTATCAAATCTGAACAAGGGGTAATAGTTTTAAACAGAGAGAGAGTAAGTTTAGATTAGATATTAGGAATAAATTCTTTACTGTGGCAGGAGTGAGGCACTGGAACAGGTTGTCCAGAGAAGATTTGGACACCCCATTCCTGGAAGTGTTTGAGACCATGATGGATGGGGCTTTGAGCAACCTGGTCTAGTGGAAGGATGTCCCTGACAACAGCAAGGGGACTTGACCAAGATAATCCTTAAGGTCCCTTCCAATGTAAACCATTTAATAATTCTGTGATATATTTTTTATAAAAAACTTGGAGAAAAAAAAAGAGACAAGTCTCTCTTCAACGTCTATAAAATTCAGTGTTGAGCAGGTGGGGTTTTTTATTATTATTATGGAACAGAAGTATATTTTTCAAGATCTCCACTCTTTCCTGGAGAATTATATAAGTTTAACATCTGTTATAAATGGAAAAATGTGTTTTCTCCTAAAATACACCAAGATCCTCTATATGTGGTTCACAGGTTTCAAACTATAATCATTAATACTATTCATGGAATAAAGGTATAATTTATGGAATAATATTTTTGGAAATATTATTCACAGAATAGGAACAACTGCGTGTAATTGTTTTTGCTCATTCAAGGAAAAGTGCTTTTCTGATTAGATCCCAAACTATGTCACATATTTACATAATGGTGCATTACATGGCCATATTAGAGACTTGCTGAAAATAACCAGAAGGCAATGTCTTACTTGCTCTAATATTTGGTTCATTAGCAGGCTTAACGTTTTAAGGCTAAGCTAGAGAGATACATGCAAATATTGGCAATTCTTAATTCACTTACCAAACTAGTCTTTTCCCATCTTGTTTAGAATCTGGCAAAGCTGTGCAGAAAAAAGCTAGGGGACTTTCTTGATAGCAAACTATCATGAGTCAGCAAAGCATCCTTGCAGCAAAAGCCAAGAGCTTTGTGGGCTGCATGAGGAGGGAAGCATTGCCATCAGGTGGAGGAAGGTGATCTTTCCCCTCTACTCTGCACTGGTGAAACACAGGCTGAGTCCAGTTCTGGGCTCTCCAGCAAGAGAAAGACATGCATATAGTGGAGCAAATCAGTGAAGGGCTGGTAAAATCATGGAGTGTTGGGAGCAGGAGGAGGCTGGGACCACTGGAACTCTTGCACACCTATGGCACAGTGACTCTCAGTTAAGGTAGAATCAATCTGTTTGGGCGCAATACAGGGAATGCCCTCATACTCATGTTTTTTTCTACACCTTTCCTGTCCTTTTTTCTCACTCTTCTGATATTTCCACAAATCAGATCATATTCACTGAAGTTACAGAGACTAATTGAGTGTGGAGAAAAGTATTTTAAGAGGGATGGTCCATGTACTTTCTTGAATATTGCATCTAAAGAACACATGATCTCTGATTCAGTTCTCTGGGATTGGAAGCTGCCTTCTTCCAGCAAGGAAAAGCTTTTTTTTTACATAGAATATAATATACATTATGTCTCTACCCTCATAAATTCCTTTATATTCTTCCTAGATTTCAGAAAATTATTTATATACTATACCATGTATAACTCCTTTTGACTTCTGTTTAACATCATCAGTGTTGGTCCTGATGCCAAATTACATAGGCTAGATGTGTCACATTTTTCTCTGGACCTCTTCTTGGGCCCTTCCAGAACTACAATGTGTAATATGACTTTCTGACTTGGGAAGGGATTTTATTTTATTTTATTTTATTTTATTTTATTTTATTTTATTTTATTTTATTTTATTTATTTATCACTGTGGTGATGCTGGAATTTTGCTGCAGCCCTTAGCAGACAATTTGATTAATGTAGTACATCCAGATTATGGCTGAAGACTGCATGGATGTTTGGTGGTGATAAACTTCCTGCAGTTTTGCTGCAGGACTGTGTGAGGTAGACAATAAGACAAGAGACAACAGGCACAAACCGAAACACAGGAACTTCCACCTGAACATGGGGAAGATCTTTACTGTGAAGGTGACTGAGCACTGGAACAGGTTGCCCAGAGAAGTTGTGGAGTTACTTCTCTGGAGATATTCATAACTATCTTGAGACAATCCTAAGGTTCTCCAGGGAACCCTTAACTGAGCAGGCAGATTGGACCCCCATTGTTCAGTGAAACCCACTGCAGCTCCTGATGCCTACTGGAAATAGTTCCTGATCCTTTGTGAATAGTTGCCGACCCTTTGTGTCCCTCAAGCTTTGCCTAGCACTACCCAGAGATTGCAAGTTGGCTTGGACCAAAACTGTGTTAATGCAGGAGAACAAGCCTTCTGGAAATCAATAATTTGAAGTCCAGTTTAACTCCCCAGTCTTGTTTTTATTGTCAGCATGGCTGTTAGCTCAACTAATGAGTATCAGGAAAGAGATTTTTTTTTTTTTTAAAGCAGATATTTAAATGTTCTTCTGCATTAAAAGGCACTAAAGACTTTTCCTGCTGCATCTTAAAGGCACTGCAGGTTTGGGAATGACATGTAACTCTTGTGAGCTTCAGATTAATTTTGTATTCAAGCTGTAAA
The DNA here is from genome assembly GCF_050655825.1 of Lonchura striata. Lineage (NCBI taxonomy): Eukaryota > Metazoa > Chordata > Aves > Passeriformes > Estrildidae > Lonchura > Lonchura striata. Next base: position 31,816,355 of record NC_140705.1, read on the forward strand.
CTGGAACAGTCTCAGGCTGGTTTTCAGCTGCACTCCAGTGGTGCAGGTAGAACATAGGTGTTGACTGTTGTTGCAATTAAAATTGTTTTTTCTTCATTTATCAAGATGTGTTTCATAGTGGAGTATACATTAGTATGTAGAGATATAATTATGGAAAATTAGTTACATCTGAATACAAGTTTCAAAATCAAAACAAGTAAAACAGATCTAAACTCAAAATTAGTGACTGGAGCTACTTGTAATTTAAAGGGCACTGGCAGTACTTATTCCAGCTGAATTTGATTTTCTTCTAAAATTGCTCCACTGAGTTTATAGATTAACTTTCTACCAAAACCTGAAACCATGTCCACACATCTTACTTTATAGATTTTCCTTTCAAACAGTTGTTTCTGAGCAGACTTAGTTGTTTAGTGTCTGATGGACAAATTTTGCTTCCTTTTTTTTAAGTAATTTTAATTTCCTTTTTAACATTTTGAAATATCATGAGACATATTTTGATAAAAAAGAAGATATTATTATTATTATGATTTAAATAAAAAGGGAAAGAAAAATAAGCACTTGTCTAGTGCACCCAACTAAACTAAATTGCTTTATCATGTTGATTAGCAGCTTTGGAATTCAGATGAAAGTTTGTATGCATGGTTTGTATTTACAATGACAGCTTTATTATAAAACATAAAGGGTCAAATTTGCAGTTGTCTTACTCATGCCTTTAAAATTAGTGTATCATTTTTTTAGAATTTTGATTAAATTTTGATATTCCTGGGCTTGAGACTCTGGTCTTGGATCAGTAGTTCAGCCTGTGCCTTCCTACCAATAAACTGATCCTTGTACTGGACATTAGGTAGTTATAACTCTGGTAGTTACTACTCTGTGTAAGTATTAGCTTCTTTTCTTGCAGAGGCATGTTTTCTCTATATGTAGTTTCAGTAATACTGGAGCAAAAAGCTCAGACTGCTGAGTCCAATCATGGCTGTCCAAATACTGAACTTGAAGATGTTTCTCTTCTGCTTAGAGCTCTGTCAAGCAGTCAAAATACTTACTGCAAAATCACATCCCAGACTCCTGTTGTTGCATAAAGGGCTTGAGTTCAGATAAGAGTAAGGGAATAACAGACAAGAAAAAGTGATAAGAATTCTACAGGCTTTAATTTCCTTTCAACTTTTTATTTCTTGTCCAAACTGTTGCTAAATTTAAAATTCATTAAAATCCAACCTAGAGCAAGGGACCCATAGGTCTGCCTACATTGTATTGCTTGAGCCTTAAAAACTGATCTGGAACAAGCACTCTAATAAAGAAGCATAATTTACATTGTCAGGGGAAGGATCAAGAATATGTGTAATGAAGACAGATCCAATCCTTGTGAATCTCTTGTGAAAAAAATATGGATGGCAGAGTTCTAGAATTCCTTCAAACTAATCAGAAGAGTATTTACTTTAGAAAGAGATAGGGGGAAGTCAGGGATATATTTCAGACTCTATTGGTTACTGCTCTCCCCCAGAAACTGCCTCTGTGTTTAAGTTGCTGGGTTATAGCCAGATTGGCAGAGAATGCCTAACTTGTCAAAATCTTGACTGTCTGGCTCTTCGAGATCTATGCAGCTCTAGTTGCCAGTGTTTAGGAAAGGTGAATTCAAACCAAGGTAGGTATTGAGGCAGACTATTATCATACTTGTGTAAATAGGGAGTCTAAGAAAAAATAGTAGAAGAGCTTGAATTATTCAACCAAAGAAAAGAAAAACTGAACAGATATGCTTATCATCTGTCAGCATACTGAGGAGGACAGATAAACACCAGGGAAGGAAAAGTGCTACTTAAGGACAGTTTTGCCACAAGTACATATATATGTTTAAGTGCGCCATGAATAGATTTAAGTGGGAAGTTCAACTGACATTCCTAATTAACAGAGTATTGTAATACAAAAAATCCTTTCACTCTGAGAAGCTGGGAAAAAAAATTAAAGCATTTTAGAGTGGAGTTTGATCAGTTTATGAAAGAGATTATGCAATGTAGTTTCCTGCAAATCCGTCTTTAGGCACTGGCAACAGTAGGCAGTTACTTAGCTTATCAGATTTGTTTGCTGGGGTTAGGGAGAAGAAAACTTGGCTCCAGACCTAAGCTCTTAATGCATATTGTTTAGGCTTTTGGCTTTTTATACCCTTAAATACTACAAGCTTCCTGACAAGCAAAGCAACAAACTAGTGCCTTAAATAGCTATCACCAGTTTTGCCCTCAGAAGTTTCTGACAAGACCTCCAGGATGGGCCAGTATCATATCACAGCATCTCCAACACACCCCAGATTTCTCTTCCCTCACTCCCATTTTGGCACACAACTCAAAAATATCTGCACAGTCTTTCCACTGAAGACCTCAGAGGGGTCTGTTGAGATCAAATGGCTACTTAAGTCTGCCTAAAAGCAGCTGTGTGCATGCATGCATGCATCTCCCCTTCAGCTTCCCTTTGTGTTGTCTCTGTGCTGATGAGTGACAGCTCTTCACTTCTCCAGCAAACAGGATTATCAGCCTGAGTGACACAACCATGGGATCCAGAGAGGGCCGACTTGAGCCGTAGCTGCCAGTGTGCACGCCTACAAGCGACAGTCTCATTGTGAAACTAGATCATATTAATTTGGCAAAATAGATTGCTGTCAAAGATTGAAGATGTTCCTGTCCCCATTCCAGATCATGTCTCTTTTCCAAGACTTCAACCCAGTCTCATGCTAGATAGCAACTCAGGCATCACCTCAAGGAGTGTGCCACCATCGTGTCCTGATAGCATAAGATGTATTTCCCAGTCATTAAGTTCCAAATAGTATGGGAAAAAATTAATTCCCTGTGAATTTCTCTTCTCCTATAGAATGAATTTAAAACTATTTTGTATTATTTTGGCTTTTAGGCAACTTCCCTAACAATACTAAGGAATTCCAATATGAAGGGCCTTGAGGAGAAGCCAGATGAGGAGTGGCTGAGGTCACTTGGTCTGTTCAGCCTGGACAAGAGGAGACTGAGGGGACACCTCGCTGCAGTTACAACTTCTGGTGAGGTGAAGAGGAGGGGCAGGCACTGATCTCCTCTGTGACAGGACCTGATGGAATGGCCTGAAGTTGTCAAGGAAGGTTGAATATCAAGGAAAGGTTTTTCACCCAGAGCGTAGCTGGGCATTGGAACAGGGTCCTCAGGGAAGTAGTCCCAGTGTCAGCCTGAGAGAGCTCAAGAAGCATTTGGACAATGCTCTTGGGCACATGGTGTTACTCTTGGGGCTGGTCCTGTACAGGACCAGGAGCAGGACTCAATGATCTGTGTCGGTCCAACTCATAATACTGTCCTGTCCAATATTCTGTGATTCTGTAATATGTCAACATTTGAAATGTGAGTAGAATAGTAAAGAGTGTAGTAGTAATAGAATAAGGCGTAGTGAAAAGTGCTTCTTTTGGTAGAAAAACTTGCTCTTTGGTCATTAGCTCTTGGTCACATGCTGTCAGTTTATACTGGCCTGGCTGCTGCACAGTGAGTCAAGCTGGGACCTGAGCAGGGCTAGAAAAAGCACAGGAAGATGTGAATGCATTTGCTGAACTGTTTTACTGTGTGGCTGCACAAAACTGGTGTAGTAATAAGTGATGGAAGGAATAATAGCTGCTTAAACAAGAAAGAATTAATTGTTAAGCTACAGCTTGCTGTGTAACTGAACTGTTCAGTATGAAAATTATCTAGGGGCTGAGAGACAAATAGAACAGTAGACAGTCTGCAGAAAAATCCTCATTTATGGGGAAAAGGGTGTGATAGAAGCTAGCTGGCAGCAAATGAAGCAAAAGGGGTGTGTAAAGGGTGAGTATAGAAAATGCTAGTGAAAAATTATATAATTGCCAGAAAATAGGATACATCAGTATACACAATAATTATGACACAGGTAAGTTATTATCCATCTAGAATAGAGTGAAAAATTAACAACTGAAGGATTCCAGATACAGCTACTGTGAGTAGAAATTGGGTAGTATGGAAAATTGGCCTCGATGCATTCCACAGAGCAGTACATTTACTGTTAATCATATAATGAATGTCTCTGGCATTCAATTTTATCTATTGCTTCATCTGCCTGAGAATTATTTACAAAGTACAGGCTGGTATTTCATGCAGATCCTGAAGATGACAGGAGTTTTCAGTATCAGGCTTGGCATGAGCAAGGTAACATTTCCTTAAAATAATTATTCAAGGAGCAAGGAAAGAGTTATCAGATTCACTGTCCCTTAAAAATAACAATTCTGTGAATAGTACTTAAAATCATCCTTTACAAAACAGTAAATTCTTTTGGGTAAACAGTTCTGTGAGACTAGCTGCATGTAATTCACCAGTAGATACATAATTATAACTATACATCCCACGATGACTTCATGTGTGGTAAATGTCATGCAGGAAATGAACAAAGAAATAGAATCATATTAGAAATGAAGTGTAACTACAGTGTCTTAAAACCACTTTCTCAAATCATGACTCTGTACATTACAAGAGTTTGACAGTCCGGGTTATAACTTAGAAAATTATCTCTACGCCTCTGTTTTATGCAAATTATATCCTCTTCTGGGCTCAGTAGTTTTGGCACATTTTATCACCCTGAGTAGGTTGGAGTTTGTTAGTTTTCCCTGTTTAAACTGGAGATTTAAAGGCTGGAGATTTTTATGAGTACTCCAGTAGTATATTAGACCTTTTTTTTCCTGCTTATTTTAAAATTACTTTTTATAACAAAGATAGTAGTGAAATAGGTCTCTTTTAACTGTGCAAGGACTCCTCAGGACTAGAATATATCATCAAACAGTTTCTGAAAATCTGGTACATTCTCAAGAACAAAGAAGCATCATGAACCAGCACCCTATCTAAGCACCTTTAACCAGTTGGTACACTGGACTTTAATCCATACCACACATTTTGGCTTTGAACTGTGGAGATTGCTTTAAATATATACATCTTAAGGACATCAGCACTTCAGACAGGAAACATGTTAAGCTAAGTAGCCAGGTCCTAAAGGGTAGTCCATTTAGAAATAGTGTTAGGCTTGTGGGGTTACTTTTTAGAAGTGATTTGTAGCCTAGGGCTAATAGGGAAAGCCCAAGAAAACACAAGTTAGGAGTTAAATAAAGGACTTAACACTTTTAAAGTGTTGTGTTAGTAATTTGCTAGTCCTTCTTAACCAATCTTCCCAGAGAGAGGCTGGTTTGGAGCTGTGCTGCAGTAGACACTGCAGAGCTAAGAGCTCTTAATAAAGGTGTAATAGAGTGAGGGATACACTGTACCAAGAATGGAACACATTTTATATACCCTTCCACTAAATCCAGGTAGGGATGAACTTTGGCAGCTCTGTAGAAGTGTAAGAACTACTTGAAGATGTGGCAACATCTCCAGTAGGAAATAAAGCACCAAGGGCTGCTCTCTGAATTGGGGGCCATCCAGCACAGCATATCCATAGGAGTGAGTTCTCTTGCATCCCAAAACAAAGAAGCAATATCCATATCACCTTCAGGATATGGTCACCTGCTCATTGTAAACCTAAAATACAATGCAGGAGAAATGCTGCTTGGCCTAGGGCAAAGCGATACAGCATGATAAGAAATTAATGGTGTGAACAACTACATGGCAACACATTGACAGATCCCCTGGCCCCAATGGTTTATTGGTACAGACATAACCAAAGACTACAGTAGAGGTAATGCCTAGAAACTGTAGAATTACAGACAGCAATGAGGGCATCTGAGGCAGTGGATATATTTAGGTTTTTGTTTGATAAGCCATTTCCTCACTGAGGTTCATAGGGTTAGGCATAGGTTTAACATTTGAAAAAAAAAACAAACCCAGAGCTCAAATCTTAGATGCTGTTCAAGAAACCTTAAAAAAATAAGTAAGCTCTAAGTGTCCAAGGATATATTTTCCTTTTTAATGGGAAAGATTGATTTTGCGAAGTGTTAATGACATTTAAAGTGAGAGATGACTGCTGCATTTTCTTTCTTGGCTCCTACTGTATATCTGCTGAGATATATGGTATATAATTGGCAAATACCTTCTAAAAGCAAGGTGATAAACAAATATATATGAATCACCAACCCACAAGCAATCTATCAACAGGATAGTGATGTACTGGATCATTTTTCAAATCCTACTGTATTTTACAGGCATCAAATGATCGTGACAGCTTAAGGGTAAAAAAAGGTTTGTCCAAGGCTGTGGCCAATTTCAAATATGTTTTTTCCTTCAAAGGTTGTCTTTTCAATTTTCATTTTACATCCTTATTATAATATTATTGTGTAATAATGCAAATTATTAGTCCATGGAAAGATCTTTCTATAAATGGAATCTTGAAATCTATTCTCCAACAAATATTTATGTAATTTAGTGGAAGTGAGTTAGAGGTGATGGTCCTGTTGCTCATATGATATTCCTAAAGAACTTGATTGGACTTTGGAATAGATTATTAATATTCTGCATGGAATACTTAAGAGAAAAATCTAAGAAAAGTTAACTTATTTTTACAGTAGCCAACATTAGCTTGTATTTACAGTATTGAGATCCTACTGAGCTCCATTACTAAGTTGTTACAAGGGCAGAGTTCAAAGGCAGACCTTTTGGGAAAGGCAAAAGCACTCTGTGGTTGCAGAATAAGAAACAAATCTCTAGTGTCTTTTATTGAAAGAAAATAAAAGAGAACACTTAAAATTTTTGTGTGTTTACCTACAATTTTATATGTTTAAAACTTTGCTGGTAAAATTTAAATCTGGAAATGGCATGAACTCCTGTAACAGACCAAATGTTGAACTTGTCATGATGGTAAAGTGGGTGCTTGTGCCTTATGCCAAAATTGGCCACTCAAAAGAAAATTGTGTCTGAAAGATGATCATTCAGACTTCTTTGCACTGCCCCAGAGATTGATTCTAGTGCTTTCACTGAATTACTGCCTTATAAGAAAAGTTCAGATGTCTTCTAGTGCTGAATACCTTAGTGGTTCTAATATAGATCTACTAAAAACCATGATCATCAATTAATTTCATATTGCTTCCAAAAAAGAGCCTGTTTTGCTATCTGCATCAATTCCAAATGTGATTGATGGGTAGAAATAAATATCCAAGTATATTCACCTCTTTGTGAGCATGTGCTATGGGTTGTTTATTGAACAGGTTTTTTGTAGTGCTGCATTTAAACTATTGAGAAGGACAACACTACTCAAATTGGCATAGCATCTGTTGGGTTGTGCAAAACCCTACATACTTTTATTTTTGTCATAGAGCTGCCAGCAAAATGTTGGTTTTATTTGCATATAAAAACCTGGCAAGTGAGGTTTCAGGAAGTGGTCATGTTTTTAGTGTTGATTTGTATCCTTCTGCCTGTGCGAACTGTGAGACTGTGAACAGGTTACTGAAGACATCTAAATTAAAAAATACTTATCCTATAGATATACACATACATTACAAAAAACATAAATGCTGTGGTCAGGTCTTCTAGAATAAAACACTATGTTCTGTTTTGCTTAAGATGGAAGCTGGCACAATTTTGGTACTTTTCTACAAAACCCTCCAGCAACACTGCATTCAGAGTCATCCAAAGAGTGACAGTGAGGCCACCTCTGCAAGCAGAGGGCAAATTCCTGGGAGATATTTTAGCTGCACATACCTGTTTGGTATGTTTGGTATGTTTGGCCTGCTCACCATCTGTCCAGCAGACTAAAAGAGTGAAAGGCAGGTGAGGCATTTTAACTTATAAATTGGACTGAGCAGCTACAGCCCATTCTGAAATTTGACTGCACCACTTTACCACTTTTATTACTAACAGGTACTTCAAATGTCTTGAGTGTGGAAAGAAGCTAGAATATTTTGTTTATTTCTGCTTACTGTACTTTTAATGTAATTGGTAGTATCTAGTGAATAAAATTAGACTGTTTTAGAAGTATTTTATTTCAAATTTATCTCCAAAATAAATTATTCAATCCAGAATGCTAAATTTGTTTTTTTTTTTCCAACTGATAGTCTGCAAAGGTACAATAAGATTTGTAAGCAGCAGTTTCCAGCTATGAAAAATCACTAATTTATAAAATGCTATCTTTACATTTTGCCAGGTGTAACTATTGAATTGTTATCAACATTACAGAATTACAGATTTTTTTTAAATTTATTATTTTAAGATCAGTATTATCAAGGAATGAAAAACACTGTTTTCCAAAGCATGAAAGAATTTGAAAAACTCCCACTGGAAGGCAGAATGCAAGCTTTGCTTCATACACGTCTCTATTTCTTTATGAATGAAAGCAATTCTAAAATTTACTTTTAAGAAAAAATTGCTAGTAACAGTTTCTCATGTACATTATTCAAAATGGTGTTATTACTAACATGCAAGCAAGCCCATTATTTGGAAACATAATATGCATTTCATTTGGTACAAGGACTGGTGACATTCCAGTATTCCAGAATGGAAGGTTATTCCTTTCTCAAGTGTTACAGACTGGGCTTTACAGAGATGGTTTCCCCTCCAAAAACTGTTGAATGCACAGGAAATCCCTCGGTCACCCTGAGTCACTTGTTTGTCAAGTCAGTAATCCCACTTTCCCTCAGTGCTAAAGATCATCATGTGACACAGGAATGCTCCAAGTATCAATCTGCAAGTCTGATTTGCTCAGTCTATATTTGATTGCAGTCCTGGTGTGGTTTTACCCTGTTGAATCTCCTCAGTCCCTTGATGTCACAGGAATAGGTCCCAAATCACAACAGATTATGCCAGTAAATAAAAAAATATTCAGTCAGCTTGTTCTCACAGTGAACATGCTGTGAACCTAGGATTAATCTGGTATAATTCTCTTTTCATTTACAAGAATGGCCTGGTTATTAATATGCCTTTTTCATACATGAACATATGTGAGACATCTAACAGTCAGTGATATCGTTCATTTTTCTATCAATTTCTTAATCCTGATTCTTTTCTATTATTATTCCTATACCACTTGCAAACTGCTAACCTGTATATATTGTTGTTGTCTCTTTAATCTTTCTTGTATAATATTAATACTTCTTGAATTGAGATTTATCTGATGTTCTAGCATTCAATAAAAATTAACATCAGAGATCCTTGCAGATGACTGGATGATCCAACATTTTCAGGGATTTGGGGCCAGTTCTTTAATATTGATCTTCAGAAGATGTTTCTCACTGTTCTTGATGGAAAATATTCTCAGATGGAGAAGAATTTAATACAGGGGGTTGGGTCACCACTAAAGTTCTGAACAGGCATCAAAAGTAGGCATAAGGATTGAATCTGTCTGTGGAGTAGATTGTAGCAGGTACTGCTTTGGATGCAGCAGGTTGGCTTCCACCAGCCTCTTGGACTGAATGAGTGGAGACTGTCCAGGAGCCTGAGTGCTGCTTTCTTCCACAAGTGTTCAGTACAAGAAAGTGTGCCACCAGACATTCTTTCTCTTCTGCATGTCTCTTAGAGCCAGATGTCTGCTGTTCTCTAAGAGGCTTAGTCTGTTTTCTGTAGTCAGATTAATTTTTCTGTCCCTGGAATATCTGAACAGCAGCTGCACAGAGAAGAAGCAAGAGGAAGCAGCAGTGTAAATACATTTCAAAGTTAATAGACCTAATAAAGACCTGATGGGATGATTCATCTAGCAGGAACATTAATATAAACAGCAGAATTTGTTCAGGGCAAGTAGACAGAGAAAAGGATGTAGGTGTTACCTTATATGCTAATGTACGCATAGGCATCTCTTGCTCTGAGGTTAATAATAAAGAGGCTCAAAAGTTGTCTCATAATTTTTGAGTACAATTTAAAGGACAAAAATTGTTGATACCCTGATGGGAGTCAATAGTCGGACAGCTAGCAAGGAAATCACAATGAGCCTTTTGTAAACAGAATTATCCAAACTCCAGCACTCAGTACTATCAGCATACTTTGATTTCAAAAATCTGCACATTGGGGAAGGAATGCCCTCAGGCCGCTGGCTAATTTTTGAAAAGTTTTAGTGGAAATTTTCTATGTAGAAGTTGGAAAATGCAAAGAGAGATGACATTTTCCAAATATGATTCTCCTAATTTGGTAGAACATAAAGGAAAAAGCAAAAGTTAAAAGCAACTTGGGCACTTCTTGAGCAATGATGAAGCAGCAGAATTCATGACAAACAGGAAGAGATGCAATGTGCTTCAGCAGAGCAGATTATAGGAATTCAGAGAACTAGTAAGTGAGATCCTGTGGGAGACAATTCTGAGAGATAGTTAAGTGAAGTAGGCAGATCTTTAAAGGAACTATGTTAAATGCAAGTTTATGCAAAACTATGCAAAAGAAAACTATGTAAAATTGCAAGTTATGACACTGCGGAGGAAGGGAAGGAGCTGTAGATCACTCACCAAGGATAAGAATTTAAAGAAAGATGAATGGATGAACATGTGAGAGCAAAGAGAGAAAATCAGAAGCAGAGAGTGAAACCATGTGGTGCATAGGTGATGCATGCTTCTCAGCAAGTCGGTGCACCAACAGGCAGAGGAAGCTAAAGAAAGACTTAGCCCACTTCTCTGCAGTGTGAAGAACATTTGCAAACAATGCCTGGAAAGCTGATAGATTCAGCTCCTTTTTTTAATTCAAAAGGTCAGTTTTAAGCAGATGGTATTATGACAAAAAGGGCAAGAACTTATAAGGGTGTCCTAGTTTAGGGCAAATTTGGGGAAAACCCTCTGGAAGGAGCCCCCAGAAAACAAACCCCCATGGCCCCTCCCCACCCACCTGGTTTGGGAAAAAATTTTCTCTGAGAGAAGTGGAAAAGAACCTGTTTATTTAACAAACAAAGCACTCCCCAGCACCAAAAAAAAATAACAACACCAGATGACAACAAAACTCTTTCACCACTCTGAAGATATGAACAAATCCAGAAAGTCTTTCCTGGGAATGGTCGCCCGGGTCTGGACGCTGGGGATTGCTCTCCTTCACTGGGGATGGCTGCTGCAGATCACAGAGCACAGGATCTTGGTGCTCCTTGGTGTTTCCCAGATCCCAGTCCGGAGCAGGCTGGATGGTATTCAGGAAAGGGAAAGGAAAGGAAACAGTCCAGGGAAAGAATTGGACTGCTTAGCTAAACTGACTAGGAAGCAAAGGCAAAAGCAGAAACAAGCAAAGTAAGCAAACAAAGCAAGCAAGCCAAGCAAGCAAGCAAGCAAAAGCAAGCCAGTCAGCACCAGCCTTTTCTAGACAGCAGACCATGGGGGGAAGTGAACTGGCTGATAACAAGGCAAAACAAACCTTCACTTTCATAGTCAGTTCTGAAAGCACAGAACATAATATCAAACATAAATAGAACACACAACTGGAGATACAAACACCATAACGTCACCCTAGGACAAAGGGGAAAGAAAATACTTGAAGTTATGCAAGCAAATGAGTTATTTTGTGATCAGCCAGTCCAAAATTATATTCTGAAAATCCAGAAGAGAAAAGGTGCCTATATTTAAAAAGAAATAGAAGAGTGAAGTTAAAATTATAACACATGGAGTTAATTTTAATTCCTGTAGAAGTAGTGGAAAAAATAATGTACTAGTTATTAATATTTAGAAAATACTGTATACAGAGAAAGGACTGGTCAATAAAATCCACATCAAGCCAAAATAAACTCAATCTGTCATAGGACATGATTCACATGGCTTCACAAAAACAGTGGATTCTACATCTTGATTTTAGTGAGTCTCTGGACACTGTCTCCTAAAACACTCTTGTAAGTAAGCTGGGAACATATGGTCTGGATGAAAAGGCTGCAAAGGAAAGAATATGGGAATATATTGAGTGGGGTTTTTTCAGGAATAATCTATGCTTGTTTCAGAATTAGTTGATATTTTTTTCAATGACTTGGCTGCTGGAAAAGTGCAGGTGGCTTATATATTTGCAAATGGTACCTAGGAGGTACTTAGGAGGGAATGCACGTAGCATATTAAAACTCAAAATACTCATGACAATATAGAGGAGAGATGTGAGGCAAACCATGAGGTAATACAATAGGAAAAATGGGTCAAGTACAGATCTGTGGATCTGTACTTGGACAACAATAGTCATCTACCCAAGCATGGGACAAGAGTCCTCATGTAGTTGTATTTTTTTTCAGAAAAGGAGTGAGGAGCTCATAGAAAATTATGAGATAAGTTGGTAAAACATGCATCTCTACAAAACCACTTGCCATCTGCATTGTGTTGACAATCCTGGAAGAAAAGAAATCTGTTTCCCTGGGCTCAGTGCCTGCCCTGGTTTGACCCCACCTCCTTTGCAGTTTGGTGCTGGGCATTGGTGAGATCTTGTGATACCTCAGACTGAAGATATCCTCATGAGCAACCTGTGCACTATCTCCTATTGTTTCTGATCTAGCTAGTCCTGAACTTTTTAAATTGAGAACTGTCAATTCTTTGGAAAACATGCTATTCCAATATTTATGCAGTAGCTTGGTCCTGTCTAGGAGTTGTGACATCCTGTAATTGTCCTACTGAGTAGAAATGTCACTAGTGTGTATTACAAAGAGGGCCTTAAAACTGGATTCAGATTTGCTGAAAAGCAAATGGCCTTTTTAAAAAAGTTTATAATTTCACTATTAGAGCTACTTAAAATTTTTCATAAGGATTTAACTCTTTTGTTTTCTGTTTAAGGTTTGTCCTTGAGTAGTCGTTTACTATCATCTTCCATAGCTATATTCATTATTCACACCTGCCCATTAAGTAGCTTCAGGAAGTAGATTTTGGTTCAAAGTCCATTTCCAGGAATTTCAATTCCCAAAATGCCACCATGGCTGAATGTTATTTTCAGGGAGAGTGGGGAACAATTAAAAATAATGTCATGGTGCAATTCAGTAACAGAAAGCAGACTGCTCCAAACTCCAACATAGCCTAAAAATATGAGACATTTTGAATGATGCTGCCACTGCCATTCCTCAGGTATATCATAGTAACAGAAGTGAGATCAGCTTTCAGAGTATTGCTGATATCTGGAGTGTTAATGTTCCACACTAGGTTGGAGCATGTTCTGTTTGTGAGCTATTATGTACAACAAATGTTTTCAGGAAAGTTTTGAAGGTATATATGACTTAGGCTGGAATAACTTTGGATTTTCCTTTCTTTCTCTCAAAAAGATGGTAGAGTTGCGGCACAGCTAAACAAGTCCAGCTCCAAAGGGGAAATATGAAAGAGCTATAATGGGAGACACTTCTGCTCTGTGACCAAGTCACTGTATAATGCATTACCTTATCCACCCCCAATCTTAAAAGTCAGAATGAATTTAGCTTCTAACTTATAACAAAATAGGGCCTTAAAAATGGATTTAACATTAATAAACCACACAAAATCCTCCATGTCAAGTCCTCAAGACAACATGATGTCTTTGAGAAAAAACATATATTTGACAAGAAAATGGAGAAATATGTTTTCTATCAGACTACTCCACTAAATTTGTCTTATTATTATAATTTTAAATATGGAAGCATTTGGAAGCTGCTTAAGAGGTTGGGATGTTAAATTAATCAGAGATGACAGATTGGTGGGCAGATGAGAACAAGTGCTATCATGAATTGGTGTCATGTGACCCTGAAATTTAGGGTACTGTCAAATTGTGCTGTTAGTATATCTGAATTTACAAAGGAAGTAGATATTTTAATACCATTTTCTTCCTGATTTTGATGTTTTATTTTAGAAGGAGAACAGAAACATTCAGTAACTTTATGAAGGACTTTGAGAAAATCTATACATTTTCACAACTGTGAAAATCTATTTATTGCTTCAGCAGGTGTTTAAAAGCAGCACATCCACCAAAACCTTCATGACCTCCAAAAGTCTGCAACTTGCCAGGCTGGTCCTCTGAGATTAAGTCCATATAATGAACCTGCCACCTAGGGCAAACATAGTGATTTGTGCAATGGGCTTGAATCTTACTTTTTTTTTTTTCCTCCAGTGTCTTTCTGCACATTTTTCAAACTAGAAGAATAGTTAATAAATGTATATGGTGTATGGGACTGAACTTACTTGCTGAAGGAAAAACCTACACTGAGATATTTTTTACATTTTGAAACAGGTTGCAAATAGCCAAACCCAGTAAGAAGTAATATGTTAGATAAAGATGAATAAGAACTTGAGTTACACATTTTATTAAATAGGCAACCATAATTGTTTTGTTTTCTGGTTCAGGAGGACAGATGGAATGTAAAACAGGGCAGGTGAAGAAGGCTTGAACACAAATTTGTAGTAATACTTTGAAAGTTAGATTCTAACCTGTAAGTATGAGCCATCCGATATAAATAAATGATAGCTGTGTGGCACATTTGAGCTAGATATTGGATATAAAATAGCAATCAAATGTCTGGAGAGCAGCTGCTTGCCTATCTATAAGACATCTGGCTCTTTTCCTCAGCTGAGGAAGAGCTTGCTGCTACAGCCAACTGTTGTGTTTCAGAGACCTGTTTTATTTTCCAGCATAAAATGTAAGTGCAATGTGACACAAAGCAATTTTCCCTTTTGAACTGCTTGGAATGTTTAGGTTCCTTTTCTGTGGATTTATACTGCATAAACCTCTGTTTCTTTTGCCACCCTTTCCTGTTGCACTTCCTATATACCCCAATCTACCAGTCAGGCAAGATCATTACAATTGGCATCATTTCCCTGTCTTTAAAGGCCCACTACTTTTTATTAATGGTGTTTTTATTATTTAACACAGGCTGGGGAAAGACCATGTTAAATGTTGCTTTATGAGACAAATGCAGCTTCCTGAATCTGTGGAGACAGGAGGCTGCAGCTACTCTTGTATGCACTGCACTGCCTGTCAGTGCTGTCTCCTGGTGCCCCTTACAGCCTCGAGCTGTAGGGCAGTTTTCTCTAGTCTTTGCTGATTTCTCTCCCTCCAGAGGAATGCTGAAGTGCCTACAAAGACAATACAGAGGTGTTCTTTCTCTGAGAGACATGGTACAACAAACCTATAGTTTACAAGCTAAAATCTTTCTTTTTTCAAGAAATATAGAAAATTTGATTTAGTTTTTAATATTATGTAAATGGAATTAATTTCTGTCTCCTGAAAACCACTGAGTTGGCTGGAAAGTCAAAAAGCCTTCCACTTCTATTTTCTACTTTTCTTTTTCAAATGTTTCCTGAAGCACCCACTGACAGAAAATGAAGCTGAACCTGAAGATCACTCCGTGCAGTCTGTTCATTCCAGGGTGGCTGGTGAATATATAGGTAAACTTTTCTTGTGAATTTTTAGGAGGTATCTGAGGTGCAATCTGGCATTCTATTATCCATGTAGAAATCAAACCAGGTTAACTTCCTTCCTTCCTTCCTTCCTTCCTTCCTTCCTTCCTTCCTTCCTTCCTTCCTTCCTTCCTTCCTTCCTTCCTTCCTTCCTTTATCTTTCTTTCTTTCTTTCTTTCTTTCCTTTCTTTCTTTCTTTCTTTCTTTCTTTCTTTCTTTCTTTCTTTCTTTCTTTCTTTCTTTCTTTCTTTCTTTCTTTCTTTCTTTCTTTCTTTCTTTCTTTCTTTCTTTCTTTCTTTCTTTCTTTCTTTCTTTCTTTTTCTTTCTTTTCTTTCTTTCTTTCTTCCAAAAAAGATGTGGGAACACATCCATTGATGATTTCTTTACCTAAAGACATGATCCTTCATATGGCCTTTTACACTTGCTGTCAACTTCTGGTTTATGAGTTATGATTTAGCTACAACACAGATAAGCAGACTGTACTCTTGCAAAGCAGTACATTGAGGGCATTCCAAAGAACATGCAACAAATTCATTTTAGCATTGCTAAAATGCAGACCTTAGAAAATTCACTCCTAAACTATCACTTTAAATTTCCCATTAAGTTATAATAGCAAGTGAATTTGGAGAATGAGACTACAGATTATATAAGGAGTTGCTCAACTACGTTATGTTAGCCTATAAGTATTCCTTTAGAGTGAGAGAGAAGCTGTAGCTATAGCACAAAAAAAGTTTCTCCTTTCACAGCATTTGGTCTGAAGCCTGTTTATTTTGGAAATTTTCTCCTTGATTGTGGTGCAGTGGGAGGAGTTTTCACAGTGGGCAATTAATTATAATCAAAACCATCATCCATTTTAGCTAAAAAAAAAGTGTGTTCAAGTAGGTTTGAAGGAAGAGTGAACCTTTTTGTCCTTTAAAAATACATAATCTGATTTGGCAGGGCACATTTGTGGTGTCTTTGTGGTAGATTTTCTATTACATTTATTTAAAGACTCCCATCCCTGAGAAAATAAGTTACATGAGTTGGTTTGAGACCTTCATTACAGGCTACTCCAAAGCATGTTTTATATGAAAAATGGCTTTGCTACTGAGAATGATTGGTATGTCAAGAATTTCATTTCAGCCAACACTTTTGTTATTAGAAGCAGCTTCTGTTGTCTACAGAGGGGTTTTGTTCAGAAAGATATAATGCAAGATACGAGAAAAGCATCCCTCCAGTGTTCTTATCTACTATGCAATACTTCTATTGTAAGCATAGATAATAACAATTCTAATATTTTTTTCATTTCCTTGGATGCTGCTTCTTACTCACATCTTATAATGGTACCCTTGATTTTACTGCTGCTTCTCTGTGAGCTAGAAAAATAATCAAAGAGATTGTTTTTCAGAGTGTTTATTGAAACCTTAGAACTGGATGCCTTAAAGGTGATCTTTTAAAACCCTTTTGCCTTTTTGTATTTCCCGTTTAAAATACAAAGACTATCACATTAAAACATGTTTTCCTTATTGTTTTCTGCATCATTAAATCTTGACAGGCCCATTTCTCTTCCATTTCCTTTTGAAAGAACACCAGTTTCTGAAGAGTGGAAGGAGGGTGGATTGAAGTAGGTCACAGCCTTTGGTGATATAACCATGACAGTCCTTTCAAACTCTTCAACAGCCAGATGATCCATAGATTGGAAGGAAAATGAGAATCCAATTAAACCCCAAATAATCAGACCGATACTTTGTTCAGTAGGTTTCTGTGGTTTCTGTTGCGTTTTGTTCTTGTTTATATCCTGTCCCACCCTCGCCCTTCTGGAAACTTTATTATCTTCTTTGCACACTGATAAGCAAGTTTTAAAATTCTCTCAAACCAGTACAACTCTGCGGCATTCAACTCTATAGGACCATAAGTTTCTCTGGATAGCAGAAACAAATTTCTCTGCACCTTTGAAGACATCTACCATATTTTATTACTACTGTGACTATTTTTACAAAACCCTTACTTCCTGACCAGCAACCACATTCCCAGAGACGGTTTGCATATGCCAGCAACAGATAAAATTAACACATCTGAAGCAACTAAGGAAAGGCAGTAATGCACTGGATGCTGCTTGCTCTCTCATTTCTATTTTGGTTTGTGTTTCTTTTTAAAGTTGTCCTAATCTATCCTGAAATAAACAAACAAACAAAACCTGATTAAAACAGAAAATGAAAGTGTGTGATGCTTGCTGAGTAATAAAACACCTGATTATTTTATGTTGTCACTGACAATGGGCTGACAAGGTAGTGATCGTGACGAATTCATGACAGCCACTGGAAGGGAAGCACCACACTTCCTCACCTGATCTCATGAGCTCTCAGGATCTACTGTGAAACCATTGCATGGTAGCCAACAGCAACAAGTGATTTTCTTAATGCATTTTTTGGCCTTGTCTAGTGTAGAATGTACAAAGTACAGTCCAGTCAATTGCAGCCAAAATACCTGGAGCATCTTGAAACCCAGCAATTGCTTGGGCACGGTTAGATAAGGCATCCTAGAAACAAAGGATATAAAACAATGATGAAAGGAGAAGCTGGGATTACCTTGCCCACAGTGTCTGCTCTCAGGTCAATGTCAAACACAGCAGGGAAGGGCATAGAGACCAACAAGAAATATTCTACGCACCAACTGAGTGAGCTGGATACTGCATCCTTAAGGGTGTCTCTGGGAGTATGTTTTAAATATTTCTGTACCCTGTCTCTAACCAACAAGATCCTATAATTTCCAGCCACTTCTATGCTTGCCTGTTGCTGAATGTCAACAATAAGTACAATTGACAAACACAGAAGTTGAAGCAGTTAAAGGATGTGTCATATTTCACTGGAAGTTTATTATAATTTGCAGTTGAACTTGATTACTTATAGGTCATCTCACTTCTGTACATAAACAGTTTTCTGTGCTCCCAATTTTACTTATACAATTGTCAAACTAAAATAATTAAGAAGGAATTATATATGGGTAAAGTGTTTTCATGAACCAAAGAGCACAGAATTAATAAAGAGTTGAGGTTGGAAGAGACCTCTGGAGTTCATCAGGTCCAACCACCTTCTCAAGCAGGTTCACTTAGAGCAGGTTGTCCAGTACCATGACCAGATGGTTTTTGAATATCTCTAAAACCTCTCTGGGCAACTTGTGCCAGTGATCAATCACTCTCAGAGTGCAAAAGGGTTTCCTTTTTTTCTGAAACCTCCTGCTGCAGTTTGCAGCCATTGCTTCTTGTCCTGTCAGTTAATGTCCTACAGTGAATCAAGTAAATGGAAGCTAATTCATATATTTCATTGTAGTGTCCAGCTGAAGTATGTAGTGATGGCTAAAGATGAGAGCCTCTGTCAAAATCATTGGTTAATTTCTGGCAAAGAAATGAAATTGCGTGATGAAACCTCCTCAGCAGTGTCATCCTCTTGTAGATACAAGTTTGGTGTTGGACATGTCCTTAATTTGAAAAATGTAAAATATTACCTTCAGTCAACTTGACAAGCATAATTCTTCCAACATTTAGTCTTCAAACCTACAAACCTCAGCAGCAAGTGCCCCATAAATCTTCAAAGGTGAACAGTAGGTAAGACTTGCTTCTTTTAATTAAATTTCTACCTTTGCTGACCTGCTGTCCTTTACTTTTCTGGTACAGCTACTTAATTTTCCTCCCTAGCACTGCTAGTTGCCCAGATTGTACTATAATGATTATTCATCAATTGTTTTTTCTCTCTTGAACAGTGAAAAATAATAGCCTTGTCACAGTGATGCAGCACTAATCCTTTTGATAACTCCAAACACCAATCCTTTTGATGCCATGGCCGAGTCACTGCAGGTAGAACGCTGCTGGTGGCTGTGTCACAGGGGGCATGGGTGACATGGGAGGGCCAGGATGGCTGCCTGGACTGGCAGGGGCTGATGCCCGTGGCAATGGGGAGTGGCTGCTTCTCCTTTGTTGCTTCTCCTGTCTAATATATCTGGGTGCCTGGACAGGGGTGATGCTTGATCATGTCACTCCCCCATCCTCTACCTCCTCTGACACTCCGTTAGAGAATGTTGCAAGTTTCTGAAAGGATATTGACCTAAGGATAAGAAAACACACAGAGTCACAGTTGGTACACTATCAGGGTTCTAGAGGCACCTGGAAAATCTTCACAATCCTGGATAAAGGGAGCTCCACCCTATTCTCTCTCTCTGTATGCACCCTGGTCTTACAAGGAGCTGGAAGATTCCCAGAGCCATGGATAAGTGAAGCTCCTCATCACCCACTTTCTCTGAGTGAAACTTGCTGTAAAGTTTCTGATTCATAAACCCATTGATTGGTTTTGGTTTGTGCTGTCTTTTTACTGGAAAACTTTTGAGCCTTTTCCTTTTGCATAGCAATTGCATAAGCCAATTTTTTTTTAAGAAAAGATCCCCCACTGCCAGACTTTTCCATACAGACCAGGTCCTCAAGGGACTCACTTTTCAACATCTTTCACCCCAATTTCTAATTTCCTTTTTAGTCATATCTTTCCAGTTGGATAGAGCAACTTGCTACCTGAGAGCTTTTTTTACCCTGTGAGGAGAAAGTCCCTTGCCCTTCCCTTTTGTTTCATGCTCTTTATTTAGTGAGAAAGGGCAGGTTAGGAACTCTGACCCGAGTAACTCAAAGCTGTTTTTGGAAAATCTGCTGAAGACAGATAATAGGCAGGCTATTTTGTTCTTCTTTTGTTAATCCAGACCAGAAATTACTTCCTTATATGAGGAAACAATGTAGTAGAACTGAAGATCACTTAGAATATAGTTGTACCATGTGGAACTTTTCTCCCCTTTGTTAAAGACAGGTATTCAATAAATAGCATAAGATGGGTAAAATAACTGAAAAACAATGCTGTAACAGAGGCAGGAATAAAACACTTCCTTGGAGATCTAAGGTATGACACAATGATTTTCCCTAATTGCTGTTATACTTTTATCATCTTTCATTGTTTTTATGCTATTCCAATTTTATCTGGGGGGTTCCAACCAAGGTTAGGGTTTCAAAACCTTTTATATACAAAACATATAAAAATATATACCTTTTATATACAAAACATGTAAAATAAGATTGTCCCTTCTCACTCATTGCAAGTTTACGTGGGAGTTAAATACAGCACTGGCATTAATGATAATATCACAGAAAGATGTTCACAGTGGTCCTTATAAACAACCCTTATCATAGCACTCTGTAGTCTTAAATTTAGCAGAAGTTGGCTCCAATGTATAAACAGTCTTTATCCAAGCCTGTCACTGCACTAAATTAACCACGATTCCTGTCTGTAAACACAGAGGTCTTGGCCTCCTTTCTTTAGCAAGATACTGCCACGAGTAATATGGAGTTAAAGATATAGAATTAGAAGAAATGCATCAATAAAAATAATTGAAATATAAAATTTAGATTTTACCAAAACTGATAAACCTTTCTATCTTTATTCTTTTATGTAAAGAAAGGTTTATCAAGATAAGTCATTTGATGTTATTGAAATGATGTTAGGAAGATAATAATTGACTTTTTAGGGAATAAAAGAAATAAAGTTAATTCAGGTAGACTAAATCTGCTCTCATCTTTTGCCCTTGTAGTTCTGCTTCTTTGAAGCCAAAGCAGTAAAAATCTATGTGCCAAAAGAAAGGAAAAATTCGTGCAAAGCAAGAAAATGTAAGCCCTACTTTTCTAATGTCTCAGAGAGAACAACTGTATTGAAAAAAATTCTCAGGCAACCTCTAAGCAGCCAGCACAGATGTTAGAAGTGCTTTAATTGTGTTAGCATAGTACTCCCCCAGGTCTGTTCTCCTGCCTGAGCAATACTTTAAGCCCAGGGAAAGCACCTTATTAACACAATTGCACTTCTCTCAGGCTGAGCCAGCCTGTTCACATTTAGCTGATATTTTACAAAATCTAGGCTTTGACTGGCTTTTACTTGCTATTGGAGAAATGCAGAGAAGCACAGACACTGATGGATTTTGGCATAGGGCAGGAAAAACAAATTTCATAAACAAGCAGGCTGGTTCCAGTCTGGGCAGCAATGAGAGTCTCTGTTGCAAGGGTCCTTCCAGAATCACCTTCAACTGGATCAGGACACACTCCCCAAAGTGCAGTTCTGCTCAGCTGTTAGAGTCAGCTGAACCATGGTCCTGAGTGACTGCTCCAGCATGGGCATGATCCATCACTGAGTGTCTTAAACTAAATAAGAAGCATATCCTAGATATTCTATCTGCATAAGATTTCCCTACACAATCATTTCAACATTTGAAGGAACATTTTCTGCTATTTTCAAGCACCTTATCTTGTATAGTTTGATCAATTCTGCATGAAAAACCACCCAGAGAGTCTTTGGGATGGCCCAATTCTTCACACAGGATATTAATCTGCACACTGAAGATGTGTGCAGACTAAGAATTAATAAAAATGGCTGCTACATTTCAGAAATCAGCTTTCAGTTTGTCTCTTGATGCTCTCATACTTCTCTTAGTTTCATCATGCCTTACCCAAAATACATCTTGGTCCTACAGGCACTGCCAGAAGTCAGCGGGTTTTTTCATATGGCTTTAGAAAAACACTTTTTCTTAAAAATATGTTTTTAAACTCCAAATTTGGATAGTACTGCATACATGTCTTTAACTTCTATTGAGTCTGACAATTTTATGTAGGAAGCTGGGCTATGATCAGTCTATAACTGTTAGCAATATTTACTGTTTTCTTCCCTGACTCTTATGTGATAGAAGTAATCTATCCACTTGAATATGGAATTTGGTTAGAAAGTGTTTTCATTTTAGTGGTATTTAGAAGTCAAACCCAGAAGTTGGAAAATGGGTCTCAACACTTTTTTCCTTGAGTTATTCAACAGACCAAAAAGGTTATCTAGTCCCAAAATTGTTTGCCTGTCAATTTGCACTGTTTCACTTGCAGTTGAATCAGAAGGAATCTGGTTAGTTACTAAATTTTCATTTTATATTACTTCTGGATTCTCAAAATTATTTAAATTCAGATATTTACTTCTTAGCTTTGATATGGATTTTTGATGTTTTTGTTGGGGCAAAAATTGTAGAAGAATAATGTTTCTCTCACCAATTTGGTTGATACATATTTGATGCAAGCATTTTGACAATCCACAGTGAAATACCTACATTAGATTGAAATGTCTTTTAAAATGCTGAAGTTCCTCAAAAAATGCAAATAAACTCTTAAGTGATGTTTCCCATGTACTTGTACCTGGGACATACTCAGCATGTCATTGTAAAGATTAGCATAATTAACTGTGTAATCTGAATGCCAAGTGTATATCACACACTGAATCACAGCATGGGTAAGATTGGAAAGACCACTGGAGGTCACCTGGTCCAACATCCCTGCTCAAGCAGGTTCCTCTAGAGCACCTTACTCAGAATTGTGTCCAGATGGCTTTTGAATGTCTCCAGGGAAGGAGAGTCTACAATTTATCTGAGCAACCTGTTGCAGTGTTCAGACACCTACACAGTTAAGTTCTTCCTCATGTTTAGGTGGAACTCCCCATGTTCCAGTTTCTGCCCATAGCCTCTCACTTTCATTGCTGGAACCACTGAGAAGAGGCTAGCTAGCTCCTCCTGGCACCCTCCCTTCAAACTTGTATACATTGATAACATCCCCTCTCCGAGGGATTTAGCCTTTTCAGGTTAAAAAAATATGGAGTGCTTCATGAACTTGCATATGATATCACATCTCTTCACTAATGTTACTTTTTTCTTCTCCTGATTGGTTGTCGTGGAAAAGTAAGTTAGTTACAGTCTTCACATGACCAGAATTTTGGTTGAGAAGTCCCACCCAGCTGGATCCTCCCTAGCCTTTTATTTTTTTCTGGCATATGGCAGTAGATGTGGTTGCTATCCAGCTGATTAAAATCACCTTTACTTATAGAGTGAACCAATCAGTACCTCTATTTAATGTAGAGAACTGCCATTAAAGAATATTAACTATACAATACACTTGTGTGGAATTTTAGAAGATAATGTACCTCCTGCCAGTTTGGAAAATTAAAAGAAAATATGATACTTCTGTTTCCACTATTTTACTAACCTATATTAGTAAAGCTATTTAGCAGCTTTGTATTGTAGAAATCAGACAAGAACAGATACACAGAAGAACTTTATCTGTAGCTGCCTTCCAGACAAAAGGGGTAAAATTTACCAGTCAAAATTATGTTTAGCATAATTTTAAGACATCCTTCCTACTTCCTTGTTCCAGAAAGATGGAAGTCTCACATAAATCCTATATTATCTGGTAAATTATGTTCAGGTGTCTCAGATACTCCAGGATGTCTACAAGGCCATTAAAGGCCTAAGAATTCTACTCCAAGTGTTCCTTGTGTTCTTGGTATTATACTAAAATATAATTACATTTTCATTGAAAATTAATATAATATCATTGAGTATATTTTTATTTTTGTCTCAATTTTCATATATTTTGTTACTTTTAACTTCTTGAGTTACAATACTTAGGGAAAATATTGAAGTATATACTGAGGCAGAAAAGACTGGTGTATAAAGCCCACAAGCCAGAGCAGAATACTGGCAGCACTTTCAACAGACCATACATGTCTAGCCTTCTCCAGTAGTCATTCTTGAACTTTGTTTTGTTCAACCAACTTTATACACCAGGATATGTTTGAAAAACCTATTCCAAAGTTTTTCAGGAAGACTTAAACAATTTTAACCATACCTTTTTGAATTTCCCTCCTTGAACTCCTTGTCTTTTTTCCCAGGCAAGTGAATGAGGGCATAATGCCTTACTTGTTCATGGTGTACCCAGTCTACTGACTTGGACTCCCTTTCTTTACAAAATAACATTAATACCAAGCAGTGAAGTCTTAATAATAACCTCTAAGACTTCTGTACACATATCCAAATAAGCAAGCAGCTACCTTTCCTTGGCTTCCCCAGAGTGGGTCAGTGTTTGGAGGAAGATGTTATCACAGGCTGCTCAGAATTTCTTTAACTCACTATCACTTGAGCAGCTTCCTGTGGATCTTCAGGAAGAATGAAATGAGGCATCTAATTGCAATGTAGAATTCATTATCCACTCTTTCTTCAGAGCACCACAAATTAGCCAGGAAAGGACAATGTCAAATCATCTGGGGTACTTAGCAGAACACCAAGAGTAAGAACAATTATCTGACCCAAAGTAATCATTAATAAGTTTTCTGAATGAAGAATGTGTTACCTTAAATCAATTTCAACACTCCTTTTTGTAGACACAATTTTAGGCAATAGTACTGAGTGCATATAGTTCCAAAATAAAGATTTTCAAATTAGTTTTAGTTATTTGTTTTTGAGGTTTTGGACAAACTGCCAAGAAAAAAGCATTTTCCCGCAGGATTTTTTAGTTGCATCTGAAGCGTGGATAAGCTCTGCTGTGTGCAAGTTCTGCATGTAAATTAGCAATCACATCTTAAAGCAGCAGAATGAGAGAGGACCTTTTAAAAAGGTATATTTATTTTACCAGCAAATATTATCCAATTGTCAATAAGTCTCTAATTTTTACTATAAAATTTATCTATTATGTATTTTTCTCATACTTTTTGTGGAGGTAAACTGAAATAACAGTTTCTCTCTACAGCCATGATGGATGCATTTTAAAGAGGAACAAGTCTAAGAGCACAAATCTTTCATCAAAAGCTTGTTTCTGTTTTATTGACTTTCCCCCTCACCCCCCGAGATAATCAAAGAAGGAAGAAGAGTGCTGGAACTCAGAAAAGAAAATGCATTTGGGATTGTCCAGGAGAACAAACTCACATCTGTGGTTTCATTGTTGGATCATTTGGCACATGCTGTCAATACAGTCAAAGCGCTTGGCTGCATGGGTGAATGTGGAGCAATCCTGAGCTTGGTGTTGGCTTTTCAGAACACCCTTACCCAAAGCCTACATATCTGCAATTACCATTGTGTCTTCTGGTAGCACCTCACTCATCTGTGTGCCATATGGACAAGATTGTGATAGCCCAACTATCAGAGAGGTGGGGAAGTGTGAAGGTGTGTCTGGAACACAGGCTTGACACACTGGAGAGAAGGATTGTCTTTGGTTCTTGTCTTCTTCATGAGGCTCTGGAGAAAAAAACAGGCCTTCAGCAGAGAGTGCAGGCAATCTGAGTTACTACAGACCAAGAAACAAATGACAAAAGATGAATTTGCCTGTCAGCACATGCGTGGTTTGGGCAGGCAATTCAGCCTTTCTGAACATCAGCCTGCTAAGCACATAGCAAATCAACAACATCCCCCAGGATGTTGCATGCAGTAATTGTAAAAGAATGAATAAAAGGACTACATTTATATTTCTTCTATGTTGTACAATTTCTTTTCTTCCATGTGTTTTACAAGCTGTCTATTTCTATGGGAATTTTATTTTCAGGTCACATGTAAGCACGACATGAGCAAGCAGTAGGCACAGTTAAACATGTAAATCTATTTAAATTTGAATAACGTAGAATATCAAAGGAAATATTTCATGAGTAAAGTTTGTCATAGTTTAAAATAGGAAAAGCACTCTACATTAAGATTTCCAGTTTGATTGTTTTGCTTTCAGTCATCAGAATACACACAAGTTTTTCAACTTGTAGAGCAGTCTTAAAATTAATGTGTTATGAAAGAAAAATTATTTTGCTGCACTTTGCATCCTTTTCTTCTTATCCAAGAGCCTTCTGACAACCACCTAATACCAGCTAGATTTTCAAGTGTCCCTTATTGCAGATAATTGGAAGCATCTGCTCTGTTGTTAAAATGTGCACTCCTGTGCTTACAGCTGAAAACTGTGATCTCAGCATATCCAAAGATCTCTTCATCTTCCCAGCTTCAATATAATTTTCTAGTTCTGATCATGTCCTGGAGTAAGGAGTTGGTTATTCTAAGTAGTTATTCCTTGATTTATGTCAATTTGAAGAAATTGCTGAACTGCTGTAATTTTCAAGTCAATTGTTCCTCCTCACACCACCTGTGAACTAAAAAGGATGTGCTTTCCAAAAGATATTCAGTGCCTGCTGCTCAGTTGTTGGTTCCTTGGCCATTACTGAAATTCTTTTAGTGTTGCATCTTGGCTGATACACCATCAGCAGTTCCGTGGCACAGAAGATGCAGAGTGCTGGAAATGATCAGTGTGGGCATGTCGTACCCTTCAGTTTGTGAGGATCCTCTCAGCTTGACTTAACCCCACATACAATCCAAGAAAAAGAGGTTCTTGCACATTGAAAGGCCCCAGCAGGCTTATCTCTGGTACCTCTTTATTCAGCTCTTGCTGGTTACAAGGGCCAAGAGCCCGACTACAGGGACTCTCTTGAGGAGTG
Source organism: Lonchura striata (assembly GCF_050655825.1). NCBI lineage: Eukaryota > Metazoa > Chordata > Aves > Passeriformes > Estrildidae > Lonchura > Lonchura striata. The sequence goes on from NC_140705.1 coordinate 31,842,902, forward strand.
CTCAGCTTGTGACAGGTTTAGTAAAAGTGGTAAAGAGTAGAAGAGGGTCTGAAAACCTTCAGCAGAGGTTGGTATTCCTGTCTCTGGAGGAGATTTCTTTTGCCTATACACAATAGCTCCTGTTCAGAAAAGTTCAGATACAAAATATATGAGTTGCTGGTGCAGGACAGTATTGTGCAAAGTACTGCTAAGAGAACTTGGAGGCTAGTGTTGCTCTTGCTTTCCTGTATTTGATAAGTATTATAGACATTCTAACAGATTTCAACATCCGCCAAAAAAATGGATATCTTAAGTCTAACTTGATAATGCATTTTTACATTGAGAATATTAAAATTCTTAATTTGTGTCTACAAGCAAACGTGGTGTCCAGTGTCCCATACAAAACCAATCTCCTAGAAAACCAACTGGTCTAGTAAATGACTCTGCTCAGCCTGAGGTAAAGTCTCACTCCCTGGGCTCTCCCTACTGACTCTGAAGAGAGCTCTGTATCTAAAATCATAACACCCATAAATAGATGGCTGAGATGGGTTGCCTTCATTTGCAAACTGAAGGACTCCCTGAATCTCCTGTTTTCCTTGCACTGAAAGAGATATGCTTTTTAGGATTTAATGGTGCTACACATGAATGTTTGGGGCACTCTTGTCAAAAGTAGGGGACAATGTGGGATTTCTTTATTCTTCTTCCCACTACTGGTCCCTAATTTATGAAGCAAAGATTAAAATACATTTTCCTTTCTCCTTCCCATGATCGTGTTATAAAACATTACCTTTCTACCATCCTCTCTTTCTGTTTAAATCACCATCATTTTGAAACTGCTAGCACACAGGGAGTTGTTTTCCCTAGTTTGCTTAATGACTTCTGTGCTGCAAACAGCAGTTTAAAGGGTGAGTGTAAACACAGTGGTATTGTAGCCTGAACCCAAATCAGACCTCTTTATGGCAAACATCCAAGCTTGCCCTCCCATCCCTCTACAATCTTGGAGGTTCCCTCTACTTCCCCCACAGATTTTGTGCTATCTCCCTTTAACTTTCACTTTCAGCTCAAACACTTCCACCATTCCTTTCATGAGTACCACAACACTTTGAATCCAACACCCCTTAGAGCCCTTCCCCTGTAGCCAGCACTTGCTGACACAGTTTTTCTTTTTCTTGAAAAAAATATGACCCCTTTTGTGAACTTCTTCCCGCAAAGAATATTTCTGCAAAATATTATTTGTTAAAAGCTTCAGCCTGCTGACAGATTTTAGCAAGCAGATGTTTCTTCGATACTTTTGCCAACAGTCATGCCTGGTGCTGGGCAAGACTGGCTCACTGATTGCTCTACATAACCAAAAACTGCACAATTAATGTAAATCAGGCAACACAAAATGCTTTCTAGTGAGAATGGGTATGTCTACACAAGCAGATGGCTGCAGGTGCAGTATATGTCCAGTCTGAAGGCTTTGTCTGATAACATTCTACTTCTTAGAAAGGCCTGACATCATATGAGCATGGCTATCTGATGTCCACTAAAACAAGGAGTCTCTATCAAAAGAAACTACATCAATCTAAACAATCAACAGGAAAGTACATTCATGTATCAGTTTTATTTAATTTTCCTTTTGCATTACCTGTGTTGTTGTCCATCTCTAGATATTCCTTTTCTTCTAGACATGAAATAAAATTTTCTATTCTGAATTTTCTCTGCTATTTGATGCTTTTTTAACAAAAAATCTAGGCAGGTCTAGCAGCCCCTTTTCTGAGAAGTAGGTTAGTACTTATTTAAGGTACTTTAAACTTCAGTGCACCAGACTGCAATTTGAATGCAGAAAGAGATAAGATGTTGTTAAGCCACCAGATAGAGACACGGCATTAAATCAGGTTCAAAGGTGATTAAAAAAATAAATATGAAGACTTAGAAGGCTCAGAATTGCAGTCCTTACCTATCCCCAAGTCTGCTAATCACTCCCAATTTCTTTTTTTCACAGCTTGTCTTCACTAATGATTGGCAATATCAGACCACCAGTCTTAGTTTGAAGAAAATGTCAGCTTAACCCAAGCAGAGCGTTTAATAGCTAAGTGGCTTTTCTTGAGTAACAACTCACACTTGTAAATTAATCATGCTGCAACAGTCTCACTCTAGGCTAACTCCACATACCAATTTAACTCATTTTCCGTGTTCTGAATGTGGAAACATTAAATCTAGGTCAATATTTTCAGCAAATTCAATAAATTATTCACTAAGTCAATTATTTTCTCGAGATATTTTGTACCACAAATTTTCTACCTGATGCCACGCAACCATTTTAACATTCAAGGAAAGAAACCATTCTTATCTGCAAAAGGATTGTGCAAACATGCATCTTAATTCAGGATTTAACATCATTAGGTATAGCATAGCAGGAGGGAAGCAAATTTCACCCCACCACACACTTGATTATCTTCAGACTGAAATGTACTTGTGTCTATATCTGCTTATTCATGAAGTCAAGAAGGTGAAAATCCTCAATTAATGCAGTAAAAATTGTATATTTCTAGAAGCAAGTCATTAAGAAATTTGTCTGACATTGGCTGGAAAGTGTAATATAGCTTCAGATCACTTGCCTGACCCTGTAAATCAAAATGTACTCATGATTTAACAATCCTATTTTTTTCCCTTTTGATTTTTATAATTTACATGTAGTATTAGTAAAATCACATAAAAACAAAACTTGAAAGCAAAAAGAAGTAAAAAAGGGATAATAGTCTCCTCTCTTCTAGATAGAGGTTTCTGACAGAAGTGAATTGTAAGAAAAAGTTGAATGAAACATATGGACATTTGACACACAAAGGTGAATAAACAGTTCTGAAAATAAGGTCTGGGCAGATGAAAGAAGGACAAGAATGAAGACAAGACACAAAGAGATGGTTTGCAGGGAGCACTGGCAATCCCACTAGCGTGGTGAGAGATGGATTTAGACACACTGTCATAAAAATTCACAGAGCTCAACCATAGTCGATCCAATGTTAAAAGGAAATCTTCCAGTGAGATCTTGTCAAAACTGACATGCTCAATATTCTACTCCTTACAAAGCTGCACTGGTGATGAATGGCTTGAAGCGAGATACTGCCGTGGAAGTCTCTGTCGTGTTGGCCAAATGATGCTCATCGGCTGTGGCAGGTGGTGAGGAAACTGGCAAAGGCATCCCACTGTGTCTGTCAAACTCACCCTTCCTTCTCCCTGAACAGTTCCTTTTGCTTTTCATCACTGTCATGGCCGTGCTCCAAAACAGGTGCTCTTCCTCAGCTGCACTCTCAGAGAAAACTCAAGAGTGTCATGCATTGCAGGACCATACAGTCAGAACCTTCACTCCCACTCACTTCCAAAAATTAAACCTTTTTCCCTCTCTGCAGCCTTGACCTGATGATTATGCTGGTGGGAGGAATAAGCTGTTAGTGATGCTCCAGTGAGTTTGGATTTTAAATGTTCAGCATGCCATTCATTAAAACTGTAATTATTAATAGGCATTTTTTTAAAAAAAGCATTGGTGTCACTTTTTATTTTTCACAGCTTTAATCTCATGACTAAGGAACTGCCAGAAAGAAGAGATTTTCATAGTGGAAAACATTTTGATGTGTTTTAGCAGAATTTTTTATCTTCAAGTTGAACAAACAATTCCAAAGAGCCTTGTTTTTAATGGTTTTTCCAGTTATATTGACTAATGTACAGAAGAGAAAGGTCAAGTAACAACTATTTCCAAATAAAAGTTGATTCTGCTGAAATCAGAATCCGTGACTTTCTTAGCCCTGAGTCTTGTTCCCCAAACCATTCACTATCAGAGATTATCTAATTATATAATATTTTACACACTAAATGCAAGCATTGTGATTTTTTGGCATCTTTAAAATCTCTATTAGAAGAAACTAGTTGGACCGTATTTTTCATGTGCAGGATGAATATGTACTTTTTGTACCCAGATACATGGTGTTGAATGTTAGGGTGATTAAAAGTGGTTCAATGTACAATTAGATATTTTGGATTTGAATTTCATTGGTAATAACACTAATAGTGTACAAGGTTCTCCATTAACCCACTGAGATTTTGGGACAGTGAAGCATTAACTCAAAGGTATTTCCCATCTGAGGACCTAAGACTATACAAGCCCTAGTGTGGCCTCATTCTTGATTGTCACCCAAGTGCTTTTCTAATGTAGATATTAGTCTCTGAAAGAAGTCAGCATATGCATCATGTACCAATTTTTCCTGAAGCATGGACACATCATGAGCCACATGGCAAATGCTTAATAGGATTACAAGTACATTTGCAAAGCAGACTGTTAAAAGCAGTTTGTTGCATTTAAATGGCATAAAAGGTTGAGTTTATTCTAAGCTCTATACTATGTATGACATTTGGAAATAAACACAAAAGAAGAACAAACTAGAAGGTAGTTCTGGTACTTATTTTTAGCTGGAAGAAGTCCTTAACACTTTGAAGCTTACATGACAGGGCCATTTCCTGTTGCAGGACACTCCCATCAATAATGAGAAAGAGACTGGGAAAGCCAAAGATGAGAAATTAAATGCCTGAAATACTCCTTTTGGAGAGCAGGACAGGAAGTGGTGAGAACAGACATTTATTTTTACACCGACTGTCTCGGTTCTAGGGAAATGAGAAAACGCAGTGTGAGTTGTATTGGCAAGCAGTGAGTCATTGATTCACTTCGTTGATAAAAGTATGGAAAAAGTATCCCTCAAGTAAGAAATAAACTGTTGAATTTGCAGCTTTACTGGCAGCAGGGGCAAAATTCTTTTTCTGCAGCTCTATTCTTACACCACATGAAACACTGTAAAAATTATGAATTTAAATACATAATGGAAAACACATAATAAAGGAATGACAGCTAATCAGCTCTATTTCCCCTATAGCCTTTTTGGTTTTATATTTTTGATGCCTGATTTGGTGTTTTTACTAGTACACAATATCTCAGTTTCACAGTCATTCTGAGTGCTGAAAATATTTGCTGCATAAGTTATCTTTTAGAAAAATATATAAAAGCTATAGGCACAGTTTCCCAATGGTATAACATGCATGTAAAGATGCCTCTTATGTGTTTTTTCAAGCCACTACTTGAATCCCCTTCAGCTCCTTACAACCATAATGCTTCTTCCTACCCAAGAAGCTTAGCTGCAGACCTGTTGATTAGCAATTTTATTGGCAGAAAAAGAAACACCAGGAGCAGCTGGTGTTTGCCAGAGAAGCAGGGAAAGGAGAGTATCAAATTGCACTGATGACCCACTGCCTCTCAGAGCCTGTGTCTATCCTTTCTTCTGTGTAGCTCAAATGTGGCTGTGCTAACTCTGTCACCACAGCCTGGGGTCCCACTAGCCCCATCATGAGCCTTATTTGCAGCCTTGAAATCCACAACATGCCATTAGTTTATCCACTTTGAACCTTCCCAAGGGTTTGAGACAAGAAAGAAAAATACTGGCTTCTGCCCCACCTCAGACTTAGTTGGGTTGTAATTTTTCTATAGCATTTCAGAGCTGTCTAAGCAATTCAGGACTCAGAATTTGACACAGGGGTTATTTCTTCCTCAAAAAATGTTATCTTTCTTTACCACATAACAATGTGGTAAAAGTGAAAAGTAGCTAGAAATAAAAATAAAAACACATCCCAGAAACACAGAGAGAGACAAAAGAAGCAGAGAAGGGAGGGAATTATCAATATAATCAGTGCTGCAGACATGGAGCTGTTCCAAGCATATATCAGGGCAATTCGTCATTCAGCTTGAATTTGGATTTGTCAGGAGCACAGAGCCTAACCCATCATTTACTGAGAATACACTGCTCTTCCTACATTGACTTCATTTTTAGAAAAGTCAGCATTTTCCATAAGAAAACTTTTACAGATGCTCTAGGGTATTGAAGAATACCAGACTTGCCAAAAGACAAGCCTTAGATTTCTTGTTATTCCCAGGCTCTGACTCCTTAGAGTACCATCTTTCATCTTCCAAACAATTTTCTTGTAAAAATGTGACTTTTTGAGTAGGGTTTTTCCCCTTCTGTCCAGTTGCTTTTACATTTTTATCCTTCATATTGAAGGAAAAAGTTTTATCTTGGATCAGCACAGGTCCCTTTATGTTTTGCTTTCTATTTCAGCAGCACGTTGTATTTAATAGGAGACATTTCCCAAAAAGGCTGAGGGTCAGTCTTTCAAGTTTGCACCTAACGGCTGCATGTGTCTGAACTGAACATCCACCCAGCCAGCCATAAAAGTTCCCTTCAGCAGAACGAGCATGGCCACGCAACACAATGCTGCCTTGCAAATTCCCAAAGAAAATCCTAGTGAGCACAATTTGAGACTCAAATTCAGGATTTCTGTGCCAGTGTCTGGACAATATGATCACGCCCCTGCCACAGCAATTCAGGTCAGCATTGCAGTGACACCATGGCACTGCCCCTTGCAGATGGGGAGCTTATGTCCTGACTTAAGGCTGGCATAGAAGGGGCACTTTTCCTTTGTGCTTCCTGCACATTTTGAAAGAGTGTGACTTTTGTAACAAAGCTCACATTCTACTCTCATTTTGGTCTTGAAGGTTGCATGACAGCTGTGGTCTTTAAACATGCATGATCAGCATTTAAGGCACAGTCTTTCTTAGATATGACTGGAGTATCTGTTAAGGTTAATGTGCTTCACCAGCAGCCCAGTTCAAAATTCCCAGTTCATAGTTGTTGGATAATTTTATTATTATTTTGATTAAGACTGGAAGTAAAATTTTCTCATGGCATACCATAATCAAACTCATCACTTGTAAAGTAAACAGAGATTTTGAGTCCCAAATTCTTGAATTAAGTTCTCCTCAGGGAAGTTTTCTTTGCCATTTCCTGAAAAATATGCCAAGTATCTTGTATGTTTTGCAGTGGACGCCCTGTCCACAACAGATTTGTTTTGGCATGTTCTGAATTTTTCTGTATTTCTGCTGCTATCCATGTAAAATTATCAACTTATTTTGCACAATGTATCCACAAATAAAAGCAAAACCTATGCATTCTATAAATCATCTGACATTCCAACAGTGTGCTGTTTTCTGTCTTCGGATGACTCATTGTCATATTCATTTGTTAGCTTGTTCATCTAGTAAATGTAACACGCTCTGTGACAAGTAACCCATTTAATTTTCAATTCTAATTATGCTTTTTTGGACCCTCCTAGTTCAATTTTCCTAGTCTTAGTGTCAAAGGTTAATGTCTTAAAATTAGATATTTAAACAGAAGTGGGACACAGGCACTGCTAAATGAGTAAAGCAATTATAATTGTGCAGCTTTAAGCATTTCTTCTACTAACTTTCTATAAATAAAACTTTCCTCAAAGGTTTCAGCACAGATCAATTCTGAGCTAATACTAACTATAAAAGTTATTGTCAAATTCAACTGATTCTGGAGTTATGAGTAACAAGACATTACCATAGAATTCTACAAAATGCAATTTTTTTATATATTTTGTTCAAGTTAGAATATATGACCCAGGTATTCTACACATACAGACAAAGAATACAAGCACAAAGAACATTTTTGTATCATATATTCTCAATGATTAGTACATCTTGAATAGCACATATTAATGGAATGTAATCACTGATGCTATTACAAAACACTTTCATAGTGTTCAAGACTGTTGATGTTTGGCAAGCTCTATAATTGCTTTAATGTTTTATAGTAATAGTATTGCATTGATTTCTTTTTGGTATTTTTCTCTTCATTATCAAACCTGTGGATCTACTATAGCTTCTTTACTATTTGTATCCAACATCTTTCAAGATCGGTGTGCCTTTCCTCTCATTCTACACATTTGGTTTTCAGCCCTTCCACCTCTCTCCCAAGGCCAGTGTAAACAAACAATTTCTGAGGCCATGGAAGCTGTGTAAAATGTCTGAATGACAAAGTAATGAACACTCTTTATGACTGAAGTCAGCACAAGTGTTTATTGCTAAGCAACAAAGACTGATGTCAACGAGTTTTGCCAAATGCAGATGGTGAGTAGGTTTGTTGAAAAAATGAAATCAGTCTAACATAACTCTTTACAGCAGATACTAATATAATAGAAATAAAATGCACTCAACTGGTTGGAGTGAAGCAGTCCACAGAGAGGAATGAGGTTAATTTAATAATACTTTCCGATGGCTCAGCCTGTGTGTTATGGAGTTGCTCACATGTGAAAATATTCCTAACCTATTTCAGCGAGATTAAGGAAGGAAAAGCATCTGCAAAGCTGTCCTAAACTGCCTGCCACCTCCAAAGTTGTGGTTCAGAATGTTGTTGTGAACAAAGGAAGAACACAATACACTGTACCTGGCCGCTGGGGAGGTGGTGTTTGGAATATTCAAATACAACATCACTGGACACTTCAGATTCTCACAGTGTAAACAACTTTTAGTGCTGTTCAGCAAATGCCTTTGTGTTGTCTCTCTGAACAGCTCACCAGGTGTGACTGTTGGGCTGAGATTAATGATTATGTCACTGCAAAGTTGAATCTCTTCCCTGAGGGGAATGTCCACCAAATTCCTTTTATCCTTGTTTGAGACCAGATTTGTCACAGTAGAGAATACACTCATTTATCTGCTTTGAGCACCTTCATGAAAACACAGTAATCTTTATGCACATCCTTAGGCAGAGCTCAATGTCAAAATCACGTGCAAGTTTCCTTCTTCTTTAGTCAGTGCACAAAAACAGAACATGAAACTGAATAGGTGGTAGTTAGCTCTTAAAGAATATGCAGGGCATTCTGTTCTGGTTCAGCCAAACTGCTAAAATAATTTACTGTAACTCACCCCTGGTTCAAACCACACCAGAAAGCAGCTACTCCCTTCCCTGGAAGTTCACCTACCTTGCTCACCCTTCCAAAACAACCTGCCTTAAGTTTTAGCTGTCATATTTTTCAGATCCTGTACTGCCTTAGTGTGCAACTCTGAACTTCATATAAAGTTTAGCAAGTTCTCTTCACAGTTTAGTTTGACAAAACAATCCTTTTCCAGCTTGAGAACAAAGGACAACATTGCAGCTTTAGGCTAATGAAGAGTAAACAACAGCAAACTAAGGAGAGCAGTCTGGGAGGCTGGGACTTCATAACCTGAAGCTGAAATTGGACAGTTGACCCCAACATGTACCAAAACTTACAGAAGTGTGAAAACTTGTGACTGGGTGTCCATCTTGGGTCCATCTCGGGCAGAGCCCTGGCTGGACTCTTGTGCTGCCCAAGGTGTGTCCTTTGAAGGCTTTTCAATAAATATCTACTCTGTTCCTACCATCTAGCCTCTGTTCTAGGTCAGCCTCTCTAGGCATCACTTGAACTCAGCTTGGAAGTTCAGTTCTGCTGCCCTACTCCCAGATGCCAGTCATGTGTTCTGTATAAAGAAACTCAATGTTCAGCCTAGAATTTCTGCTAATTCCCTAAACTGGATGGTATGGAAAGACAGGCACATTCCCATGTTCTCAGCCTCCACAGCAAGTGAGTCACCCTTGCTGGCCTGCACCAATCCTTACGTTGCTGCAGAGCCTGGAATAGTAGCCTGTAGTAGGATAAGTACACACAGCAGTGTGTGATGGCAGTAAAGTAAACATACACACACACATACACACACACACACACATGCAAAACCAACCCTACATGTTGTAGAAAGTGGCTTAATTTGCTTCAAAGTAAAGATGTTGCACCTCAGGCAACTCATTAAACAAGTCTCTTGCGTCTGAATGAAAAATGTAACGTGCATGAAAATTACTGTCTTAACTTGAGTGAAAGAAAGATCAGCCAGAGCTCATGTGGGACTCAGCTGGGAGAAATTATTTTACTTGCAGCTATTTTTATTTCATTTAGCTGTGTTAGACAACCAGTGGAATTGTACTGTACAGTTACAACAGAAAGACATGAGTGGCTGCTTAGAACTAGGTAAATTCACCTAAAAAATGACATTAACCCATTTTTGAACAGTGATTGCATTTGGAAAATATTTTAGGAAATGCTGGAATTTTTGCCACTTGCTTTACTCTTTTTCTCTCCTAAGTGTCTTGGGCTTTTTCAGAAGTTTGGATCTAGTTATGCAAGGTCAGTTGCTCTACTTGTAAATGTTCATAAGCTGGGGAGAATAAGTGATATTTCAGGACTTGGGTTATTAAAAAATGGTTAACTTTTGCAATTCACTACAAAATATTTGACCACATGGCTTCTGGCTTCTGGTGCCTCATCAGACAAGCAAAAATGGTGAAGTGGTGAAAGTGGTAGTGACAAATGCATACCAAATCAAACAACCTCTGAATTGACTTCTTGGTTTTCAGAGGCTGGCTTTAAAGATATGTTCAGGAATACTGAGTCATTCAAATATTCAGAATATTGTGAGAGATATCTGATGAGCAATGGAAATTTATTTAAATTTTACCTCATTAATCAAAAATTTCTTTGTTTGGACTGGGGGAAAAAAAACCATTTTTTCAAACAGTCCTAGCCACTGTGCTTTTTCTCTTGATCACCAGGCATGTAAGCAAAGCCAAAAAATTCTGTTTTCTCCACCCCTAATGCACTGCTGAAATATCTAGCACTCATGTCATTTAGCCTTAAAAGCTATTAATGCATTTGGTAAAGATGAAAAGTGAAATATGAAATCTTGTCAAGCCTACTGGAAGCTGTAGTTAAGCTTTTTTAATAAATGTTTTTCAGAAACTCAGTTTTGTCTATGATAAGTGCACTTTTTCAAGTATAGCACTGTAGATTTAGTATTGAGAAAAATCTGTTTACAGCTGCTGAATTCTGAACTTTTTATTTAACTGTAGAACTTTCAGAGTACACACAAAGACGGCATAAACTTTCCAAGCCCATCAAAGTTGTTTGCACTTGAACTGATCAGACCATCAGTAGATGTGAGAGGACACTGCCTTTCCCATGTCCATTCTGCTGAACCTGGCAACAAGGGCTTGAATTAGTATCAAAATATGACAGTGGGTATGAAACATTTAGCATTGTGGGCTTGGATGTTGAGTTCCCACATGCCACCTGAGTCCCTAGGCTGTAGAGTGTCCTCTGACCCAACAAATAGGTGCTTGCTGTTCATAAGTAAAGGAGTGACTCCACCAAAGCTCTGGAGACCCCCATGGCCCATTCACCACCAACCCTGGGTGTCTGCATTTGGCAGGGGTGGGGGGCATGTGCTCAAACCCTTAAACAGGCCTGAGCCTCAACTTCCCAAACCTTAGACAATTCTGCAGTCCTGGGGCTCCTTAAAATGGTTTCTCACCCAGCATGCCCAAAGCAGTCTCTGGTTTCCGCTCCCTATCACTGTGAGAGGGCTGCAAGCCAAAGGGACTCTCAGTATGGGGCAAACTCTTTGAAGCTAAGGATTAGGAAGTCTGTTGTCACACAGGGTGCCCCATAAAGTCCCACTGACTGTAGTCCTTTTCTAAAATAGGTTTATTGAAGTGCAGAGTATTTTAAGCTACCTTTTTTCCCAAGCACATTCTCCTATAATTTGAAGCCTGTATCTCATGCATATTGGTTGTAAGATTGTTATCAAAGGACCTTAACAGCTTTATGGAATATAAAAATTTGCTGTCATTGTGTTCTGAATTCTGAAAAAAATGGACTTCATTTCAGCTTTTTAAAAGGCAAACCCTGCAGTCCTTGGAACCAACTTGAAATTTTAATTACTATACTATTATTATTATTGTTAACTAATATTATTACTACTACTATACTAAATAGACTTCAGAAATCAAGAGGTAAGTTGAGATGAATAACCAGCCTCAATTTACCAGCTTTCCAAACCTAATGCAGAACCAAGGTTTTTTTAATTGCAACTACCCATAGGATTAGTTGCAGTTTGAACTACACTATAGATCAGGCAACTCTTGTCTAATCGGGTCCCTTTGTATTTGTGTGGTAATGTTGCCCCACAGCTAATGATGTCTCAGCAGACACTACAGCTCTCTTTCAACCCAAAGCAAACATTGCGAAGGCCATTTGAAAATCAAATCTTCCCCTCAGTGTAAGGGAGAGTCTGGAAAATACCACAAAGTACAGAAAGAGTAAATGCAAGTAAAGAATATTGCAAGGAATATATTTCTTAGGTGTTAATTCAGAACAATGTTGGTATATTACAATACCTTTATAATAATCTAATATATTAAAAGACATTAAAATGTTATGAGCTATTAAAACTCTGACACTGATTTAGTGTAAGCATCTTTTGGCTGCCAGCCAGTATTGTTTAAAAGCTGCAAAATTATCCTGTTCTGGTGGGAAGACGGAAAAGTTTGAAAGCTTTATTTTATTCTCTTTTTTTGATGTGTCTTACCCCCTATAACTTTAATAAGGGTCTGACAATACAAACTGTAGGTTTGCAAAACATGAATACATCTTCCTTGGAGAAAATAGAGAAGATAATTTGAGAATAAAGCTGTTAGCTGCTCCTGTCTGTGACCCCAGAGGTCTTCTGATAAATCTGACTTTAAAATTCAAACTTTCAGCTATATCAGGATGTATGAAATGAAGTGCATTTATTTGGCTGCTTGGATGTGCTGTATATTGAAATGTCTGGTAACTCACTAACAAATTCATATCTTGTCTTTTTAGAGAGATGCAGGAAAATAACAGGCCTCAAAGGAACTACCTTTCAGAACAAACATGTTCTCTCATTGTTTACTTAGAGAAGAAAACAAGGAAAATTAAGTAAAAGAAGATGGCATTTTATGTCAGAAAACCATCTCACAGAATCATGTAATCTAAAAACTCAATAACTCAGTCACATACCTGCTACAGAATTTATGTTTCCTATTAGGCCCATGAGATCCTGTACCTATTGCTGTGAAAGGTTTGAGGGAAATGAAGTCAGGATGTCACAAAAAAACGAAGATATTTAATAATCTGTCACAACAAATATTTCCCACCATTTCTTATTAAAACCTTGCTTGACAGAGAGCTAGAGATCCTCTTTGACACTCAAATCAACTTCTGAAGGAAATAAAATACCATAAACAGAGAAGGATGGCAGTATTGATCTTTATGGTGATGAAAATTAGGATACTGAAATGCCAGATATACTGAAATGCCAAAATTTTGATTGACTTAAAAAAACTGATTCTGGGGCTTAAAAACTTTTTAATTCAATCACATAAAAAGGTCAAGAGAATTTAACTGCTCTTAAAAAAAAAAAAAAAGGACAAAAAATGTCAATGGGTCTTTTATATCTCCCCAAGATTCAGCCTTTGAAAATATGCACCTTGTTTAATAACAGCTATATCATACTATAGACAGCTGAATCATACTTTTATATGTTGTTTGCATGCTGATAGTCACAATTAGGTTTAAAGTTAATCTGTGTGTGCATGTCCATGATTTTTCTGTGTGTCTTTTCTACTTTTTCAGCATGCAGGAATTGGTCCCTCTGAAGGTGGAACACAGGTCTGCCCTTGCTGCAAGAAGCAGAGAGAAAGGAGTCAGATTTCCCTCTGCTGCAAGAAGGAGGTCCCATGAAATCACCACCAGGCTTTTCCTGGTCCAGCAAACAGCTGGACTTGCAAAGCTTCAGGGCAGATGAAATGGGCAGATGGTCTGCAGTTGTTTAACTCATCTGGCACTGCCTGCTTTGCCAATAGTTGGAGTGGTCCCTGCTAGCAAATGGGAACTCCAGGTACCTTGCTACACAGTTCTGCTAATTCTTGCAGAAATAGACTCAGTACTTCATGAAGAAGAAAAATAACCTATTGTTGTACTACTCACATTGCAGTAGTTGGGAAGACTATAAAGAAACAATCTCAGGAGCTTCTTCTCAGGAATGATCCAGAGAAATCTGAGGTGATAGTAGGTTTTTATCCAAAACTAGCATGTGTGAAGAGCGATATGTTGGGGTACAACTTGTTCAGAAAAGATCTAATTTTTCCACTGACATTAGGAAAAAAAAAAAAAATCTGGAGGAAAAAACCCAGAATCTTAATACTCTTTTAATCATCTGAACTTTGGTATGACAATAGAACAGCACATAGATGATGGTACAAAGCTCTTAATAATGTCATTAAACTCCCAGCACAAAAAAACCCTGAACAACTCTATTAATAATAAGCACTACTCATGCAATGGTTCCAGTAACACATTTAATGAATTGCATGCCTCCTAATTTTGAAAAACATGTCCATATGAGATGAGTATAAAACATGACATAAAGTACACAGTTTATACCAAAAAGAGAGGACTAGCTGCTTCTATGTTTGCCTGAAACTGTCTCAGCTAACTAAGCTCAGCAAGATGCTATAATGTTGGTTGCTGAGACTGGTTATGGTTTACATAATGGTATAAACTTATTTCTGAATTTCCCACTCTGTTTATGGTGTCACAATAGCTATTTACTTGCCTTCACAGAGTCACTGGAATAACAAAACCTCTGAAGCCCATCACCACTCTCTATCCTTGGAAGTAACTGTAATGGGAGACTGTCACACATAGTCAGTAAGAAGCTTGTTGGGATTACATCACCCCAAAGTGATTATTCACCACTGTGTCTGCTTTTCAGTCAAGTCTAACCATTTATCATGGTTAGATATTTGTATTGGACATTTTTGATATATATTGAATATTAGAGAATATAAAGTAAGTTTACGATAATTTCACCATGTCAGAGTCAAAATGGGAGGAGGAATAGAGAGAACTTTCTCAGATCATAGAAGTTATTAATTAGCTAGTCAAGGACTTTGTTCTAGCAAGAGACATTTGCATCTCCAAGGAGCTGAAGTAAAAATACTTATCTTAATTGAGAAGAATGATCAGATGGTTTCTTTGATAATGAAACAAAAGTATAAGTTTCAGGAAGATTAGATTTATCTGGGCTCCAGATAAATTTCTTATAAGAGAGAAAACTTTATCCAAAGGGACTGAAAATAAAAGTGGATATATACCACAGGACTAGCTCACTTCTCAGGGTGTGCTGAAGGCCTGCTCTGCTGGATGCCCTGACCATGTTCCAGCTCTGTTTTGGGAGATGTAAGCACCACTCTGGTCCCCTTGGAAGTTGTGAGGATGTCCTCTTAGGCTCAGAGAGATTAGGTTGTTTCTGAGGGCAGTACAGAAAAGGTCACCTAAAAGACAATAGTATCACAGACATTAGCATTTGCATGTCTAGGACCATATAAAACATCCAGATTTAAGCCTTTCCTGAGAAAAGACAGTTTGTGGCATAGAAAATATTGTTGGTGTGAGAAAAAGCCTACTTCCTGGGCAGCAGTCACAAGCCCCATTCTTCCTATGTCCTAGGGGCAGGAGCAGCAAGCCCCAGAGCTGTCTTGCTACCACTACTCAAGGTCCATCTGACTTCCACAGTAGAAGAAACCAGCTCAGCCTTAGGATGTCAAAATTAACATCTGCCTACTCCACTAATGAGCCTTGAGCTGATGATTGAAAATGTATTGGCACTCCTAGTTTCTCATTAAAAAGGCTGCTTTTTCAGATATTAAGCTCTTTATGCAGCTCTTGTTAGAATTTTCTTCAGTTCTGCATTGTGCTTTCAACTGCAGCCAGTAATCCAGTAGCAGCATTGCTAAATCTGCAGACAGGGTCCTCACTGTCCCACTGTCCCTCTGCCCATATAACCAAGGAGACTTTGCCTTCATCTTAAAAGAGCATTAACCCTTTTTTGTTAGGATTCAGTCAGGGCAATCAGGCTTATTTCTATAATTTATTGATATATCACTTTCTTAAATGCCACCTCAGTCTTTGTGTGGATGTGTCCTATTTAAGAAGTCTTTGGTACTTGTTTCATTCCGGTGAGGTTAATGCTGCCAATCCCTTCTACCAGAGAGACAAAGAAGCAGCTTGCAGAGGGAAGACCAAAGCAGTGCAAAGGCTCAGCAGCTTCAAAGTGGGGCTGGCTGGCTCCACAACATATATACCAGTCACAGATATTGTTGCAGAGTCCATGAGAATAACAGCTCAGCCACCACAGTGCTGCTTGATAACTACAGTATGATCCAGAATTCCATCCCATCTAAATAAAAATGCAGCCATTTATAGTGCGGGCAAGAACATAAAGTGTGTCAGGAATCCTCTTTATTTGTAGTTACATCAATAGATAAGAGAGAACATACCAGGAGGAAGAGCTTGAGAATATGGTTCTTAGGGTTAAGGTCAATAAAGCATATGCACAGCAAATAGTGCTGTCAGTGGAGATCTTTGTATCAGCTTCAATGCTTCCTCTGAGAGCTGAGAGGCGCTCCAGAATATCTTGGGAGTCAAAAGCAGAAAAGAGTAACAAAGCAGGGAGAAGGACAGGGATGGTTAAAAGCAATTAGGAACTTCCCCGCTATTCAGAAACTTGACAAAAGTTTCTTGGAGCACAGCAAAACTCCCAGTAGGAACTGCTCTTTTCTAGCTGGGAATGGATTTCTGAAAAGTTGAATAGCTCTGTAAAGCTAGCTGCACAAGGTCAGAGGAATAAGAGATATCTCTAAGGAGGGCCCAGATGTTCTGTCTTTTCTTACTGTGCTTTGTGCCCAGGCAGTGTCTTCCCAAAACACTACATGATCACCCCAGAAAAGCATCTCTGAAGTCTATAGGAGGGATGTGCTTTTGGAGCTCTACTGACACAGGCTGAATTCAGCATCTGTAGATAGCTTTTTTTTATCTCCTCCAGCTAATTACCTGTGAATTCTAAATTTAATCACCATCAAATATTTTTATATTTTGAAATACAATAATTTAAATTAAAAGTGACCCTAAACATGTACCCTTGGGACTTGAGCAGGTGTCCTCCTACAGAAATGGTTTTAGAATAACCTACCTTGGTGATTTAAGCTGACCCAGATGACTTTCTGCTGAAATAGGCACTGACATTGTCTGTTCTGGCATCAACTTTTCCTGAGGGCAGTACTTCCTACAGTGCTTCAAAAAGTTCCCCAGGAGAGATGCCTCACTGAGTGCTCTGACATAAGACATAGCCTTTTCACAATCAGCCACTGCTTAAGTAAACATCAGTTTAAAAAAAAAATCAAGTAAATAAAAACCTCTGAAAAGTCTTGTGTCTAGATCCTGAAACACAGGACCTGAGGACCAGAAGCATACATAGGATTGGACAGCACCATAATTCAAAATCTGTACTTGCAAAATATTTGGACTGAGAGGCCTCAAAACCAGTGTTTTAATTCCTTGAAATCTGGTTTATAGGTCTACTATCTTTGTTAGGGATGCTTTAAATATTACCATATTGTGCTACAAACTTGGTTTGTTACAGTGAAAACAAACATGCTCTTGTTCCTTTAAATCAGAAACAGGATTTGGCCATTTATATCTCTATAGACATGATTGTATGCAGGATTTTAGTTATTAACTGGGTAACATTGATTTAGGATGCCAGTTGTTTTTTGTGGTTGGGTCATGTATCATATGGAGCTGACATCCAGTTTCCAATTCACTTGACTGCTCCTCTTTACACACTTGCAGCACATTTGGATGTCAGACAGAGATTGCTTTCCGAAACAGTGGTGAAGAAGCTGTGTGAGGAGCCCTGCTCTCACTCCCATTAGCAGTCAGACAAAGCAGCAGCCCAGGTTGCTGCTCCCCACAGTGACTGGACAGGAATAGGCACCATGTGATGCCCTTTTCACCTTTCGAGCCCCCAGATGCTGTGGCTCAGATGCTCATGTTGCAGATCTGTGCTGCCCAGCCCCACGTTGCAGCAGGTGCAGCTGGCAGGCAATGCAAGGCATCCCCAAAGAGAAAGCACAGCAATGTATTCACCTCCTAGGCAGAGGCTGCAGGAGGAACACTACCTCTTTGCACAGGCTAGTGCTGACGAGCCATGAAGCTGTAGATCTCTGTAGCTGGGGTGATAATTTCGAAGAGTTTCACAAAACAATATTTAAGAAAGGTGAACTTGTTGACAATACATTTAAATTCAGTAAACACAAACCAGAGAAACTGTAGTGCCTCCACTCAAACAAAAATACCCCAACAACAACAACAACAAAAGCCAACAAAAACCATCACTGAGAATCACTGAGCTTGGACACCTCTCAGAGCAGAAAAGCATTTCATTCTTTCGTGACTTCAATTCAAAAAGAAGAAAAGGTATGGCAACATTCCTGACACTATTGAACTTTCTGAACAAGCGATCAATAGGATTTCAGACAGCTTCCCTGCCAATCTGATGCTGCTGGGAAAGGAGGAAGAACTGCTGTTCCCACAGGCCTTTGACCCTACACTGAAGTTCAGGAGCACAAGGGCTGGGCGTGCTTTACATATTCCCAGAGGACTCTCTGCCCCAGCACAAGATGGTTCCATTCTGTGCACTGCTCCTCTGTAATCCCTCTGGCTCTCTGCAGGGCAGAGGTGAGCTGCAATCAGGGAGCAAAGGGAAACATGGCCACTTTGCAGCCTTTGCTTGCAGCTTCGTGGAGCAGAGAGGCTTTGCAGATACTGCTGACCCATCTCTGTCAGTGTAGGAGAGTGGTAGTGATTGTAAAAAGTTCTGTCCTGCAGAACAGGGCACAAGTGTTTCATTGCAGATACCCAAATTTTGGCACAGCTCTGCTGTTGTCTGAAGTCCCATGCCTTTGACACTATGGTCCTACATTCATCACCCATCACTGAGGCCACATCTAGAAGATGCCATTGATGAAATTATATCATGGCATTTGAGACATTAAAAAATGTTTAATTTTGAAGTTACTCTGTGCAGATGACACCACATGTGGATATAAGGCAGACAGTTTCTTGAGGTATGAAACAGATTTTTGGTAGCCTCACAATCAGGTATATTAGAGCAGAATCGAAGATCTCCATTTAAGAGACATACATGCATAAGGAAAAAGACCTTTGCCAAACATGTGTACAGCACAGATAAGACAGAATAAAAATGTGTAGTTGCCTCTAATGCTTTAATTTCTTTCATTTTAGGGAAACTCACTCTTTACTCCAACATTTTCATCATTAGTGCACCATTATCTTTCAGTGCTGTCTACAATATATAGATGAGATTCCTCTTCCATACAAATTAATTTGTGCCTTTTGTATTCCTTTCAAAACCCTTTTGAGACAACCTCTAATTGTTTTCTTGATCAAATGGCAAACCTGGTGTTTAACCCACCCCATTACTGTCTTCTTCTTAGCAGCAGAATATTCTCACTTGATGTCTGTAACTTAATCTTCACACAGTTAACCTTCTCCCTCTGCAATTGCTCCTGTAGCAGAGCTCTGAAGGTGCTTATTCATCTTTTCCACGACCCAGCACTCAGTAGAAACTTTTCAGCCTTATTCCTTCTATGCTTTTTGCTCATAAATAAGCCATACTGGTAAATAAAAAATCATCTATCATTTTTAGGTCAGTGACCAACAGATTTATTACCCATCCATAGACATGTCTCACTTAACTTAAGCTAAACTAATAGTCTGCTGCACTGACATTTCCTCTTAGTGCTCTGACTTAAGACTTTAAGATTAAGTGCAAAATGTTCAAAGCCAAATCCTGTCTTTCTTCCCATT
The DNA here is from genome assembly GCF_050655825.1 of Lonchura striata. Taxonomy (NCBI): domain Eukaryota; kingdom Metazoa; phylum Chordata; class Aves; order Passeriformes; family Estrildidae; genus Lonchura; species Lonchura striata. The sequence goes on from NC_140705.1 coordinate 31,862,366, forward strand.
ACCTTTAGCCTTACCACTGGAAAATACCACAAAGACTTATGATTGTGAATAATCTTAGATGTGACCTCCTTATCCATGTCTGCCTTTCAATTCTCACTGCATAACACTTCTTCACAGCAGAAACTTACAACCACATCACTCACTCTCTCATTACTTGCTTCCCACAGTATTCGTTTCCCTGTCTTTGACAAATACCATCTTGCCTTGCTTCTAGCCTGTCAGCAGCAAAGTTAGTTTTCTTAGCTCATTGTTTTGACTGTACCATTCTTCTCCTTGTATTCTGTAACAACAAACATAAGCTGCTCGCAGTGCTTTCAAGGCTCTGTGACTGATCTATCCTCTCCCATTCACTGTATCACCACATTTAAAGGCCACATTAATGTAATCAACCTTCACTCAGATTCTCACCCCTCCCCTACACCTAAATAGATCAATTTAAATTATCCATTGGTAACTGCAGCCAGATTGCTGGCAGCCAAATTTCAAGGCCCAGCTTGCTTCCTGGGTCTTTTTGGCAGGCTGAAGTGTGAACCACCTCTTCCACCTGAACTAGAAGCCATTTGATTTGAGACTAGTCAAGCCAAAGGCTGTAATGAGGATACTTAATGGATGATAGGAATGATTCAGTAGGTCATAGTACAATTTGCTGACCTCAAAAAACACCAATAACCCCAAACCCAAACCACACATATCCCTACAATTTTCCATCTATGATCATTAGCACAAATTCATTTCAGTCATTAGAATTCCACACCTCTCCACTAGCTATCAGTTTTCAGTATTTCCCATGGTTTAAGCACACAGTATCTTTCTAGTGATACAAATCAAACCTCCCACTGACTCAGTGGGAACAGCATTTTCTCTAGGTGACGATCCCAGAACCAAATGGTGAATGCAAACATGAGAGAAAAAGCCAAAATAATATTATTAGGTGGAAAGAATATAAGAAGAGCAAGAGTTCAGCTGAAACAGTTATTTATTAAAAGGTATGGTTTAGAACAAATTTGAAGGTAATATTTAATTTAAGAACAGCATAAAAAATAGAATGGCTAGAGCAAAATGCAGCCAAAGAGAGATCAGGGAAAAAAGTAAACTGTAGGTACTGATAAAAAAAACCAAAAACAAACACAAACAAAAAAAAAAAACCAAATCAAAACAAAAAAAAAAAAAAACAAAAAAAAACTGTATAAGCCACCTGTTGCTTGCACCTACTCAGGGTTTGACTCATAGGCAGAGGTACATTCAGGCAAATGTTGCTCTTTCCTCTCTGTATCATGCTCTTCTAAAACATGAACTCTTCACTACAGATTTTTTTTCTTTCATAGATCTTCTATAGTAGTTTTTGAGAGAAGAGCAGTAGCTAGAAAAATATGAGTGCTTACAGTTAGGAGCACCAAAATAAGATGTTTTATTCACTAACAAATATTTTCTTTTTGGTTCATGTGTGTGCCTGCAGTCTGGCTGCAATATGTTGTTCTCCAAGTAATTAGTTTCAGATGACATCCTGAATGATTTTTAAACTGTCATTTATTCTTTCCTCTTTACCAAAATATATATTCTATCTTCTTTCTTTCTTTTAACCCTCATAATCTGCACAAATTGTTACTAGCACTGCTCTTCTATCAATAAAAAGGTGAGGTCCTCTTGACTGCTTTCTGTGGCTCCAGGTTCATGAGTTCTGCTCTTTCCAAGAACACAGTGTGCACCCAGGTGACAACAGACGTGTGGCTATGCAAGTTGTGCAGTCAGGGGGATCTAAGTATGATACTGGCTTAACACTGTGACATCACCACTCACTGGAAAACTGGCACACCAGATCAACATCTCAGTCGATGGACCTTTGAGCTTATACTATTTTGGCCCTTAAAATCTCCACTTGAAATTCAGTCCTCAGCTGGGGTAATGTCTGTGATAATGTACAGAAGAGGATTGGACATGTCAAAGGATTTGGCAGTCATAAAAAATATAATGTAGAAGAGAAAGAAGACATACAGAGACCAACATGATGATTTAGAGTATTCTCAGACGTGAGAGGGAGAGACACTGTGTGTACAGTTAACCCCAAATGCACCATTACCCTAAACTTACAGGTTACTGTCAAGTCTGGTCTCAGTTAGAAGCCATTAAGGAGCCCACCAGTCATGCTTCCAGCTTTTTACTGCTGGACATAGAATTTCACTTGACATCACTGGTCCCAAGAAAAATTTGTTTCCTCTCCTAAATCTTGTGATTGCCAAAGAACCTCTAGAGGGATTTATCCTACTGCTCTTTAGATAAGAGAAACATAATGTACTGTGTAACTCAGCAATTTTTAAAGGTTCCCAATGCCACAGTTTTCAGATTTGTAACCAGCCAGAGTAAGGAATGCTTTGCTGTATGTCAGAGAACTAGCCAGGTTTATTTCTTGACATGATTATTGATTAAAACATAATTAAGAAACATTGGGTTTTAGTCATGAAATAAAGTCACAAAGGATAAAATTACAATGGCATCATTAAGATTACATTTAACAAGATGTTCTCCCTAACTGAATTCAATAGCAGTTATATTGTGCACCATTTTCTCTTAGGTTTATTGAAAACTTACCCACCACTATCAAGTTAAGTTGGGATGATTTTGTCATGATGGGTCTTGCATATGCCACAGACCTTCTTTCCACACTCACATCCATTTGCACATGAAGAGCACAGGACAAAGCCTGAGAACCTTTCTGACTCATCTCAAAACAGAATTTCTCATGTCTATAAGAAAGTTTTCCTCCTCTTTCCTTGTGAGTGATGCCACACAACACTGAGGAGCAAGGAATTACTTTACTCTTTCCCCACCTCTTCTCCCAAAGTTTCCATGAAGATTTTCACTGTTATGTCTCAATTAGTGCCTTCAGCTTGTAGGTTTAGCGATAATTATAAAACAAATATATAAGCCAATTAATGGAGGAAATATTTATAGATACTATTCATTATTAGCTCTATTCTAAATGAATAAAAGTAGATAACAATTTGAGTAACACAGATTCAGCTTCATGCTTTAGGTTGCATGGATTTTCTTCTACTATATCAATTGTATTTGTATTGCTGGGTACAGTATGGTGGGTACAGTATTATTATACATATATATAGGAAAGGACGGGTTAATGGATTAAAAGGCTTCCTTCTTTACATTACTCTGTTCAATAAGAGTAGTCTCAGCAGATTTATGATTCACTAGTGGTTTAGCCTAGCAGAGAAGTCCCAGTGAATTTTCCTTACTTACTGTCTAAACCAAGCAAAGAACTGCAGCACCTCAACACCCAAAGAGTAGCTTTCCCAAAGCTAGAGGGAACAGATAAGAGCTCTGTCAGGAAGAACAAGTGTGTCAGGACTCTTCCCTGGCTGAGTTGAGAATGAACCAACTGCTGGAAATGAAAAGCATTTGCCTAACTCTGACTGCAGAGTCCAGGTCTCTGTCTGAAAGACAAAAAAAAAATGGGACCTGACACTTTTGGAGTTTGCCAAAAAGCAAGTGAATGCCAGCCCAGGGCAGGGATAGTTATGAGTCTCCTGTCTGAAATATGAAGGGTAAAAATAGTGTTAAAACTAATCAAAGGGACTGGTAAGTGTGGAGTTATTTACTGGCACTCTGCACATATGCACTTATTATTTCATTCTGTTGCTTAATGTTGACACAGATACATGAAAATACTTCAGTTATAGTTAATTTGACGTTTAGAGTTTAAAATGTAACTGTATAATGGCAACACATTTTATCCCTCTGTCTTTGACATTCCTCGAAATCAGGCTCCTGGGATACTTTAGGGCTGATTTGAGAGCTTGTAACAACTAAAACACAACTAAGAAAGTTTTGTAGCATCCATACAGGAAGAGGAGAGCATGCACAAACCCTGGGGAGTTCTGAGAAGCAAGAGGTACCTACTCCTGAAGATCAGGGGCATTGGTATGGAATTGCAAGCTAGGGGACTAGTGGACTGTTCTGCCTGATATTGAAGCCAGGCTGAACTTTCCATCACTTTCTGTATTAAAGATGGATATTTCTGCTCAGGTTTGGGTTCTGATATCTCCTGTAGTTTTATGTTTCTCAGTCAGATTGTAGGCAAATCACCAGCTACTCTCAGCATCATTTTGCACTGTATCCTGAAACATGGAAAAAGCTCACAGAAGAGAAACTTGCTTTGAGGTACTGAGAAAAGGGATGTGAGTTCTGAACCTTTAGATTTGGCCTACAACAGGCCAGAAAACAACATCATCTGATTGAGATTCTCTGCTGTCATCTTATATCACATTTTCTGGAACTGTGGGTGGGGTGGGAGGCTGCAACTCATCATTTTTGTTTCTGAAACACTAAGGGCCAAATCATGTGAGTACTCTGATGAATTCATGCTCCTTTGGAAAACAGCTCTCCTAGGACTGACACAAACATGTTCTTTAAAGTAGAGGATGATAATAATGCTTATTTTACCAAAAGAAGATTGGTATCATTGGCTTCCTTAACAGAGGAGATCTATAGCACAGAGTTACTTAGGGACACTCAAAACCAACCTGGTGTTTCTTCTGTTTCCGTGTTGAGTTGACAGTCCCTCTTGGCAGCAAAGTGGCAGAGGGCCTCAGGGCCTCCATGTGTGGGGCAGTGCCTGTGAGATGGGCACTGTGGTGGCTGATGGGGTCTTGCTGCAAGGGAGGAGCATTGCAAAATAGAGCTTGGGCAGCCACTGGGGCTGGCTAAGCCTTGGGTCCCCTCGGGAAAGTGAAGAGCAGCAACACACATGGAGCAGAATAAAAATTATTTTCCTGGGGTCAGAGGTCTTAGCGGTATGAGGAGAGATTGCCTCACAGTGAATTTCAGCATTTCAAGGAAAAATGAAATTAATTTAATATCTTACATGCAGTGAGGATGGGAAAGTGAGCTGTTAGGCTGCTCATCGAGGTCAAGCAACATAGAAGTACTTATCTGTCTATTGTTTCTTTTGATCATAACATTTTGAAGTGTCCAACCACTCAAACACAAGGCTTGTTTGTACTAAACATCAGCTGTCCTTCAGAGAAGCCCCGTGCCCTGCCTCTGCCAGATGCTGACTAAATGAAGGAAAAAGCATTTTTCTCTACCTTCCTTATTCCTGGGCTGCTTGCCAAGTCCTTTTCCAAATCCTCGTGACTCTCCCTCAAGAAATGGGAGCTGGTTGTGCCTCTTCCCCAGGAGCAGCAGGAGCCATCGGAGCGCTCCGCTGAGCCAGGATGGGCTGCTGTGGCAGCACCCTCCGTCCCAGTCCTGCCCCTGCCAGCGTCTCACAGGCCCTTCCCAGCCTAGGCTGGGGCTGCCTGGCACCGTGGACCAGCTCCTGAACTCCACTGGTCCCACGGAACCTCGCCAGCCCCTCCACGGTGTGTAACCTGCAGCCCAAGAGCAGCTGACCGGAGGCTATGGCTGCTTTCAGCCCTGAATGCCCAGAGCTTTCTGATTTACAGATATAATATCACTACCTACTGGCAGTCAGGGGTCTAAAATCCTTCCCAAAGTGTGATGTTTGGACTCTAATGGAGCCCATGAACCCTCAGTCAAAGCGAGTGGTATATCCTCCACTGCCTCCAGCAGCCTTTTATGCAGTACATGAAAGTAAAATTGCAGTAATTTCAGATATTAAAGGAAATAAATACATGGCTGACATGAACTCCACAGCAGTACTGAACAACTGTACTTCTTTACCAATACGGTGGGTCTGAAAAGATGAAATTTTGAGCTAAAGGAGACTTTTATCCCTGAAAGTTTTCCTTGGGACTTAGGAAGCATTCATGTTGATACATGCAGGTCCCTCAAATAAAGAACTGCTGCCACATTCAGGGAATCTTTTAGAGAAGATATAATTTTCCTTGCCAGTATCAGTACTTGTTTGTGTTACTCCTTTCCCAAAACTTTCAGTTTCATAAATAATTTTTTAGAAATACATAAGATATTTGGAAAGGGAAGGACACAAATCTTTGATTTTAAAAAAGTAGCTTCAAAAACTTCAATCTTTCAAACAACTGAAAAGAACACTTAGGATTACTTTAAAAGCATTAAAAATCTCCACTTTTTTTTTTCATAAAACTATCTGCAGCTATATAAACTCCAGTACTGCTCTTCTTCTTAGGAATACCTGCTTCATTAAACACCAGGGAAAACACTGCATCATTCTTTCTACTGTCTTTTTAATATTAGGTCTGAATTTTTATAAGTAGGAGTATTGTCTTCAGCCAATTCAAGGATTTAACCCACATGGATTACCCAGGCAAAAATCACATATGTAAATGAAGCTGAAAGAATGTGAAGAACCTCCTTCTAATAAATGAACTAGAACCATGCAGCTTGGAAAAAGGCTGGTGGAATCCCTTTAGGATCTTACCCTAAGACTGATTAAGAGAACTCAACTATATCTGCTGACAAACCACTCAGAATATTTTGTGAACTGTAACTGAAGTGTGACTGAAACTTGTAATTTGGGCAGAAATCAATTCACTGTTCCTACAGCAAAATGTAAAATTCCCAGTACTAGTAACTTTTATTTAATTGGAATAAATAACTTCAACTTTAAAGACTAGCTGGGCAAAAGTATCTTACAGGGTGTTGACATCCAGCTTCTTTCTGTGGAAGCTGACTTACAGTAGTGCCAATTTATGAAATAGCGAGAAGGTCTGTGATTTAATTAAAAACAGAACAGATAAAATCCTTCCTTCATAAATGAAAGCTAACACCCTCTAATTGTGTGTAGCTGTATAAGAATACAGAGCAGCATGTGTGAGCCTTCTTTCCTTACAATACCCTGGAGTCTCTAGTTCTGGGAAATTGCACAATGACTAATTTTTTTTTTTTTAATATTTCATTCTTGTGTATGTGTAGAGATCTGCTTCATAATCCAGAGTAACAGGAACTGGGTCCTGGTTTTCCAAAGCAGTCTCCCAGTTTCAGAAACCTCATTGTTGGATGCTCACCCTGCAAAATCTAAGATGATGCTTTCTCTGAATGCAATCATTATTGCACCATCCAGCATCCACTTTATGGCTGCAACTTTACATGTGATAGAGGAGCAATGTCTGGAAAATTGTCAGGATAGTCAAGTGTCTTAATTCCTCTCCACCTCATGCAGAAAGGGCAGGATGGGTTGGGGAATCAGCATTCATCAGTAAAACACAAGAGAAGAAAAGCACCAGAAATGCTTCCTTCCTTGGGATTTTCAGATCCAGTGGAATCAGACCAAGCAGAAATGCATTTAGGGATGTCGTTTCCTATAATAATTGTTCTACTCTGAATGTGCCTTCCCTTGCCATGATGCTGAGTTGTCCTTGCATGGTGCAAAGAGGAAGCTTCAAGTACCATCTCAGCTACCTTGGCAGCTGGAATATGAGATTCCTTGTATCCAAATGAGGCTCCAGACACACTCTGAAGACACTCTCTGTTTTACTGAATGTTTTCTATTCTACTATATAATTTTTGAGGCAGGTTTGACCTCTTGTAGCATGCAGGATACCAGACACAGAATCTGCAAGTTGAAGCAATGCTGTCTTCTGCCTTGTTTTCTATATGCAATCTCTTTTTTGCTCCTTTGACTATTTTCACAGAGAAGTGTTCCTAGCATGTCTAAAAAAAAGTCTTTGTGATTTCATTGTGCATTCATAAGTGGATTTTTTTCCTCCATATAACATTATTTTCTCCTTCTCAGCATCACTTGCCTTTGTTCATTGATTTTCCAAGCCTCTCCAGTGAAAATGTTGAATATTCTATGTCTCATATACATCTGTGGGACTTGGCTGTTGTCCAAAAGGAGGACAGTGTTTGTCCCAAAGGTTCCTGTGATGCCCCAGATCACATACTTGAGATTGTCTCTTGTTTATTTTTTTTGAAACCAAGGAAGTTATTCGTTTCTTGTTTTAGCTCCATGTAAATATACTGCTCAGAAGTATATCTAAGCATGTGAGTACATTACCCAGGCATCAGTACTTGACCAGTGCCTTACTGGCAATCTCATAAGAAACTAATAGTGGCTCCTTCTAAAATTGTAGCTAAAACACAAGTATATATAAATGAAAGAGACTGATTAACTTATCATGATGACTCCTTCAATCATCTTCTCCATTAGTGTGGATCAAAGTACTGAACCTTGTACAAAAGCACTTCAGATCTAGCTGTCTGATAAAAAGGATCTAAACTTGGGAGATGAAAAATCTGGTTTTTACCTGACACAAAAAGACCATTATTCTTCAAGGTCCCAAAACAGAGAATAGCTCTGAAATACTCATTTGTGAACTGCTGAAGATTGCTTAGTGGCCATCTGAATAATACTTTGCCTATGGTGTCTATACATTCATTCCACATGAAGACTTCCCAAGAGATTTTTTTATGCTCTTGCTATATTTTAGTAAGTAGTTTCTGACATCATAATTAATTCCAATTAAATTAGACATTTAGTCTCCTGACATCTGGAACAGTGACTGCCAGCTATTTTCTTTCTATTTTTTTCCTGAAAAAAAAAAATTTAGGTTGCATGGTAAAAAGCTTATCTGCAAACTCACAAAGGAGCACAGGAACAATGGCAGGTGAGGCAAGCTAAGTAATATCCTCCCTCAGCTTCTCCCACACCCATCATGGGGGGGCCAAAGGGCCATCAAAGACCCACCTCCACAAGCCCAGAAGAGCACAGAGGCAAAGAGGCAGGTGGCTCTAGGGGACACAAGTGCCTGTGTCCAGGCATAAAACCCATAACAAGGAGTCAATAGGAGCACTTTTAGGACTGGAGGAGATTATTCCCTATGGATATGGGATGCATTATAAGATGCAAGGGAAGAGCATTTGGGGATAACATGAGATTTAGAATTCAATCTCTGGTGGAGAAATCAAAGCTAAGGAATGGGAGGGCTCAAGACCATTTGAAGAGGAACAAGTTTAGGAACAAATGATAGCATGAGTGATAAAAGGAGAAAAGGGGCTGGCCTTGTGTAATTGGATACCAAAGGTTTGGTATCAATTGCCTGGACATACCCTGTGACTCTATCTTGTGTGCATAAGTGTGGCTGGAGATCTAAAAGCCACTAACTGCAGTGGGCTCGTGGGTGGGAGGAGTTGCATGTCTGGAGTGCAAAAACTGGCGAAGACAACATGAGTAAGTGTGTGATCACTTGCAAAGATTAAGTCAGAGTAGCCAGAGAGTAGGTGAGGTGCCCTGGGAGCCAGGTGCATGCGTGTGTGTGTGCCACTGTGACATCCATACTGGGTGCATGTGCATACATGCATGAATGTGTGCTCATGTGTGTATGCACAATGACCTGTGCCAGCAGCTGCACTGGGGCTACAGCACTGAGGATTCATATGTCCAGGTGAAAAAAACTGGACATTAGGATTTGGTATTTGAGCCCAGCTGCTGGAGGGATCCACCCAATGTATATGCATATATATATACATAATAATTACTGGACCTCTAGTCTGATTAGCCAGAGAGGTGAGGACCATGAGGCCATCAGGGCTGTTTGTGATGGTGTGTGGTGTGGGCACTGAGCACCTCTGTGCTGATGATGTGTGTGGCTTGCAATTGACTGTGTGTTTGTGTGTTTTGCACTGCTATCCACGTCTGCACGTGGCTGGGGAAACATGCTCAGCCTCACTACTGATTGGACCTGGGGCATGGAGCTGTGCAGCCTCACCTCTACAAGTCTACTGGATTAGGCTGCCCTAACATTGCTCTCCCAGCCTGATCCGTGGCTGTGTAGCTCTCGTGCCAGAGCTGCCCTGAGCCAGAGCCACACAGACCCAGAGGAGAGCGAGCCCATGGGGTCTCCAGGGAATGCATGTTCCTTCACTATCACCTATATATCACTCATTTGAATATTTCTGCACCAAATTAAATGCAGAGTTTTCGTATGTCCCTTGTGAGTCAGACAGACCTGTCCCAATATGAACTTAGCACAGCAGCTTTCCTTCTGCTGCCCAAACACCTGTCTGTTCTCTACATCTGCACTGGTTTCTGGTCCAGCTTCCATCGTATCTGCATCTTCCAAATATTCCTCAGATTCTTCTAGGAACCAAGTTCAGAGGAAAACAGCTGTAGAGAGGAACAAGGAATCTTGCTTGCTTTGCACTAATTCTCTTAAATGTACTTATCCCAGTATTCCTTTTGAGAACAGTATTTCTCATGTTTTCAGAGACTGGATATTAGAGGACTGAGTCTAAATGCGATTTATGCTCTAAACACAACATACAGGTAGGAAAGGGCATTAATTGAAATTTTAAATCTACAGGAAAAAAAAAAAGTAGATGAACTTGGGAAGTATATGCTTTAATGTAAAAACAGACATGAATGTATTAAAAAAAATTAATTTTAACATTTGGGAATATCCAGATTTTTAGAATAGGTGTTATACAAGTAATATTATGAAAGTGGTGCATGGATAGAAGGAAAATTCTAATTTAATTTTCACTTTTCTGAATTCTGGAAATATATTTATTATTTTTGCCCCATTCAGCCCTAAACATATTCCTGAAATTTCACATAATATCATTAATGCTTAAATTTTCCAGATCTTGTTTTTTCTGTTATTCTTATTTTTGCCTTTGTTCTGCATAAGGACAGAAATACCAAAAAGGGGTTGTTTTACATAATCATACCCCTGTTCACATCTTTCCTATTTTTCTATGACCATTCAGCCTAAAAGATAGAACATAGGATTACTCAGTGAAAGCCCTGCAGCCATGAACTCCATCTCTTTGTAACCTTCTAAGTACTATTTGTATAAAGACAATAAAAAAGTCTTGTTCCTTTATAAGGATGACTGTAAGTAGTTTGATCTCTGAAAAGAATAACAAAGATTTTTTTTCTCCGGCTCATGAAAATGACTCAGTATGAGATTTTGATCTCAATATTGTAAATTTGATATCCTGTGGATCTCCTCTTCATCTCATCTATTGAGCTGCTTGTTGTATTACATCTTTCAAGCTTAACAGGTGATTGATTAAGAAGCCTCATTTTCTGCTTGCTTTTCTATATGATTATTCTGTGCTTAAATGTTTCAAGCTCATTATCAACCAGACTCATTGCTGTAGGAGAGTTCACTTAAACTGCTTCTGTATTTTAGGTACGAACTGCTGGAATGTAAAAAACTCTTAATCTCTTAGTATGAACCCCTAATCATTGTGTACTGACATAGAGGGGTGTTTAGGATATATCTCAAATATGTTGGGTTCCTCTAATGACAAAAAAGTCACCAACACACAAAATGGAGTTGGCATCTACTTCATTCCATATCTGAACATCTGTAATTTTCTTACATGTGTCTGGGCATGGTTCTTCTTTCTGAAACTGCCAGCTCACCTGTCTGCCGCAGTCATGAGATTGGAGTAGTTAGTAACCTTGGTTTTTTCTTTACACTCTGGTCGAGGCCTGGAGATTTCGTATTGCTTCCTCAAAGTCTTTCTTTGCTCCAGCCTCAATTTGGTGGAGAAACCTGTTCTTCCATCTCTGCTACCTTTCAATTTAAATGGAATTTTACTATTTGCCTGCATAATTGCTCTCAGACACATTGCTCGACCTGATTTGCTGCTACAAACGCTTCCTCTCCAATGTTACTACTTGTCATTTTCACTTTGCTTCCAGAAGGAATAGCTTTAGACTGATCTGGATTTTCATGTAATAGTGCTTATTTCTGACAATATCCAGTCCTTACTGACCAAGGGAACACAGGGACAGCATTTTCAAGTCAGAAAGCACTTGGAGTGTTCTTCTGATGGGCTGCAGAGTGGCTTTTTGCAGGCAGGGGCAATGGAGGGTGGAAATCAGCTTCTCCAAATGGAATTGTCCTTACTCTACACAGCCCTGCTGGAGGTTGAAGGCTAGGCCAGCCTCCTCAAATGCTTTAGCATGGAATATGGTGTAAACATCTGGACATTTAGTTGAGATCCCTTTTATCACATGGAGACTTGGCACATTAGTCAAGGCATTTTCTTTGTCCTGTTCATGCAGAAAAGGCAGAACTTTGTTGGCTGCTGCATGGCCATACGAAATATAATTGCAAGAGATTTCCCCTCTTGATTTCTATATTCTGTGTTTTATTAATTTGGAATTTCACAATTGGAAAAGTGAGAAATGCCTCTTAAATAAAATTGAGGATTACTAAGAAAATAGTAGCTATGAGGCTGCAAACAGCTGCTCCCACAATAGCAACTACTGTTGAACTGTCGTGTGTCTCAGCACCTGGAGTCAGCAACACTGTCACACACTTATCCCTTCCATGAAAGGTAGGAAACAAGGTTTGCAAGTGTGTGTTCAACTTCAAACCTCAGTGCCCAGCAGAGATTTGTATCAAAAGCATCATTTGAGTGTCTGAACCCAAGGCACGAAATAGATAAAAGAAAGGCATGCTGCTTCTGTAATGAAAGACTGGAACAGAATGGGTTTAGGCACCTTTGGAGTTTACCTGCAGAGTCATGAAGAGGCTCCCATGAGAAAACACCCAGAGGCAGGATTCACTGAGCCATTTCCACAGAATACAGACATAGGGTGGACGGAAAGGACAGCCTCTCCTACTAAAAATTTCAGACGCTCCATCGTCCCAGAGGCAGAGTGCAGTGACCAGGCACAGCAAGGGAGTGGAGAAGCAGGACAGCAAAACTCTCAGACCTCTTCAGACAGTCAAAATTTCACCACCACATCCCTGAGCATCTTTTAAAATCTAGGTTCATCCAGGACACACTCTGCCAGTCACAGAGATGCTATGCTCACACGGGACACTCTTCCCACCCTAAAACACTCTACATGAATCTTGGAACAGGCTTTACATATTTATATTTTCCATCATTGAGCAACATTTGCCCTATATTTCTTCTCTTTCACTGCTAACAAATGTGTGTCCTCACTCTCCCTGTCCCCGTGTGAACAGTTTTCTGAAGTAGATGCTGCTGCTCCAGTAGCACAAGGCCTTTAACTACCAGGTACCTCAGCAAGGCTTGAGTCAGCCTCTTCTCCTCTGCCCCCAAGTCACTCAGGGCAGCTTCCAGCTGTCTTCCCAAGAGCCAGCATGGCTATCTAACTGTTTGCTTGTGCAGAAAGTTCAGAGCCTCAGCATAAACTTAGAAGGGTATTTTCCTGATGAACTAGCTTCTCAGCAAAATCCTCACATCACAACAGGGAGCTGGCAGTACTTGCTGCCCGTTGCTGAAGATGAAGGTATACTCCAACAGTGCGAGGAATGAGAGGTCCAACTCCTGAACTTCCCTGCTCTCCAAGCCCCCTAACTTTGTAAAACTGACAGAAAGCTCAACTCTCTGGAAATGCTGGAATACTCACTTGGAATGGAATCTCATTTTCCATTTCTCACACATTTAAGAAGCCTAGTGAGAAATAATTTGATGTAAACAAAATTCATTCTATGAGATCAAAAAATGACAAATGAGAATTGGCGAAGCATTGTTTTATGTTACTTCCCTTGCTTTTTTTCACACCACATATGGAAAAAAATCCTTAAATTTAAAATTATTATAGGCATTTCAAAAAAATAAGATAACATTTTAGAAAATTCCTCTTACCCCATTTGTCTTTCATAATTTAAAAGGGTACTTTCTAGAACCATAGTATACTGGTTCGTTTTTTAGAGGTATGCAACTTCAAGGCAATTGTTTTGGATTTCTTCAAATTACTGAAATGTTTATTTTCCACTGCTTCAATTTGTATCTTGCAGACTTCCTCCTGCCTATGACCAGTAGAAGCACAAAGGGTCATGCACATTCTGTACTATCCAGTTAAGTAAGTCCCTATTACTTGAATAACTCTCTGAAGAATAGCAGGCAGGTAAATAATGTAAGATTTTTCCAGTCTTTTAACAACCCCCATCTAGAATACGTACACACAGCTTTAAAAGAACATTGATTACACTATCCACCAGATGCTAAAGTAAGTTTTGTTTGCTTTTAAAGGAGTAAGAAAAGTATTTGTGGAAAAAACATACATTTTTTCTGACATTACATGAAAATAGTAATAATTATGCCTAACAGAACTAGCTACAATGAAAATAAAGCTGCCTGTTTAAAAACTGACAACCGATTGAAGCTTGTAATTTCAACCTTCATCAGTTGCTTTCTTGAGTGACTCATCAAATCAGTGTTACCTAAAAAGTCAATACTGAGAAAGAAGGTAAACCAATAAAAACTCCTTTCAGTCACACAATTGCTACCACTCTTGAGAACACAGTCAAGCGTTTTATTGTTTATACTCATTTTCATTTACACGTAAGAGGAACAATCAATGCAGTTCTATTACAGCAGGTGGACCATATCCTGAAACTCTGCTGAATACGCATAGACCTATCTTAAGGTCCAATCAGGAGGAAAAAAAAAAGAAAAAAAAAACAAAACAAAACAAAAGAAAAACTAAAAAAAAACATAAGGGGGAAGTAGGGAGGCAAGAAATTTCACTAACATCAGTTAATTAATGATTCATGGGTATTTATTTTGCAGGTGAAATAGCTCTTCTGAAAGAGCAAACTGCTTCACTTCTTTACAAAATACATTAAATAATGTTAAGTACTTAGAGAATTCTAAATTTCGCAGTGGTTCATGCGGTAAGGGTGTGCAACTGACACAAAATGGAAAACATGGTTACAGCGTCAAACTGCTACTCCTATTCCCAGCTGGTTTATGGAAAAGGTCATTGGACTTCTTGATTTCTGCTCTTATGGAGCAAAAGCAAGAAGCAGTTCTTTTTTAAAGGCAACTATGAGGACAGACTACAGATATGCAGTGCAGTTGAACAGGTCTACAACTCTTGTTTCTAGAGCATTTGCATTTACTATTGTTTTGAAATACAAATATAAAACTTGTGCACACTGTCACTTCTCACGCATGTTCAGCCGAAGGAGTCATTTACAGAATTTACTGTGATGCTCCTATTTTAAATGTGAGTTTGTCTCCTCTTGGCTTCATGAGTGAAGGGAGCAACTCTTCCCACTGAAAGAAAGAAATTACAGGTGTGCAGAAGTACAACTATGCTACCAACACAGACAGAGACAGCTGTGCTCTTGTGCACACCCCTACAACCGGCCGGAGAAGAAATTAAGAAGTTAAGCCTGCAAAATAAATGGAGTTTACTCTCAAACTTTTTTTTTTTTCTTCATTCCAGATGAATTATAGACCTTGATTCGAGGCTGCCCTCTTTTTTTTTTTTTTCTTTTTTTTTTTTTTGCAACTGATCTGCGTGCCTATTGGAACAGCATCTCTGCCAGAGTCATTACACTGAAACGCAGAGCTGAGCAGTTTGGTGGCAGAATGTATTGACGTTTTTGCAGCATCATGAGTCTGGCAACTGGGCTTGGGGAAGTTTCAAGCAGTGGGTCTTTACAATAGCAACTTGATTCTGCAGACAAAAAGCAAAAGATTGGCAGAATTATTAAAGTATCACAGTAAAGGCATGTATGCATTCTGCAGAAAGTGGCGCTGAGTTTAGCGATAAGCAGGCAGTCGCTGCCGTCAAGAGTCGCGGAAAGGCAAAGCCCTTCCGCGTGTGAAGAGACACATCGAGGTGTCCAGCCTGCCACGGGGGCTGAGGGACAGCTTTTCCCTCGGGACGCCTGCTGGCAGCCGGCTCTGCTCCCGCAGGAGCAGCCGGAGCCGTGAGGAGGGCAGAAAGAAGTAGGGCTGGACTTTGTCAGTAGCCTTCATCTGGGGCCTATCCTACCTCGCCAAAAAAACCCGAAAACACCAACAAAAAACATCAAGCCGCTGGTTGCGGGGCCGCATGGAGTCCCTTCCAAGGGGGCTGCACGCCCAGCTGCCCAGCGGTGCCGGCAGCTGCCGGCGGGGCCGGGGGGCGGCACCGGGGGCGCCGCCGCGGGCGGGGACCGGCCCGGCGCTCTCCGCGGAGCTCGGCTGCGGGCTTGGAAAGCCAGTGCCGTTCCGCACTAACCGGCCGAAAAACGGGCATTAGCATACGAAATGGCGGCAGATTGGCTTAATAGGTGGAATTTAAAGCAGATTGCCGTGAGTCACTCCCTGCGATCTGGGGGGGGGGGGGGGGGGGCACACACGACGCGCGCACACACAGATTGTGAAATGTCAGGAGCATCCCCAGCGCTCGCCGCCACTCGCGGAGGGTCTGAACACCAGCTCTTTGTGGGGTCGCACATCCCCCCCCGCTCCCCCATTTCCAACCCCCCGCCTCCCCCCGAGCACGGCGGCTCTCCGGGCAGGGCGGGGTACACGAACCTACCTGTGGCGCCGGGCGCAGGCGTGCATGGGGGCTGCCCCGGGGAGCACATCGCATTCAACATTTCAGCCTGTGCATCGGAAACGTATGAGTTTGTGGAAAGCTTGTTTGAAGTCTTCGTTAGACATAGTATAGATGACAGGGTTGATGAGGGAGTTGAGATATCCAAGCCACGTGAAAAAGTCAAAGATGGCCATGTGGAACCAGCAAGCGTCCTTGCAAATAGGCATCACCAAGCTGATGATGAAAAAGGGCAGCCAGCACACGATGAAGGCTCCTAAAATAATCCCTAAAGTCTTTGTAGCTTTCCGCTCTCTAGCGGCCGTCAGCTTCTTTTTCTCCAGCAGGGCGTCCGAGACCTTCACCTTCACCTGGTTCATGTACACGGGGGAGCCCGTTTCGCTGGATCCCTCGGGAGCCTTGGAGTTTATGGACGTGACGGAAGAGGTCGACCCCGGGGAGTCTGTAATTAACTGTGCCCGCGTTAGTCTTTTACCTGCTTTCTTTGGCGTCTGCTTCAAAATCCGCGACCTGGCTTCCACGTAGATCCTCCCGTAGAGGGCTATGAGCAGCAGAGTGGGGAAGTAGAAGGCTCCTACTGTGGAGTACACGGTGTACAGGACGTGGTCCGTGTTCACCACACAGTTAGATACTTCCTCGGCCTTCGCCTGCCGCCAAAACAAAGGGGGCATGGAGATGCAGATGGAGAAGATCCATACCAGTGCGATCATACCAGCTGCCCTCTTGGGAGTCCGTTTCGTGGAGTATTCGACGGCGTCGGTGATCGCCCAGTAGCGGTCCAGGGCGATGACACAGAGGTGCAGGATGGACGCCGTGCAACAGGTGATGTCCGAGGACAGCCAGATATCGCAGACGATCTGACCCAGCGTCCACCTGCCGGTCACAGTGTACATGGTGCTGATGGGCATGACAAGGATGGAGACGAGGAGGTCGGTAACAGCCAACGAGGCGATCAGATAGTTGGCCGGCGTGTGGAGTTTCCTCGTCTGGTAGACCGTGGCGATGACAAAAGCGTTGGAAAGCACCGTGGCCAGGGTGACCAGCGCCAGGACGACAGCGAGCACGATCTTCCCGGAGAGAGGGGTGGCATCTTGATAAATCACTTCCTCGGCGCTACAGTTTCGGTAAGAGTCGTTGGCGGAGCCCAACTGCGCCCGGCAGGGGCCGGCCGGCTCCATCCCTCCGCGGCCGCCGCCCCCGCAGACGGCGGGGCTCGGCGCGGCACGGCGGGGCCGCTACCCCGGCAAGACCCCGTCGGCGCCGGGGGAGGGCTGCAGCATCGCCGCGCCGGCACCACCTCCCCGACCGCCTGCCCGCCCTTCCGGGAGCTCCGAGCGGGCTCCGCGGAGCCTCACTCCCCACGGGCGAGGGAGCAGGGCAAACCGGGGGCCAGGCGCGCCCGCTCGCCCCGGCAGCTCATCGCCCCGCCGCCGGCCCGCGGAGCGCGGCGAGCCCCGGACATGGGGCTCCCGCCCCGGCCGCCCCTAAGCGCAGCCCCACCGCCCGCGGCTCCACACCGTGTCTCGACGGGCGCGGTGGCAGCGCCGCATGCCCGCGGGCGGCGGCCTCGCCCCCCGGGCTGCGGGCGCGACGACGGGGGCTGCGGAGCAGCGGAGCCGCCCCGCCGGGCCGTGCCTTCACACGCAGCCCGCCGCAGCAAGTTTGCAGCCGCCGCCGCGGGTGCGGGAGGAGCAGCAGGAGGAAGAGGAGGGTCCGCGGGAGGCAGGGGGAGAGACCACCTCCCATTGCGCCCCGCCGCGGGCCATGCTGTCGAGGCCCGGCCTCCGCCCAGCCCTGGCAGCCGCGGGCAGGAGCCGATGTGAGTGAGCAGCGAGCAGCCGCCGCCCCTTATATAGCGGGCGGCGCGGCTCCGCCGGCACCGAGCAACCGGTGCCGCTGTCGGGCGGGCTGCCCGCCCGCCTGCCCGCGGAGGAGGAGCCGCCGCCGCCTCCCCTGGCCCTCCCTCCGGCACCCACGAGCCGCCCGACGGGGGGGGCTCAGCCCGCTCCGGCCCCGCGCACCGCCCCACCGCCGGCCCCCCGCCTGGCCCCTGCAGGCGTCGGGAGGAGCCCGAGCTCGTCCCCCGCCCAGCCGAGGAGCAGCCCCTCCTCTTCCAGCCCGACGAGGGCTGCCACGGCGCGGGCGGATGCGGGAGCTACTTGGTCCTGCCGTTGTTCCCATCTTATCTTGAACCGTGCCCGCTACGCCGTGGGGCTGGGCGATGCCAGGCTCCCAAGGGAGCCCGGCGGGGCCGGGGTATGCTGCCCTCCGCCACGTCCCTCGGCGGCGTTACGAGTGCCGCTCGGTGCCGGAGCTGGCCGTGCGGGAAGGGCCGGAGCGAGGGAGATGGTGCGGGACAGGGGCGCTGCCGGAGCGGGCAGGCACCTCGGGACCGCCCGCCCTGAGCGCCGGGCGAGGGGCTGCGCAGCGCCGCAAGCCCCGCTGCAGTAGAGGTGCGCGGCCCACCGAATCACATCGCGTGCTTTACACTTCTAGTAATCCCGTGTCTTCTGGGCTTAGGCTTTCTAATCCATTTTTCTCTTTTATATTCTTTTTTCCTTTGTTTTTCTGGTGCGGTTGGAGGGGCACGCCCGCGCTTGAGCAGCCTTGATGTGCCCCACAGGCTCTTCCATTGCTCGGCAGGCGGGGACAGGAGCAGCGGGAGCACACGTTTGTCCAGGTCCCGCAGCTCCTGCCAGCGTTTGTTCTCAGCAGCCGCAGGAAAGTTTTGCACACAGAGGGAGTGCGAGCTTGCTTTTTGCTGGGTCAGGATAATTCCAAGCTCGGTGAAATGCCTATGCTCCAACCCCACTAAATCTCCCGAAATACCACAACAAAGTTGAGACAAGCATTTTCAATCTGCAAGCATGTTTGTGCACATCTCCACGCACATATCCATGTCTAAGCTAGCTGTAAACTCTCAGCAGTTCCCTCTTGGTCATCTCCTCCTGGCTGTTTTCCTCTGTGATGAGAAAGCCATCAGTTTCCGTGTGGCCCCGTCCTTCCTGGGCTATGCTCAGCACCACACAGGGGCAGGCACTGCAGTGTTCTGCCTGGGACGTCGAGCTCATGGACAGAGTGAGAAACCACTGCACAAAAAAAAAAAAAAAAAAAAAAAAAAAAAAAAACCACAAACAGTGGTGGTGCTTGAGATTTTGTAAAATCTGTCCTAGATCTTTAGTTAGACTCTCAAGAAATGAGGTAGGGGAAGATGGGATTAAAGTGTGGCAGTCAAGGATTGCCTACATTTACATTCACAGAACTGACAGGAAGACAAAATGGCAATGTGGCTTTCTGTTTTCCCAAAAGAGCATGGAGATAGGGTTTGGTTTGTTTCCATGTTTTTATTTTGTGGTGCTTCCTTGTGTTCAAGAAAGCACCACCTCCTTTTGGTGCCTGGTAATTGGTTGGAGTCTCTAGACTTTACTGCATTAAAAACAATAATACAGAGCTGTCTGCATTCTTCTGATCTCTTTGATGGGCAGAGATTTTATAATCCTGGCTCCTAATACAGTGTGATATTGCTTTCACTTCTGCTCAGCATTTCTGGCTTAATTTGGTTGTGCTTAAGTTGGCAACTGCCCTCAAGCCTCTGTTGCTCAACATTCTTCCCAAATAGGGCTACATATCAGAGAGGAATTTAAATTTAAAATACCAATAATAACAAGAGGAAAACCTAGCCCTTCATTCAGTTTTGGAATAGCTTGCCTCTTGTGCAAAGGCTGTTCTGATAAAATTATAGAGCCTCCAAGGGCAATGTTCTAGATCTAGCCACTGCCATCAGCCACAGTGTATAGTGTAGACAAGTGTTATGTGAATGGGTAATAAATTCTGGCCACCCTATTAATGTCACTGTTTATCCTCATTTTAAAATATTTGTGTTCTGTGCAAAGCTTTTGCTGTTGCCCTTCTCCATTAATTCTGGGTCATTATTCATCAGTAATTATTGTTCATTGCTTCCCTCCTTGTCTTGCCAAGAAGATGATTTTTTTTCCTTCCTCATTCGTTTTCTTCCATTGTGCTTGCTGGTTTCTCACTCATTTCTGTAGCACTGCTGCAAGTTGTCAGCAAAATGTTCACCCGGCATGACAGGTCTAGCTGTGGTGACCTCGGCTCATCTGACTTCCCATAAGGACCACCTGGTCTTCCTGGGCAGGCTCAGTAAGTATTCCCCATGCTTCTCTCTGAGGCTTCAGAGTTGGGTTATGAAGAGCTGCAGGAAGAGAGTAAAGCCAGCTTCGTAACAGCGGTCCGTGTCATGGTGCTGCACGTCACTGCTGGAGGGGCATGCCAAAAACATGTCCTCACCCAGGCACTGGAACTGCTGCTTCCTTCAGGCTGTGCATGCTGCTTCCATGATTTGTGTCACAACAAGGGGTGCTCAGGCTTTAGAAGACCGCTCTTCCTCTCTGCTCTGCCAGGCTGCACATAGTCCCCTGTCACAACTGGACTTCCAAGGGCCAAGGCTTGAAGAAAGCACCAGATTCTACCTGGATCATCAATAAGTACTGGAGTCTTGGAGTGCCAGTCAGACACGTATTGTGTATCATATGTATTGTCACGTGAATGATTATATCTCACTACTGGGCTGTCGCCCAGAAGCTTGCATTTCATTGTTTATTTTCTCCTCTCCTAACTGGATCTGAAAAGATGCTTATGAGAAGAGATCTTATTTCCTGAAGCTTTTGGCTTCTGTGCAGAAGCAGGCATAAAATTAATTTCTTTCTGCTGCCATAAGACTGTTAATACTTCTTATATCCAGATTCTGATGTACTAAAATACGCAAATATAGAAACTGCAATGAAAACTGAGACTATTATTGGTTTATTGCTTCACAGACTGCCCATGCATGGCGTAAATATCTTATAAATAAATTAGAGGGAGAAGACAGACGCATAGAAACAAACCTAAGTGCAGAAAAGAAAATTCCTCATTGTACAGTCAGATCTGTCCTGGCCACAGATAATGTCGTGTGGGTTTTAGCTCTTGTATCTTAGGTATATTTGAACATGGAGCTCAGTGCACAATATAAACTTCACCTCTGCTCTTGACTTAGTTGGTAAGGTGTGTGTAATGGCATCTGTAGCCTCCTGCACTGTGATGAGATTCATACTCGTATTTAAAATAATGAAATTCTGAGTCCTTCTGTTAGCAAAGATAACCTTTGCTATGTGAATCAACACAGTGGTATTTTGTTGAGTTTGCCAACAGGCAAATAACACTAAAGTCTGTGTGAAGTTTCTCAGTGTTAACTTTGAAATACAGCTAAGACCATTTAAATGCCATCACTTTTAAGTCACTAGTCAAAATAAAATCATTCAGCTTGAGTTACTGAAATTTAATTATAAGGGACAGCTGGGCCTAGTTTTGATTTTTACTCTAAGGATCCAGACAAAGAAACAAGCACGTTGGCTCAGGAGGCATAAATACGCACTGAGTTTTTCAACCCATATTGGTCAGGCACAGTTGCTGAAAAATGCACTCAGATGCCCTCCAAAGCTCATTCAATTACCCTGAGTAGGCAACTGAGGTTAAGCAAAAACAACTCCTCCAGTCCTCCCTTACAGTGTCTCTAGCAGTTAATCTCCTTTCATTGCACTGATCCTCACACATTTCAGTTCATGGAGGTAGAAGTTGAGTTGGTGTCTGTTCCTCATTCATCTACGAGGAATTTGATTTTTAACTATGTTCCTGGAGATACTGTACAGGAAACCACTTAAATCCTGCCCCATCTCCTCTCCTTGAACACTGGGCATAATTCTTCTGCTTTGTCACAAATCAGAAGAATTGACTACTAGTGTTAAAAGGGCTGCTGGAGCCTGTAATTCACACTAAAATCAGTGCAAAAGCCTGTTTTGGTGCCAGAGGATCTGGCTCAGTGATCATCCCTCCAGTTCAAGCTGTCTCCTGTTATATACCTGAAGGGATTTTTACCTATCTGCTATACTATGGGTGGATTATAACCTGCTATAAAATTCATTCATATCCATTGGGGAATGATCTGTGGAAAATAGCCATGACAGTATGACATAAAGGTACAGCTGTCTAGGAATAAAAGTCAATGGCATAACCTTTAGCACCTGTTCAGCATTAAGGGAAAGTACAATGCATTTATGCTTTGTAGGGATTCAGATGAAAAAAGGTCTAATTTTCTTATCTGCTCAGATCTGTCAGAAGATAAATTCTCTGCTTTCAGATATGGACCTATATCAGTTTTAAAGCACTGTCCCACTTTAGTATGTTCCAGTCTTTCTCTCTGATTTAGAGGCTGGAATCTCTAAAGGTCTCCTTTCGGAATCCAGAGTTTACTTCAAAGGGGTCTTAAATATCAAGTTTTCAGAAATAAAACACTGAGTTTTGTGTTAAAAAAAAAAAAGTCTGCAGACATTTTAAAGCAACAAGCTACTAATGCAGAAATCTTGATGAAAACTTGTGCAATGCAGTGAATCACTGCAAAGTAAAACTGCTGAAAATTAGGAATCAAGTCTTTTTTTTGTGAAATTATCACGTCAACATTGATTTAAGGGGAGCTACAAAGATTTCTTCCTATTAGAGATCTGCTTCTTCTGCATGGCTAATTAATATTTATCTAGGAAAGAAGGTAACATATGCTAAGCCCACTGCCACTATTTATAAGCATGCTCTAGTCTTTGTTCCCGGAGGTAATCAGAAGCTAGGAGCTTTTGCTGGCATGCAGATTTGGGCTGCTAATTTAATAAAATGCATCATCCATTAATTTGAGTCCTTTTAGGATGTTTACTAGTTGACAGTTTCTTTTGCAGTATGAGACTTAATTGCAAAATTTAGTTGTCTGTTCTGCTTAGCAAGAGGCTTACGGAGAGATGCTCCTTAGAACCTGCTGAAATTCAGGAACAGAAGCAGTTTTGAATGCTACAAAGGTCATGTAGGCCTACTTTCATCAGCAGATTAGTGTAGCAAGACTAAAGCAGTAGTGAATGATCATAGCATCATCCAAATATCAGAGCTTTGCAAGGTCAAGAGGCCCTTTGAGAGAGTCAGGGTACATACAGTCACTCTCAGCAGCACTTTGCAAGGTAGAGCACAGCAGAAGATCTCATTCTGGTCACAAGGGACAGTTTCTGTAAACCAATTAAATATAACATAATCTGATCTTGGAGAGAGGCTGTTATGAAACTGGTGGTCTGCATGTTGCAACATGTGAAATCCATGAGTGAATCTACTAAAAAAATTGAGTCAGCAGGGGCCATCAGTATCCACCAGTGCTCTATGGATAGCTCTTTAGGGAAGAGAACAAAGGCCCAGAAAAGGTAAGTAAATAAAATTGTGTCACTTGAGGCTTCTTCCAAACACAAGGTATTCATGCATCCCACTACGTGAAGCAGAATGTGTCTCATCTAGCTTTTGTCAAAGTAACCAAGTAGAACTACAGAGCCAGATCAGCAGCCTGGATCAGCATTGTCCCAACTGTGCATCTCTTCATAGATCTTTTCTTATTTCCCAGTCTTTTCATTATCCAAAGATCGTTTAACTAACCATCCTAATAGAAGCTGTGAAAGTGCATGTTTTAACGTCTCATGTTTAGAGTTATTTACTGGGAAAGGGAATACTTAACTGTAAAAGATAGATGGGATCTTTATCATATTTAAAAGGGTATGTCTTAATTCTCATTACAGGAAGAAGTCAGTTTTGAAGGATTCAGATCTCAGGTAGAACAGGCCCATAAAGAGGTTTTGAGTTGATCCAAAAAATACCTTTGCTTCTAAATGTAGCCTTTAATGTTAATGTATTTTTAAAAAGTTGAGATGTGGACTTTTTCTTATTTGCCAGATGGTCATGTCTGTGTTTGTGGAAGCAGAATCAGATAATTTTATTTTGTAGCTTTTAAATTCCAGTTGTGAATTTCATGGATTTCTGTTTCTTTCCTTAGGCAAATCCTGCTATGTCCCTTCCCCAATTTTTACTCTCCATAGTTCCATCTCTTCACTCTAGCAGCTCTGCAGAGGTACACACTGGGTGCACAGTTCATCTCTTTAAGAGCAAACCAAGGCTTCCATACCAAAGCAATCTGCTTCTTTCCAATTACTATAAAAATATGCATCTATTATTAAAAACAAACAAACAAATAAAAAAAAAAGAAAAAGAAAAAGAAAAAGCAGTCTGCAGCTCTCTCTGGGTTTTTCTTGCTTTTCTTATTATTCTCAAACATTTTTGGACTTGTCCCAGATCTGTCTCCACATCCCCATTAAAGTTCATGACTTTCATCCTAATGATGAACTTTCTCCCCCTAATTTCAAAACTGCTTTACTACCTTCTCTGTATCTTGCTCCTGCAGCTTAGAACACATCTGCATGGGAGCCTGACCTTCGGTGCCCTCACTCTGCTCCCACTACTGTCCTTGGGAAGGAGGAGGGAGAATATATAGCATGTCCTGTCAAGACCCACAGCCTCTGTCATGTTTAAAACAGAGCCCTAAATCCTAGGGGATTTCTACACTCCAAAGCCATAAACCCCCATCTAAGAGTCTAGAAAATACTCAGGTGAAGTTATCTTATTGCCCAAGTTGCCTCCACTTAAGAGCAGCTTGAATCTAGGGAGGTTTAATTGCTAAAACTGCCATCCTGGCTTCTATAATGTTTCAGCTATGTTTTTCTGGTCTTGGAAGTTGTATTATACCTACCTAAAATACTACCATACAATTTCATAGCCTGCTGTTGTGGCCATGACCCTCTTCTCTCTTCATCCCTTCTTTGTGCATCCTTTTGCTTATCTCATTGCTCCATTAATACCTCACTAACAAGCACATTTTCTTTACATGACTTTCAAAGCCTTTGGTAGTTCATCTACTTCTCATCACATATTCAGGTTAATTACTGCCTCCCACTAGCTTCTGATGCTGGCCCCTCCCAGAGTATTATTCAATTTCAGTTAGACATCTTCATGCCCTCCCAGGCTTGAGACAAGTTTCCTGTAGCAGGTACAGATATCCTCATTATAAAGGGTAAAAATCCTCCCTTGCTGTGATGCCAACAAAGCACTCTTTACAAGAGTCAGGCTGTTGATTAAACTATGACTGCTACCTTATTCTTCTTGGTTGTATTTTCTTTGCTGATCTTTTCCTACCTGTGTGCCTCTGCTAGTGCTAATCTCAGACTGCAATTCTTTTGAGCAGAGACACCATATTTGCTACTATGAAAATAGCTTTGAGGGTCCTGATTCTACACTTTGAGTGGCTTGGAATAAACTCTCTGTCAATAGTAGCTATTAATATCTTCTCTTGTGTTGTTTTTCATCTGTACAGTTCAGAAGTCACTGTCAAGATCTAAGCTGGGCAGGGGAGAGAAAATATAATGAAAGGCTTGTGGATTGAGATAAGGGCAGAGAGAGATCACTCAAGCAGTTACTGTCATGTGCAAAACAGACTCAGCTTGGGGAAATCAGTTTAATTTATTGCTAATCAAATCAGAGTAGGGTAATGAGAAATAACCCCAAATTTAAAAAAAAACTCCCCACCAGCTCTTGCTTCTTCCTGGGCTCAACTTCACTTTTGATTTCTCTGCCTCCTCCCCCCAGGCAATGCAGGGGGATGGGGAATGGGGTTGGCGGTCTGTTCATCACACATTGCCTCTGCTGCTGCTTCCTCCTCAGGGGAGAACTCACACTTTTCCCCCACTCAGCGTGGCGTCCCTCCCATGGGAGACATCCTCTCTGAACTTCTCCAATGTGAGTCCTTCCTATGGGATGCGATTTTTAACAAACTGCTCCAGCATGGATCTCTTCCAACAGGGTGCAATCCTTTAGGCACACCCTGCTCCAGCATGGATCCCTCACAAGGTCCCAAGTCCTGCCAGCAAACCTACTCCAGTGTAGGCTTCTCTCCATGGGTCCATGGGTTCATCCAGAAGCTGGCGCCAGCACAGGCTTCCCATGGGGTCCCAGCCTCCTTCAGCTGCATCCACCTGTTCCAATGTGGGGTCCTCCAGGGGCTGCAGGTAGAAATTTGCACCACTGTGGACTTCAATGAGTTGTTATCTCTACTCTGCCATCTGGAGCACCTCTGCTCTCTCCACCATCACTGATGTTGCTTAATGTAAAATTTTTTCACATATTCTCTCACCCTGTTCTGTTACAGTTGCAAATCCCCAGGGTTTTTTCTCCCTTCTTGAATACCTTATCCCAGTGGCACTACAACCATCACTGATGGGCTCAGCCTTGGCCAGCAGTGGGTCTGTCTTGGATCTGGCTGGTTTTGGCTCTGCTGGACACAGGATAAGCTTCTAACAGCTTCTCACAGAAGTCCCCCTGCTACCAAAGCCTTGCCATGCAAACCAAATACAGTGACAAATGACTGATCCACATAAACTGACATGATCAGCACAGTGGACAGTTCAAAATAAGATCAACCAGAACCCACAAAATATAAAGGTTCCTCATTTTCTGCTTGAGTCTTGCTATATGTTTTATTTTAAAGATAAGAACTGTCCCTTGTTTACCTTGTGCAAGTAAGTGAGAAATAAACAAATGTAAAACAGACTATTAAGATGTAATGTGCAACTGGTTGTTTGCTTCTGTTGCAGCTCTGACGTTTAAGTTATAGAGATAAAAGGGGGAAAACACCCAAACCTGCTAGAAATTGTGTTCCTAAAGACTGGGGTTTTGAGAAATAGAGAACATGATTACTCTTTCCTTTCTGCATCTGTTTCTTACCTGCCCTAAAAGATTAATTTCTCCAAAGTCTCCTTAAAGGATAATATCTTACTTAAAGTTTGATTATAAGAATTGGACATCTCATCTTAAGTGAATCTGCCTAACCTCTGCCTAAGATGCATACACTTAATATAAAACTTTAAGCACCTGGTCATGGCAGACAGGACTTCTATTATCAGTGACTTTCCAGACCTCTTTCTCCCTCCTTTGGCTGTAGTGCAAATATTAGCATTTATTATTGGAAATATCTTTTATTGGGGTATGTTTCCTGCCTCAGCAGACTTTTTAATGGTTTAGTACTATATGTAACATTAGGAGTTAATTTACTCTTGTCTTCTGCTGTGCTGCCCTATCAATGACCTTTGGAGCAGTGGTGACAAACCCAGTAATGTAGATTGCTCTTTTACATTATTCTGAAAATGAATCTGATAAAACCTCAGCAGTGCTCCCACTTCCTACATCTCACATTTACATTTACACTTTGTAAATTCCTGAGAAAATGAATTTTTAGTTTCATGTTCTGAGAGAGACCTGCAAGAGTTCAGTAGTTCCCTTTTCAAAAAAAAAAAAAAAAAAAAAGAATTTTGGTAGCATTGTTCAATCTTTGACATTTTGATTGCCAGTAAGTACACAAAGTCCTCTGAGGCATCATCCTCTGAGGAGCCATGAAACATGGGTCAGCCGGATGTTGACAGCCTAATATCTGGCTGAAACAGTATGAAGAAAGCTATTCCTGGAAGCTGATGGTTGTTTGCATTATCTTTCTTGGATTCCTTTCATTGTAATTATTAAAGCACATTTAGATATCCTCCTTTGCTTAATAAAGGGAGTGGGTTAAATTTGTTTTGGAGATTTTAATAATACTTTAAAATCATCTGCTGTCTTCTCACTCCCTTTTCTGTATTCAATTCTGCTTTTATTTAAAAGAGTCAGAGTGCTGCTTATCAAGGATCATATGGGCTGAAAAAGATCTGCCCTGAAAAAAAGGTTAACTGTTTTCAGCCCCTCTGACATTTGCTCATGTATCGGAAATTTCCAATTGTTTGCCAATCACATTTCTGAAAAGACAGGGAAATGAAGAAATAAGTCACTTGGATGTCTAATCATAAGCATGTTTAATATGACCTTGAGACAGGAGGATTTGATAAAATGGTTCTAACACTCTGTTGTCAAAGTCTCTATACTGGGATATATTTGAAGCTAAAGGGCACAGTTTTACTTTTTGTAATTTTAAGAACACTTGGTGGGCACAGCCAGATGAAGGAAAACAGAGAAATTTGAGGATATTTATCAAACAGTTTTAGATAATTTCAGTCTTTGCATCTTGATAATAGTAGCTTATACAAGCAGTAGCTTCACTAAATTATATCATATTCAGATGGAGGTGATTTGCAAATAGATATGTCTCTGTAGGGTGAGTTTTGTGTGGGTTACCCCAAAAGCCAGAAATGTGAAAATATAGAAAATTAACAGCAAATTATTTCAAGGATCAAAACCATATCTTGACAAAATAAGGACTAAAAGCTGCTGTCATTTAAGCAATGTTACTATGTAAATTTACAATTAAATTCCACCCACACTACTTACATACCGGGTAGCATTTTTTGAATATTTGAAACTTGCTAAAGAATTTGAGCATCCACCTATTGCAAGCAGAAAAAAGTAGCAGATTTTTAAAGACCCAAGAAGTGTTAAGGATCTCTACCAATAACTACAGGCCACACAATTTTACCAACCAGTACTCTGACTCATGAATTTGTGACTGGAGCAAGAATCATGTCTTAGAGAACGAAGGAAAGCAATATATTTTATCAGCCCAGATGAGATAGCAGGAGAAAAAACAGAAAAATCCTCAGGGACACAAGAGATCTTCAGCAGATCACATATTCTGTCGTATTCCAATTCATTCTTCCAGATCTCTTCTTAGTCTATTCCATTGGTGAAATGCTGGTAAAAATCTGGTAAAAATATCTGTCTTCTTTTTAGCATGAACTTGTATGCCTTAGGTGTCCAACAGTTGGTTCTTCCATGCTTCTGTCCATTAAGTTAAAGAGTCCTTGGTATCAAATGACTTCTGCCAGTATAGTTCTTTATAGCCTTCAATCAGATAGGCTGCAGTCAAGGTTCATTCTTAACCCATTTCTACTGGTTAAGCAGACCTGCTGTCTTTAAATCTTTGTACTCTCCTGCTTCTATTTTCTGATATTTGACTTCTCAGTCTCATTAGTTCTTCCTATACCATTCTCCTAAGTTGTTTCTCTTATGCCACTTTAAGCTAGTGCAAGAGAACTGACAGATATAAATAGATATCAGATATATGGTATGTACATATATCCTTATATATATATATATATAAATATATGTGAAAGGCAGTCACAAAAGAAGAAGGGAAAAATCTATTGTTCATTATTATGATGGTTAGCATAAGAACTCATATAAAATCAGAGCCACACATTTTATTTTAAAATACACATACATAGCCTAGCTGCTAACTAGTAAATTGCAGATGTACTCTTTATATTTTATAAACTAATCCATGGAAGCAAGGTAGGGGACAATTTCAAAGGGAAGCTGTGTCTACCCTTGCTGCATTGGCAAGGCAAAGCCACAGGCTGACCTGACCCAGCGCTGGCACCGCTGTGCTCTCCAGAGGATGTCAGGCTGGATGACTTCCAGAGGATCCTACTCCTGCCAGCATTTCTCTGCTTCTTTGTATTAATGCAGAAAGATTTCTGGACACAGCCACGAGGGATTAATAAATAGTGATGACTGAATTTGGAAAGGTAGGTTTAGTAATCAAGGCAGTGAAGACATCGACCTGCCCTTTTAAGTATTGTAGATAAACGGGAGCAGGAGGAAGCACCATATGTATTAAAATCCCAGAAGAATTTAACAAAATAAGGGTGACCTGATTTCGGCAGTGTGCTGTTTAGCTTTCAGAATGAATTATTGTAAAAACACAGGAATTAGAGAAAAAAGGGATTGAACTAATGAAGTAAAAAATATGAGGGGTTACCAGGAATATGGAAGAACCCAGCAGAAAACATTAACAGACAGCATGAATGGAAACAGCAAACTTTTCACCCCTTAAGATCAGTCACAGGAGGGATAAAATGTGCTGGAAAACAAAACTGATGGACTAAAACAAATCTGGCTAAATTACTGATCAAGGCAAAATTTTGCCTTAGCATGTATGAAAGCCAAATGTTGCAATTCTGCTATTATTATTGTTGTTCTATTAATTAGGCAATGCAATTTGATAAAGATTCATTTTGTGCTAGGCAAGCCCCGTGGATTCTATGATCTTCATAAGAATTTTCATTTAGCGGGAATGTTCCATGCCTTTTTTTCTATTTTTTTTTTCATGCTAATAGAGTATTCATATGACAGTACAGCTCTTACTAATCTAAGGATTTAATAAAAGGTTTAATTGCAGAGGCATTTTTCTGAAAAGCAGAGGGATATTTATTTGCTCCTCAAATAGCCATGAGGAAAGTTAAATTAAGAGGTTTATAGTATGAGATTTATATTGGGTTTAAAGGATACTTGGCCACTTGAACAGAAGCGAGTTTGGAATAATCAGTGATGAAGTAAAGAATTGCTTCATTTGTTGTGGAAAAGTCAGAAATTCAAAACTTTGGAAATTAGCTTGAAGTAATATTTGAGTTCAGCTTCTGTCTGATAACAACCTCTCTGATGGCTGATGTGACAAATAGTATGGTGCAAAATGCATTTTTGTGATGTGGGAGTCTCAGCGGAGTCCCAAACCTGTTCACCCTGTCTTGCTCCTCATTAGTGAGAATGAAAGACTCACAGTCTCTCTGATAAGAGGAATGTGGGGGTCAGCATCCAGCCAACAGCACATGCAGAGAGCCTGGTGTGTGCTGGCGAGTGCTGTCGCTGTCTGTGCTGGGGCAGGACACAGGGCTTGGTGCTGCACCTCAGAGTCTCTGCTGCAGCAGCAAAAACCAGGGAGGCTGCCTCAGTCTGGTTGCCCCTGCAACTAAGGATCTGTGGCAGACATTAGATTTTCCCTATAAAGATGTCTCTCTTGTTGGAATGGTATAAAGCATCCTAATGTAAATGAGACTCAACCCACACTGCACATTACAGTAATGCTGATTTGTTATAAAAGGAAGCACTGCTATTCAACATTGTGTTAATGAATGGTGAGACTAATTCATTTTGAAGTGGGAAAAGGATGCCAAAGCAATTGATCAGGAAACAAGGGAAATTAAAAATATGTATTTCTTATAAAGCAATGTTGAATAGGGGCAGTAGGCTCTGGCTGCATCTCTGTAAA
Source organism: Lonchura striata (assembly GCF_050655825.1). NCBI lineage: Eukaryota > Metazoa > Chordata > Aves > Passeriformes > Estrildidae > Lonchura > Lonchura striata. The sequence goes on from NC_140705.1 coordinate 31,893,583, forward strand.
ATTCAGATTTATTCCCCATTAAGGAAAACCATATAAGCTTTGTTTGTTGTCACTTAAATTGATACCAGAAGTGTCATTTAATGAATCATAATTGAGTTTTATTAGAACTAAACTAGAAAGGAAAACAAAAATGCAAAACCTCCATAGTATGGGACCATGATATTTTACCCTGCAAATTCTCAAGATTTTGTTCTGTTTGGCAATTGTCATTCTGAGATTGTGTTCTCAATCACTTTTGGAATGCAAGTTGCAAATTCCAGCCTTATTTTTATTTAATGTAATACTTTCATATGGCAGTGGTAATCAGAGTCAGAACTATGCTGTAAGACCAGGCAAAAGTAGGAAGTCATAGTGTACCACACTTGAGATTTATGTAGCTGATAATAACTCAGTTACTTGTAAAAGAGCGGATGGAAATAAAGGCATTTCTTACTATGGTGACAGTAAGGCAATGATGGCTTTGAGAACCTGGATATTTCTAATAATTCAAAGCAGTCAGAAAATATTTCAAACCTTTGCACTAATCTAAAAAACTCAAATTCCTCATGTAAGGAAAATTGTGGATATCATAAGTTACTGCTTTTCTTAATTTGTATTTTTAAAAACCTTTATTAAGAAAAAAGAACTGACAGTGATTCAGATGTCTACTGTTTTGTCAATATGGTCTGCTTTGGAGTCCTTCTCAGAACAGCAAATTGAGCAGATTTTTTCTATATGGTTAGGAACGTCTACAATTCTGCACTCTGCTTCATCTCCATTTGAGCGTGTGCTGTTTTGCTAAAAACTCCTCCTTCCTCTAGCCATCTCACCAACAGTTTCCTCCTGGCTACAATCTCTTTGCTTCACCTTTTAGCTATATCTTTGATTTTTTTTTTCTTCCTCATTGGCTTTTTTGCAGTCATATTATTGCTTTTAGAAAAAGTCTCCTTGGCACATGCCTAGGGTGTTCTTGAACTTTGTATCCTCTCATGTCATTGTGTCATTCCTCTCCCTGTTCTTCCATCTGCACATTCAGAAATCAATCAGCGCCAATTACCCACTACATCTACAGGGGTTCAGAGCTGCACATTTGAAAGAAAAATTGTGGAGGAGTTCAGACTTCAAAGGGGGTCTCATTCTGTTGGATCAATTTGGACTGAGAGCATTGGAGTAATTTACTCTTCACTGAAATGAATGCTCCCACCAGTCAATAGTTGAATAACTCAAACACATTTCATTTCCAACCAGTAAAATGCCTACTTTGACCTCTCTGGAAAAAGCTAAATGGTATCAGCAAAAGCAAGGAAAGGCTGTTAATTTTATTATCATCATTGCTGGCAAATAAAGCACTGGAGAAATATAAAGGTTTGTGTTCACAATCTGGCATATTCAAATAATGCAGATGCTATTACAGAAAATTATTCAAATTTCTAATCAGCCTATAGCCCCAAAATAATAAGATATTAAGCCAAGAAATCTTTGGGGTCACATTGATTTGTTTAATAGTTGATGCATTTCATAAAATTACAGCAAGCAAACAGAATTGATTTATTTATGGAGATCAGCTCACTGGGAGCTGTAACCATTCAGCCTCCTGGAGGACTCTCTCACGACAAACTTTTGTGATTATTTACCCTGTCTGTGGCACCAAGAGATTTGTACCACTCTGCTTTCCTGGTAAACTTTATGATCCTGCTTCTTTGCTTACTGTCAGCAGATCATAAAAGAGTTTCTTACTGTGAGAAGTCCAGCTTGAATAAGGAGAAAGCAAAATTCAGGAGGTGAGAGAACTTCAGAAAGCAAATTTTGAGAAGACTGGAAGTTTGAGGAGATGAAAGACCACTAGGGCGTGTTGTTCTTAGCACACACCCAGTGCTTAGGAACTCATACATCACTAATAATAGACATATTTAAAAAGCAATGCAAACTTCTAGTGCTTGGTTCTCTCATATAATTTTGGAGGTTTCTTGAAAGTTTTGAAAATTGACTTGTCATTAAAACAAATATGAAATACAGAATTTTATAAACAAAGAGATGTGTTTGGTATACTGCATTATGTTGCCTTTGAAACCCAACCATAGGGGAGATATTGTAATGGGATTTACTGCTTGTCTAGCTTGGGGAAAGGATAATGTGCACTTGTTCTTTTAAGTTGTTTGCTACACCATAAATGTTAAAACATCCAGTAGAAGCATTTTAAAAATACATTCTTTGAACTGCAGTTTGCAAAAACAACAGTTGGTGGCACTTTGAAACAATTTTTTATTTCTAAATGCATTTGCTTATTGTAGGTGTGTACAAGATTACATTAAAATATTAAATCACTGTTCAACAGTGATTCAGATTAGGGTAACGGTACAGAACATATCAGTTATCTCTGCACGGAGCACAGGCAGGTTGCTTTAACTGATTGTGAATATCTGCATTTGTAAAAAACAAGGGAAGGTGTTCAGGGAGATTAATCCTTCTTAAAAAGAGTTGTATAGAAATTACTAGAAGACAAATAATGGCAAATTAAAAACAGGAAGTCACTGAAAATAGCGTGGCTTGCTCTGGTATGCAGAGGCACCATGGCCCGAAGCAGTATCCCATGTTTCTGTGGGCAGCTTGCTCTCACTGGGTTTACATTTTGAACCTGCTTTTGCCATGGCATTGATGTGCATGGTGTGTAATGTGTATAGATTTCTGTTTTAACTAGCACTACTGGTTAAATCCTGGTAAATGGACATTTCCCAGGATTTTAATTCCCAAGCAATGTGAGGATGAAGAGCAGAGAAAGACTGCCATGGCCATTCCAGAAGAATTGAGCATTTATGCTTGTGGTGATCCTATCAACCAAGTGAAAACACACCACCTGCACAGGAACTGCAACATGTTTGATATTATGGAGGGAACCTGGTCATTACTGGAGAAAACCAATGGTCTGAAAGATATTCTCTCTCTGTTATCTCACACCTTGTCTGAATAAGTGATATTTATAGTAGCTGACAAGCAAAACATCTTTCCTTAGAGATTATACATGAGCCTTTCTTTCATTGGCCAGTTTCTTTTGAGCCATTTCAGTTCCAGAAGGGGCACATCACTAGCTGGTCATGACAGACTACAGCTAATACTTGGCAATCTTTACAGCTTGGGCAAAGGCATTTCAGTGTCTTCTGTTTTGGCTTAATTCTTGCATATTGGAAATGAGAGTCTCTGTCAACAGAGGGTAAGAAATTTGGAACCACTGCTGTTGCGGATGATTCCTGTTTGCCATCTTGGCCCTGAATATGTTGGTCTCAACAGTATAATCCATAAGCAATTCTTACTTAGCTTACTAAATTACATGTTTTCCAGTTATTAGTAGTTTTTTATATTGGCCAGTTTGGGTTCTGTGGCAAAATGTTTTGCTCAGCTTCTGTCATGTTGCTTGATGCATTTACTAATATGGTCTTTCCTGGGAATGTTTTGCATTTGATTACATAAGGCTGTTTGCACTGAGTGGAGAGCTTGCAATATCCAGTATGCTAAGGCAAACCTCCTTGTTGTGAACAGTAACACTGCCTGGCATTCTAAATTTTCTGTAATGTTCTGCTAGATTGGGTGTAAGTGTGAGCTAAATGCTGATTTGAAGTGTTTGCTTTCATATACTTCCGTGTTCCTCAGCTTTTGCAATGTTCTTGGTTTAGCTGTATTCACATGGTGCTTAGACAGCCCAGCAGTGCCTACAAGCTTTGTGCCTTAGTAACTTTCTGAGTCCTTAAAACCCCCACACTCCCCTACCTGCAGCAGTATACTTCCTTCAATCTGGGAACATAGCTCTGCTTCAGTTTGAGATAATGCTTTGAGGCTTTTTAAAACAGTTCTCTCCCATGCCTAAATCAGGAATACATACCTGGACCAAAAAAATGGTTCTTTGCTGATGCTAATATGCTAATGATGTTCTCTTATATGCCTGATCTTGTGCTTGCAGAGGGCTCAGAAATTTATGTCTAGGTATTTTTTATACCTGCATGCATAGCTGATCAGTTTTCACACACTGCTGCTTTCAGTTCAGATGTGGATACAGAAATACCTATTTCCTGACTTTTACCTGCAGATAACTTAAAACTCACTCTTTATCTTGGCTGCTAACCAAGCTAGTAATTTTGGGCTCAGCAGTTACTATCCTTCCATTACATTTCTGACCTGCAGGCTTGATTGTTTTTATTATGCTAGATATAATTCTTTTGGTCACATTCTCTCTTTGAGCAGCTGTATCAGTTGTACAACTGTGTACCTGTTATTAATACTGGCTCTGAAGTGCCTGTAGATGTAAATCAGTGTCCCCTCCAGGGATTTCTGTCATTATATTAAATGAATTGGATCACATTTCTTCTCCTTTATCCCTACTTTCTCTTTGTTCTTTGTTCTCGTTCCTTCCTCCCTAGGCCAGGTGCCAAAAATGCTGGAGAGGCAGTATCTCAGCTATCAGCTTAAATTGTCGAACTGGCATCCACCTCTTTCATTTCAGGGAGCACTGTGATTGAAATTCCTTTTATTTTAGGCAGTGGTAGTATTTTAAACTCACAACTATCTAAAGAATTGGCGATAACGCTGCACTGCTTCACTGTGAAGGGGTGGTTACAGACCAAGTGAGGAAATGTTTGCATAAATACTATGTAGGCAGATTCCCACCTAGAAAAAGCCACTGTTTCTGCCAAAATATTCAGAGTCTCTCTGGCATCCACCACAAGACAATTGTTAGACTATATTGGTCTGATCAGGAAAGGCTTTTGCTTTCATTTGGTGCCAGCATATTTTTCTGACAGTGATGTGAGAGGTGACCAGATGTGTTTGTTGACCATGGAGATGCCTATGCAAGGAATCTCTTTCCTTCTTCTTTGGCAGAGGTGAGTGGAAGTCTGCAGTTGCTCCCAAGGGGGATGGGTTGACAGTGTGCTTGGTTTTTATGACCTTCCCAGGCTGCATGGGCTGGTATGAATGCTTAATCATTGCAGGTGACAGAATGGATGAGTCTGGGCTTTGTTCTGGAGCCAGAACTCTGAGATGAGAACCCCATGTCCCAGCTGGGGAGGCTCAGCTTGAATTATGCTTTCTGCCACATTTCTCTCTTTTTATCAACAGGACTAAAAATCAGGGATTTCAGGGACACAGAGCCCCAAACTCCTGTTTAACATTTTGTTAACTAGGTGACAAGTAAACTCTGACTCTTCATTTACTAAACCAGAGAAACTTTATTAACTTGCTGCACACTTCTATTGTGTCAGGCATTAGGGGATAATAGCAGGGGAGAGGAGATAATATAGATTCTAACATTTCTATTGGATCTGTCTGTGCTTGTTCATGGCTGACTTCCAGATGTGAATGTTCAAATTGTGGGTCTGCAGTGGGGGGATGTGCTTGGTTTTATTCTAAAGATTGGAGTATTATAAAGAAAGTAGGACTCCAGTGACACATGCTTCAGTCCTTAGAATGTTTTCCTTTTTCATTTGTTGTCAACTAATCAAGAATATTCAGAAGCCTAGGGATGAGGCTAAAATGTGAATGCTGACTGGACACAAGGATGGGACTGGTTTGCCTCAAACAACCGAAGTGATGATTTGCAGCCTGAGTTATTGGCAAGGAGGGCAATGAGGCACAGTGTTCCCTGGCAGGGCTAAGGGGAGTGGTTTCTGAAGGCTGACTGTGGTGTTGCTGACCTTAACAAAGAAGGTTTTCTTTCACCATACTAAATGTATTGAAGTTTATGGAACAACAAAAAGTGAAATGTGATCTCTCGATTTGTTAATGGGGAATTGCTGCACAGCATGTCTCATAAGCAGCATATCAAGTGTCACAAAGCACTCTGAATGAGAAGGAAAGTAGAATTGTCCTTTGGCAGATGGAGCTATTGGGCAAATGAGCAATTCTCATGTAGGAAATCCTTTGTACAGAGTCAACATTGATTGGTTTGTTTGGTTTCAGTGTGAAAAGATTTTCTCAACATTCACATTTTTTGCAGAAGTGATACTTTCTCAGCCAACTCATTAACTGCTGTGTTCTCTGCCTGAAAATGTCTATTTAAACTCTTTGTTGCACTGTCCCAGCAACCTATTCTGATGCATAGCTCCCTCCTAGGTGATACCAAAGACACGGTTGACTTTTGCAGTTACTGGAATGAAATACAGAATCCTTTTTCCATTTCATCAGGAATTCAGCTGCCAAGGCCAGCATCTTCATTACCCCACTTTAGCATGCATGAATGCCAAATCCATTATTTATAGGCAAATTTCTGATGATGACTATTTGCATGTCATTGGTGGAAATTTGCCTATGTGCTCCCTCAGAAACAGATTGGCATTATATAACTTCACCTAACCAGCTGTAATACTATCAGAGCATGTGTGCAGTGCAGCTCAAAAAGAAGCAAAAACATTTTTATGGAACATTTATTTTCAGGTAGCAGCACATGTTATGGTTGTGAGTCTGAAAGTATTAACAGCTGACTTACAAGGTGATATGTTTTTTATCACTTAGTGTTTGGGATCCAGTCTTAATTGTCTGTTAATGTCAAGAAGACAAGCCACTAATGATGTGCCAGTAAAATAACACAAAGAAGTAATAACTGGTTCCTTTAGGTGGTCATACATTAAAAAAACAAGAACAGCTTCTTCCAAAAGAGGAAAACTGTGTATGGAATGTGTAGACCTAGCCTTAGAAAACATGCTCAAAGGTCCTGTTGTCTCATCTGCAAAGGATTTCCTCCATGGGAGAGCAGTGGCCCTGTCACTGAGGGCTGCTCATGAATAAAGGGCTGAGTGATGTTGTCTCTTGTCTATCTAAAACTCAAACAAGCAAATAAACAAGTTATTTGCATAGAAGAAGGCTCTTTAAAAATGCAACTAATTAAACAAAAACCCTCACACACATATGAACAATATTATGAATTATTTTAACCCTGTTGAGCCCAAAAGGTCAACCAAAAAAAAAAAAAATCTTCTGATATATCTGAAAAATACTTTTGCAGACACTGACAGATTTTTCATTTCACTTTCTACCTGGGTGAAACAGTCACTCAAAAATGGGATCAATGATTTTAATCAATACCTCACCCAATATTGTGAGAGGTCATCTATCATTGTCTCCCAGCACTAGGGTAATTTGCAAACAGACATTCCTCGTTCTGGAGTCATGCCCAGAGGGCTTTATTTAGCAGGAAGGGAATACCTTGGTCAAGCACAAAATAAAAAAGTCCACACGTACTGCTGGAACAGGAAGGAGCTGTGACAGGAGTAAACCACAGGCACCAAAGGCTTGAGAGGGAAGGGGTGAGTGAACATAATGGCAGAGAAATGGCAGAATAAGGCACAGCCTTTGAGCTGCTGTTCCCTGCGGCTGAGAAAAGATGTAAGGGGGGCAGCTCATTAGAAGACCAAAGCTGTTTCCAGCACCCAAAGCAATTAGTAGATTTTTCAGAAGAGCAGGTGTCTGAATGTTTCCGAAAATCTCCTCATAACGACTGTGGAAGCCACAAGCTCCTGACAGCTACTGAAAACATGGCTTTTGCCTAGCTGTTGACATGGAAGCTAAAGCCACCCTAAAGACTCTGTTTGGTATGGCTGTTTGCAGTGTGTGTCAGTGCATGTTCCTCCTCTGTGTCCAATACCAGACCCTGTTGTGTCCTAAATGTGGGAATAAATGATACCATCAGAGGTTAATAGCTAAAGAAACAATTTCATTATTAAGTAAGTACCCCCAGCTGAAAAGCTGTTAGTCATATCCCAGGAGAGATTGCCAGCTTGCATTTTTGAGGATGCAAGGAAATGTTATTGCCTAGTTTTTGTTTTATGTCACTGTATAATGAGAATGGGTGTCTTACTATTTTATATAGTGTTCAGATATGAAATATAGCAGTGCCTCTCTTGAAGTGTTACTCTGGTTTGATACAAATTTCAGGAAAATGGCATACATTATTGTAGTCCATATATACAGGAAATTCTGATCTTTGATCAGGTTATTAAATTGACTCATGTGCCAAGGGAAAACAAAATGTTTGCAAATGAAGACAGAAAATGAAATTAAATTGAGATTCACAGGGTAGGATGGATTTCAAGGTTGGTAAATCAGAACTTAAACATTACATCCTGAATATTATATGAATAGTTATAATTGCTTTATATATAGCATATCTGGCATAGCAGTATTGTTGTTTTGCTTTAGGAATACATTTAATTTCTTAATTATCTTCTGACCAATATTTTCAGTGAAGCCAACATGAGAACATCATCAGGAAGGAATCTAAAATAGTACAATCCCTCTCATAGAATGCCATGAAATATTTATTATCTATACGGTATGCAAATACGTTTATCTGATTGTCACCAGGACACAGATACACCACAGGATAGATAATAAAATCGTTTGACTTACCTTGCCTCCAAATCCCTCATTAAACATTTCTTCTTTTATGGAGAAATCTTCTGTAAAACTGCAGAAATCTTCTGTGATGCATCTTACGTGATGGTGTCATGATCCAAGTTCAGAATATACAGCAATGAATTACTGACCCTTCTGGATCTTCCTGAATTTTGAAATAGAGGCCATAGGGCTTACATGTGCTCAAATTTCTTCAGCTAGTGTGAGATACTGCCAAAGCAACACTAACTCCTCTGCACAGATTGCAAGAATTTTATCTTTCTTTACATTCATTGAGGGTAAATAAAGCTATGATACATTGCAAATAAGGAATTATTGTGGCAAATCCATCAGCTGAATCCTTGGCTCACAGGCATAACTATATTCCAACAATTACATAAGCTGAGCTGTACTTATTTCTATTGAAAAGTTACAAATAAAAAATATATGCAAAAGAAAGCAGATAATAGAAATATACTTTACACATACTCTTTTAGGTCAGTGTGAATGTGAATACGCTATAGCAAACGGACTGTGAATGTTTCTCTCTTGCATTCTTAAATACATTAGATTCATAAGTAACTTATGGCTATAAGTGAGTTATTGTTGTGCTATTAAATTCTATAAGAATCTTTTGTTAAATTGTTTAAATTAGTCTATCCATTAAGTGCTGTTAAGTTTAGGTACTGTTAAAACCTCTAAGCCTAAACTGTTGGTCAAGTCCTGGGCTAAGTTTGGCAAGGTGCACTCCAAACCTTATGATTCAACAGAAGAGTCTCCCTTATTCCTTTTTATCCCTACCCTTTCCCATCCTTACCCTTTTTCTATCCCCAGCCTCCACATAAATAATTTTACGTTGATTGTTTAGTCTGACCATTTTAGTCTGATTTTTCTGTATGTGCTTTTACATGTATAAGTAATAGAGTGAACTTTGCCAATGACCTTTGTCATACTTTCCCTTTTATATTAAACCTGCTTTTGCTGATACCTTTACCAGTGATTCTTTGAACAACTTAAAACACTCATTCACAACAGTCTTAAAATCCCATAAGGTTTTTCAAAATAGAAGCTCTTTACAATGCAGCTATTAAAGCCTTTTCAAGGTTAATGAATAGAAGACTGAATCTACATCCTAGTCCTGGTCCAAGATGCCAACTCAAATTAACATTGTTAATCACCTGTCAATGTGCATCTACTAAAACATGAGAGTCAGTTTTAAAAGTAAGAATCTAGTTGTCTCCAAAATGGAGTAAATAAGCCCAAACTGATGTTTGAATAATTCAGAACTTTAAAAATAAACTTAATAATACTTCCAGATATAGAAAATCCTTATGTCCCATAAATTTAAATTACCTAAGAAAATTTGCAACAAATATCGTTAAACTCTTAAGAGAATCCTTCACCATTGCACCAACATGTTGTTCAAGAGGATTTTGTTTGAGGAAGTTAGAGGTAAGAACTTTTTATTTAATCATGAAAAATTTATTGCAATGTTAACTACAAAGAGCCCACTCCTACTCCATAACCATTAAAATGCAGGAAGTCACCTATTCAATAATGCAGAATTGTTGTGTATTAAAAATTTAAATCTATAAATATTAATAGAACACAGGTCAGTCTCTTAACGAACAGAGGTATCTGTACACACAGCTATTGTTGTAAGCCTTAAGGGGTGTACATTAGTTATGACATAAAGAAAAACAGTCATGTTAAAAAGCAGTTGTCCAAAAAAGGAAGTTTTGTTCCTTTTTTCAGATGAAAGACAAGGACAATAAATCCTATACTAATCCCAGTGTCTGCTTGTCCTTTGGGAAGGCAAAAGTCCTATTTCAATCTAACAAGTCAAGGTGTTGGAGTCAGTTTTACAAGAGCATGGCATAGAAGTGTTTATAAGTGACAGCAAAGTCACCTTCTGCAGCCTTGCTCCTTTACACCACTTTGGCTGTATCAAGAGGTCAGAAACATGATAGTGCTTTTCAAGAGACTGAAAAGACCTGGACAGTGTATGGCAAATGTATCCAACATCAACAGAGAAGTGATTGCCATGAAGAAAATTCCCAGGTTATCACAGTCTGGATATTTATAAGCCCCAGGAACAGGGAAGCTGAGAGTGTTTTTAGTATTGCCTATGAGCATAAAACAAACTTCAAGTACTGGAAAGCTACCTCTAGCTCGTCAGCAGTGAATCCTGTGGATGTTGTCAGCTCTTGTAGGAGATATTTGTAGCCCTTCCCAGCGTAAACCAAGCTGACATCCCTCAAGCACTTTCCAGCCCAGCCAGGGTGGCTAGTTAGCAGCACAGGTTGAGTGGTGGCTGCAGGGACGTGACCTGAAAGCAGAGAGGAGCTGGGACAGCACACACAGCACGGGCCTGTCCGGGCTGCATCTGGAGAAATGGGTTTGCTTCTTTACTTGCAGCTCTCAGCCACTCTAGGAAGCCACTGGAACATGGCCATTATCTGTGTTTGCCACATTGGTGACACTGTGTAATGTTGCAAAAGCAGGAAGACAAAAATGTCTGCTGCCTGCAGCTGAAGGGTGAGCTGTGGGTGGCTGTGTCCTCTTCAGCTCCCAGGGACAGGTCTGCTGTTTGAGAAATAGAAAGAGAAATAGGAATAGACAGACCACTGGTCTATCCAAGGAGGGCATCTTTCATGTTCCTATTTCCATCCCTTGCCTGATCCGAGATATCCCTCCCCAGCTTTGTAAGAATACAAATGCAAAAATGGAAGGATTTTTCTTTTTCTTACAGGCTGTCAGTTCTTCCTCCTGTCCCCCTTAGGCAGAGCAGCAAGAAACTGCAGGCTGGAGCAAAGGAATAATTCCCCAACACACTACAGGGAAAGCTGATAATCTCAAATGTATTGTCCTTTGGCAGCACATCAGGAAAGCACATCTGTCTTCACCATTTCTCACAATGGCAGTGTTGAACACTTCACATGGCTCTGCAGGGTGCTCCTTCAGCCCTGCTCTCTGAGGGAGCACCTGAGGCCAGAGGACCCATGGACTCTCTGCTTCAAAGCATGATTTAATATTAGGCTTCATTCAATTTTAGACTAATGACAGACACAAATAGTATCACAAGACCAGTGGAATGAGGAAAATACAAACTTGGTGGTGACAACACTTCAGTTAATGAAATGTTTTAAATTAGAAATAGTGGCTTGAAATAGAATGTTTGTTAGGCAATCTGAGCCTGTTTAGAAATACTGTATTTAGTTGAATCTGAAAGTGAAAAGTAATTTCCTAGCTGTGTGTTTGTCCTAAACTTCTTCATCTGCATTTCTAAGGGCTCTTAATATGCTACTTTGTTGAGTGCTCCCTGCTTTTAATGATGTGACAACCCTGCAAAGATTGATGGTTGCTATTAATATATAAGAGAACATACAGGTCCCATCTGAATATCTGTATATCTGTTTCAGAATAGAAATGGAATAGATTTGGCCACATAGAAATAGAATAACCACTGCCGAAGCTAGTGCCAGATCTCCATTCTCCTGAAATTTTCCCCTCTTAGGATGACTATTTCTATCCCATTGTGACATTTATCCCATTTCTGATTCCAATTTTTGAGCTCTGTAATATCACAGCCAAATATGGCACAAGTTGTTCTAACTTGGACCTTGGCAGGAGAAAGAATTCAGCATGTAGCAGCAGTTAATAATTTTGAAGTACAAGGTTAAGTAGTCCGAGATTAGAGAGGAAGAGATGAGCAAAGCACTTCTTATTGATTTGATACAGACAAGTCAACTGTATTCATTTGCAACCAGTATCTTGTAATAAAAGATAACAAAACAACATAAAAACCTTTTCTTTTGTATGTTTTACCCTGGGTTGCTCCCAGGACTTCTCAGTTTGTTCCAGTTCACTATTCATTTTCTCACACTTGGGTTCATACCATCTCATGTAACTGTGCTTGATTAACACCACTGCCATTCTTTATCTCTTTAATTTACTAGGCTTTTTGTTCTTTCATCAAGTAATTGGATCCTGTCTTTTTTTTTTTTTCTCAGTTTACAGTATGATCTTTTAGAAACACCGAACCTGGTTGCTCCTTATGCCTAGTTACTTGGCCTCATTTTTTAAATTTTGTTTTCCTTCCTTCTTTTCTTCTTCATGACAAATTGTGGTTTTTGGCTATTAATGTTTATCATATGTCTATTGTTGGACAATTATAATTAATAAATCCAGCTTTATCATTCTATGTGCACTCACACAAAGAGTATGGGCATGGAAGCAAGGAGGATGTGGCTTTCCATTTATGGATGGTGTTTTATGGACAGAAATGCCCCTATTTCTGGAAAGAAGACACATATGTTTAGCATTGGCTCCCTAGAGAGACTAAGAGTATTATCTGTAGAACCAAGTTCCCTGCAAGAAAAACCAGTGGGATTGCTCCAGGAAAAAATACAACCTAATGTCTGTGTGGTATTTCAAAAGTTCACATTTTTTCATTCTCAGCATTTGTCCTTTCAGAAGAATAGAGGGCATCTAACAAATACCAGTCTATCAGTCTGTTGGGGCTAGTTGATGGCTTCAGTGATGAAAGTACAAAACTTGTGATGAATCTGAGGAGTTTTATTCTTTTGTCTCTTATGGGAGCTTTTGCTTAATTGAACTATATTGCCCGTTAGCTAAAGGCAGTTTTCTTAGTGCATGCCCACATCAAAACACCAGCTGACACAAAGGAGAACACTGAGAAAAGAGACAGGCTCAGTCTCCAAATCTATGCAGACTTGTTATTGATGGTCACTCATTGTATTGACAGTTTTGTGTGGCTTTTGCTTCTGAGCCAGCATGGCATCTCCTCAGTATCTGCCCTGTCTTTGCAGGGTAATGGGGCGTAGCTAAACCGTACCTTGGGATTTACAAGATCCAACTTGTGTATTTCACTAGAAATCTTCATTTAAAAAAATTTGGATTTACAGTGACAAAAAGAAGCAAAACCAACAATTATTATATATAAATACCATGACATTTTATTTGGAAGACAAGAGAAGACATGGTTACCTATGATACATTACCTAGATACAGAGGCATAAATGCTGAAACTTTTGTATTTGAGCACATATCACAGCAACAAAGTAGAAATTCTGTACTGTATAATAGTTTTTATTTAAAATATATCTGCAGTCCTCCATAGCATTCACAGTGATTTACAGGATTCCATTTGTATGCTTTTTACAATTTACGCTATTTGTTGTAAGCATTGAAGGTTGACTGGAAGCTATTAACACCTATTTATCACAGTATTTTGTGCAGAAGTCAGATGGTAGCTAATGTTAATGCTTTTGGAAGAGATTTGTATGTATATACATAGCCATTCCCCAAGCAATATTCAGAGTTGATTAAAAAAAAAAGTGAGAGAAGTAATTCCTTCTCTTTGTCATTTACCCTGAACAGACAAGTCAATTGCATAATATGCAGCTACTAAGGCTTATTTGACCAGAACTGGTGATAATAAATGAAAAGAGGAACAAAAAACTCAGGTTGCCATCCATCTACAAAGGCATTTTTTCAATGGTTAAATATAAAGTCATTTAAACAATTTTGGCATTAGGAAAAAAATCCCAGGGAGACACAAAAAAAAAAAAGTAAATATAAAGCATGATGAAAACAGATTGTTCCTTCCCTTCAATATCTGAAAGTAACATTCCAGCCACAGATCTATACTGACAGAGAGGGGTAAAACTTTTTTAAAAAACTCAGGCAGATTCTCAAGTACATTTATATTTTAATGGTTTGGGCAGAGACAAAGTAGTATTAGATTTCAGTAAGCCAAACATTACAGTTTTGTCATGTCATATATACAATATTGTATTTGAGTTTTTCTAAATAATATTATCAATTTACAATTAGAGAAACTTCTATAATTAGATGGTGAATTGACTTAGCCTATGAATGTGTACTCTTGCAACCATGCTGATGGTGTTCAATTCAATAATTGGATAGATATTAGAACAGCAAGTAGGAATCCATGTCCATGGAACATGCTTTGTGTGTGTTTGTGTGCCATGCGTGCACATTTTATAAAATTTGGTTTCTTCAAACTGTAAATTAGTTGCTATTCTCAGAGGTACTATATCAGACTGCGTGATTAAGAATACAAGAGGTTTTCCATTACAGAAATTATCTGTACTTCTGCTTTCTCAGGGAGAAATCCAAACTGTGGTACGCAGTACATTTTGTGCTGGCTTCTAGAACAGGCCGGGTCATACCTTTACTAAGCAGGCACTGATTGTTCTAGAGTATAGCTGGAATATAGTCTGGTATTTAGCTATGTGGGACTAATATCAAACTGTGCTTCCTGGGCTTACTGAAAACATGCATGTAAGAAAGTTTAGTTCAATCTGATGTGATACTGTCCTCATTGCCCAGCTCTTCTCTCAGCTGTACTACTCATATCACGTATAACAACTGTTAGTGTGGTCTGACAGAATCTGTGCCACTACTGCAAATGCTTTGTCTTTCTGTGTATTCCAAAACTGTATATTGAAAAATTTAATGGGTAATTGCATATTAAATTTTATGCCTGTGGATCATATAATTTTTATCTCAGCTCCAAATACATTTAAATTTTTCTGTGTTTTAACCATAGATTAAAATGTCATTGTGAACAATTCTACCATTATCTCAATTAGATGAATGTATTCCTGTTAGTTGGTTAAATTACTCTCTTATTGTGTAAGTAACAATTGGCATACATTAATTCAAATTTTTAGGGAGGCACTACCATGAATAAAACCCCTCGGGAACACATCTCCCTGCTGTTGTGTTCACAGCTCTTTAATTTCAATGACTTCTTATCTCAAAATTCAGCACAAAAGAGCTAAAGACTAAAGACATTTTAAGCTGCTATAAAATCTAACCAATTTCAAAATGCTTAGAACTGGCCTTGCTCGTCACCTCTAATATTGTCACAGATTCATAGAAAATCAGAGCAGGATTCCTTCATGGGATCGTTTAGTCATTTAAAGAGACTCAGGGGCTGTCACTGAGCTCAGTGACAGCAAATCACACATTAGGAAATATAGTTCCTGGTGCTGAAAAATTACTCAACTATAAATAAGTTTTTAGAGAGGTTGTGTTTTTTGTTCCACAGTAAGAGATATTTCTCATTTTTCTTTTTACACTCCCTGTAGTACACAGTGGATGCAGTGTTTTTCCAGATGCCAGGTGCTTCCAGTGAAAACTACTTTTGCCTTCTAGTCAGCTATAACTTTTTTAGGGTACCCCAGGGCCACAGCAGAGCTCTGCTTCTCAGAGCATTCTGTTAACCTCCCTCAAGCACAGTCCAGTCTGTAAACATCCCATTTTGCTCATGTTTATGCCTGAGTGAGGAGCCCATCCGCTTAACAGATGTGCTAACAAGGGGGAAAAAATGAAACAGTATTGACCAGTTGTCATGGTTTGACACTGGCCAAACACCAGGCACCCACAAAAGCCATTCACTCACCCTCCTCTGTTAGAGTTGGGCAGAGGAGAGAAAATTTAATGCGGGTTCATGAGTTAAGGACATGGAGAAAACACTCCAAGAGTAAAATAGGCTCAAGTTCTAGGTACAAAGTGAGTTTATTACTAACAGAAGAGGATAATAAGAATTAAAATAAGCCCTTACAAACACCTTTTTTTCCTCAACCCCTCCATCCTTCCCACTGATATCACAGGGAGACAGGGAGTGGAGGCTTTGGTCAGTTCATCACCCAAGCTTTTCTTCCACTGCTCTGTGAGAGGAGTCCTTCCCCTGTGAGACCATAGGGTCCCTCCCATGGGAGGCAGTTCTCCATTAAATTCTCTAGAGTGGATCCAGCCTCACAAGCAGCAGTCTTCCCAAAAAGGGCTGCAGGTGGATCTCTGCACCCCCCGTGGACCCCCATGGGCTGCAGTGGCACAGCTGCCTCACCATGGTCTCACCACAGCCTGCAGAGGAATCTCAGCTCCAGAGCCTGGAGCATCTCCTCCTCCTCCTCTCCACTGACCTTGGTGTCTCCATGTTGTTTCCCTCACAGGTTCTCACCTCCTTCTCCTCTCTGACTGGAATTTAAACTGTGCCATTACTTTTGTTTTGATTTCCCCTGAACTATGTCAACACAGAGGCATTGCCAACCTCTCTCATTGGCCCAGCCTTAGCCAGCAGCATGGCCATCTTCAGAGCCATCAGAAATTAGCTCTGCTAGACATAGTGGAAGCTTCTAGGAGCTTCTCACACAAGCCCCCTCTGTGCCCACCCCCAAAAATCAGGCTGTGCAAAACCAACACACCAATGAAAAAAATAATGGCAGCTTTGAGTGCTTAGTGATTCCTCTTGGGCTTTTTTCTGTGTAATTTCTTCAAAGAACAAAAATTTTGTTCTGTGCTGAATAATCTACCTTGGAGCTTAAACTTACCATAAAGCAGATTTGCTTTCAGGTGTATACTGGCATTCATTTAGGTCCCTCTTGCCATTCCACTGACATGTTTAACTGCTTCTGAAGTATCCTTGCAAGCTCTCTTGAAGATTTTTGTTAAGCCTCTGCTTATTGCATTATTATTTCTTGCTCTAGGGTGCACCTCATGCTTGTTGCTTTGACTGTGGCTTTGTAAAATTCTACCTATCCTTTCAGGCTGGGATAGAATCAAGCATTGAGACCATTCTATAGTGTATTAGGACACCTTGTTCAGGCTTGTAGAAGTCTGTGAAAATCCATATTAACACATAATTTAGAAACTTCTGGTTTGCTAATCCTAAATCAAGGTACTAAAGGGCTCCTTAATGAAGCAGACGCCAGAAACTCCTCCATGGAAAAAGCTCAACTCAGAGTACAAAGACATGATGTATGGCAGTGCTGCTCTCCTCTTATGAATTTTTTTTGCCCAGCATAAGTGGCAGCTCCTCGGCTTGTTCTGGATTTATTGCTAGCTGTGACTCCATCAGAACAGCTGTGCTGGTGGCTAATTGTACACTGGCCTCATGTTGTCAGGGTTTGATGGACATTGTGCATCAAAGCCTCTTACACCTCATTTTCCAATCTGACTGAAGTCTCACAGCCAAGCCCAGATGGAATGGATTTTGTGTTCTCTGCATTAAATTTTAGAGTTTATCTGTAGAAATGCTGGATGATGTGGAATTAACTGCAGGACTTTAATTTTGCTGCAAAGTTTGACTTCTATGTACAACTCCCTGCATTGCCATGAGGGATGCTGACTACCATTTAGTTGCTATTTCTTCTAGCATCATTAGTTACACTTTCAGCTCACCCTTGTACTCCATCCACCTAATTCAGGAGTTTATCAGTACATTACATCTGTCTTAAGGAAATGTACAAAAAACATTACACTTTTTTAATTATTATTGTTACCTAAATGCTAAATAAGCATTGTTTGGTGATACATCAGAAAAGCCATATACAAATGTTTGCTACAGTAATGGTCAGAGGGCTGGAGCACCTCTCCTATGCCTGGAGGAGGGAGGGCTCTAGGGATACCTCAGTGCAGCCCTCCAGTACCTAAAGGAGAACTACAAAAAAGCTGGAAAGGGAATTTTCACAAGGGCATGGAGTGATAGAATGAGGAGGAATGGCTTTAAACTGAAAAGGGGCAAATTTAGATTAGCTATTAGAAAGACATTTTACTGTGAGGGTGGTGAGGCAGTGGCACAGGTTGCCCAGAGAAATTGTGGGTGTCTCCTCCATGGACCTGTTCAAGGCAAGGTTGGATGGGGCTTTGATCAACATGGTCTAGTGGAAGGCAACCCCTGCACACAGCAGGGAGTTTGGAAACTAAGGTTTTTAAGGTTCTTTCCAACCCAAACCATTTTATGATTCTATGATTCTAATTTAATATTTCAGAGTTGTCTAGCACTGAGGACAAAAGTGTATACTTGGCTTGTGATAAATCTTTTGGCATAGTCATCCAGAGCTCATAGATTTTTGACTTATGCTACATTTGTTGACATTGTTCCTGGCTTCTAAATAATTTACTTTAGTTCCCAAATAAAGCCTCATTTGAAGTATATAGTTCTATGAAAATATAGCTATGTGCAGTTTGAGTCTGTTAACTTCAGGAAAGGATAACTAGCATTTTATCACTGAAATTTTTAAGGAAATACCTGAGTAAGCATTTAGCAGTAGAAAAATGCCACTTTCATTAGTGTGTGGAGTGAAAGGATTTGGGAGGTTTGGGTTATTTATAGAGGGGGGCAAGCCAGGTGCTGCTACATATAATGGTTGCCTGGTAACACATCTAGGATTACAAGATAGCAGGGTCATTGATGTAGGCTTATTTCATCAGTAAAAGAGAAAAGAAAGGAAAAAAACCCAAACCCACACCAGCAAACTGTTCCCTGGCAAGTAGTGTTTTTCAGTGCTTTGTGAGCAATTCAGTAATGCCAGGCTTTCAGAAATATGTGCTCTAGAAATGAAAGACCAGAATAGAGGCTTGTTAGTTATTGCTTTTGTTGTATCAGTAAGAAACCAAGTTTTGCCTTTGGGCTTGGATTAGGTTTATTTTCATTTGCCTTGCATGTCAGTTTACAAATACTCAAGAAGCTTTACATGATTCTCTGTATGCCATTCTACTTTAATAAATATTTGTTGATATTCTGATTGTTATATCTTTGGAGCTGATCCTAAGAGGATAACTGAAAGCAAAAAATATTTAATAAGATCACTCTTGTATTCAGCTATTACCTCTCATCATTAAAAGTGGCAGATTAGATTCTACAAGCTGTAAATGGGTGAGCTTTTGTACACATGTGTATTTAAAGCTATATTTAGGTATTCAGTTGCTGAAAAAATACCCTAGCTTGCAAAGTCATTGAGCACTTACAATGAACATTGTTTGTCATGGGCATTTTTGATCCTCATAATGCCTTGGTTTGAGCAGTGTTTGACTATTTTGGCATAAAAATATGCTTGAAATTGTTGGTTAGCAAATATAGTTGTCACTGCCATATTTATTTTTCCTCTTTTTTTTTTCTCTGAATATGTCCTACCTTTCTGCCACAAGTTATTTTGCAAATGGATTCTCAGAGGCACAAACTCTTCCTTTGAAGTCTTTCAGCTTTCCCAAATTTTATTCCAGTCAGGGCTGGGAACTCATCCTACATCATAATTTGTTGTTTCGTTAAAGCTCTGGTGTAAACAGAAATCAATAATGACTGATGATGAAACCCACTGACTCTTGAGTTTCTAGTGCAGTAATATTAATATTCCCAAGTTTTGGGTGTATGGACTCAGCCTGTGACCTCGCAGCTGTGACCTGTGCTAAAGCAGAGCGCATGAATCATAAAAAAAAACTTGTCATAGATACAGAAGGGGAGAGAGGGACTCTCTTTTGCTGCCTTCTGGACTCAAGAAACTGAGAGACAATCAAACTGGCGAGTATAATCCTCTAGAGCAACTTACTCAAATAGCCAGAAGGCTCAGCCTGTAAAATAAAGGTCTTTTTTCTCAGGCACAGGCCCTACAACTCTTTTCATTTGAGGAGAGTGTAGGAGTGTGTGCGAAGAGTCATATTTTTGTTTCCTGATCTATTATCCTGTTCAATAAATGCTTGTGTATTCATAGAATCATTTAGGTTGGTAAAGACCTCCAAGATCAAATTACCATCATGTGAACTAAACCATAGAACCAAGTACTATGTCCAAATACTTCCTCAACACCTTCACAAATGGTGATTCCATCACTTCCCTGGGCAATCCATTCCAATGCTTGGTCACCATTTCAGGAAAGGAATTCTTCCTAATGTTCAACCCTGGCACAGCTTGAGGCCATTTCTTCTTGTTCTGTCAGTGGTTGCCCAGAGAAGAGACCAACCCCCCACCTGGCTATAACTACCTTTCAGCTAGCTGGAGAGAGCGACAAGGTCTCTCCTGAGCCTCCTTTCTTCCAGGCTAAACAACTTCAGCTCCCTCAGCAGCTCCTCAAAGGATTTCTGTTCCAGCCCTTTCACCAACTCCATTGCCCTTCCCTAGACACCCTCCAGTGTGTCAAAGTCTTTCTTGAAGTGAGAGGCCCAAGTACAATCATTGCCCTGGTTCTACTAGCCACCCTATTTTTCTATACAATCCAGGATGCCACTGGCCTTCTTGGCCACCTGGGCACACATTGGCTCATGTTCAGCCTCTGCCAACTAGGATTCCCAGGATCTTTTCTGTCACAGTTGAGACAACCATGATACACAGAGTAACACCATACAATTTCAGAAGGCTTCAAGCACCTACCATACAGAGTAACACCATACCCCATCAGGAGGCTTCAAGTGCCTGTGCTTTTTTTTTTTTTTTTTTTTTTTTTTGGCTGTTCAGTGCACCCTTTTATACCCTTCAAGTTCATGCATTGCACCTGTGTGGTCTCAGTACCCTTTTGTGATAGGTCAGTGCACCTCGGCACAGCATGTCTCATTACCTTCAGTACTGTTCACCTGTCCTGCACAGCTGTTGCCCATTGGGGATGAGGCTTGATCACAGCCCCACTCCCAGTTACCACAAACTCTGTGCCTACACTTTTCCACCAGGCAGCTTTTCAGGCACTCTGCCCCCAGCCTGTAGTGCTATTGGGGATTGTTGTGACCCAAACACAAAAACTAAAGAATTTCATCTTATACTGCATTGTATAATTTTGGCCTCAGACCCTGTCCAGATCCCTCTGCAGAACCTTCCTCCCTCCAAGAGATCAACACTCCCACCCAATTTGGTGCCATCTGCAAACTGACTAAAGGTGTACTCAATCCCGCCATCCAGATCATTGATAAATGCATTAAACAAGAGTGGCCCCAATATTGAGCCCTTGGGAACCCCACTAGTGACCAACCACCAACTGGATGAAGCTCCTTTCACCACCACTCTCTGGGCCCAAGCATCAGGTAGTTTTTAACCCATCGAAGAATGCACCCATCCAAGATGTGGGTTGCCAGCTGCTCTGAAAGAATACTGTGGGCCCAGTAGCAAAAGCTTTACTGAAGTCCGGGCAAACAACATCCGCAGTCTTTCCCTCATCCACTAGGCAGGTCACCAAATGATAAAAGGATATCAGGAAGGTCAAACAGCACCTCCTTTCCAGAGTTCCTTAAGTCCCCTGGAAGATTTTTATATCAGTACTTTTCCATGTCTGCTAGGAGCAATTTCAACATCATATACAGAATGTAAATACAGATTCTTGTGAAAAGGAATAAAATAGGAGAATTACTGATTTTGATTTGAGCTATTTTGTAACACTCCATTCTTACTTCTCTTTAAGTGGTGACCTGCATTCTCCCTGAGAAGCAGAACTGACTTTCATTCACCCTTTCTTCACAGGAAAAACTTCATCCCTTCACACTACTCATGTTTGTGCCATGTTTTGATCCATATGAAGTTGCAGGTTTTGATTGACAATTTTTTATCAGTATGAATAAGTAAATATGAAAATTTTACCTTCATTATAAAAATGGAGCAATTAAACCATTACTTCATGCAGGTATTGTCACTCTATCAGTCCAGGTTTTTTCTACTGGAAGCTTTGTAGTTTGTAGTTTTGGTTTCTAGTAAAAAGTATTTACTTTTTAAATTTGCTTTGTTGCTTTTTTTCTAACCAGCATTCTTTAAGGTCTTGTTTCAAATACTTTCTTATAATTAAATAAATAGGAGAATCTCTTCCCTGCTTTCCATCTCCATTGAAAATAAAAATAAAAAGAAAGTTTTTCTCTTGAGTATTCCAATTCTTTTAATTACTATCTCAAATTTGATTTAGGGTTTTTTGTTGTTGTTGTTGTTGTTGTTGCTCAAAGTAATTTTGCTTGCCGGCAATTAGAGATAGGTGTTGTGCAATAAAGAATGGGAGAAACCTCAGCAAAATTGTTTCCATGGTGTTTAGTCAGATCTGCATAACTGTTGCTTAGTGAGGAAAATAAGACAAGAGTACTCAAAAGCAGAAAAACAGGGGTCACTTGAAGTTCTGGGTTTCAAACTAGCCACACCTTCCATCCAGCCTGCTGAGTTGGTGTGCCACAACATGGATGGGGTATATTACCAAAGCAAATTTGTTCAAAATTCTCAGTCTGAATAACAGATTCTTATATTATTCTGTTTCCTTTTACTTTGTTATTTATGAAGAATAAAATATGCTGAAAGCATGATTTATGAGGAAGTAGATCTAAAGAACTGCCTTCTTCAAAGCACACCTTTCTTCTCTCAGCTCACTGTGGCATGCAGGATGATTTCATGCCTGAAAAAGCATCCCTGAGCCTCTTTGGTATGGATCCAAAGCTGCAGAGTCACCCAGAAGCTGCCAGAAGCTGGAGACTGGGTACTGCTTGTCCTGGAGCTGCAGCTCAGGGAGTCGCAGTTGAAACTAGTGAAATGTGTTGCAATTCCTTAAAGCTAGAAATACCATTTCTTGCTTCTCCTACTCAAAGGAAGAATGTAAGAGGGAAGTCTCTCTGCAGAACAATCGGTATGTGGGGCAAGCTACCTTATAAAAGGTAGAATTAAAATTTAGAGGTTTTTTGGATGAACCTGTAACCTGGTCATCAAGCTGTACTTATGTAGGGTAACCCTGTATTTAGGAGTTCCCACAAAACTAAGTAGAACTTCCCTCAGAAATTAAGCCAGGACTTTCCCTCTCAAAAAAACAAACAAAGGAACAACCTCACAAAGAGAAGAGAAAGCAAAATATGACGTATCAGAGGCTCTCCCCATGTTTGTGTGGGGCCATATGATGCCTGATATCTGGGAGCTTTCTAAGTCCGTGGCTCACCCTTGTCCCCATGTCCCTTGCAGCTCTTGCTCACAGAGGGACAAATGCCTGCACCATGCCTATGGGGCAGCTGAGTCAAAGGACAGAGGATGGATAGCTCAATTCTGTTCTGTCCCATGCTCCAGTGGGAATAAAAGAGTATGTTTTTGTGGCTCGCAGCAAAGGGCTGCTTATGGGCCCACTTGTCTCTGCCTGTTTATTCACCATGGCTAAGCAGAGCACCTCCAGCAGCACTGCCCAAAGTGTTACACAGTCCTGGACCTCCCCAGGCTCTTCCCCATGTAGCTGTGGTTTTGTCTATTGCATTACACTTCACATTATCAGTCCCTGTTAACTCCATCTTCTGTATATACAGTCTTTCATTTCGCAGTCAAGCTAGTAAAATCCATCTTTTATGTGTTAAGCCAACTTTTGTCCACAAGCACTCCATTAAATCCATCAAATCTATTTTGGTCTTATTTCTGCCATCAGTTCTGCCACATTTTGTGCCAGCTCAGACCAATAACTAAATTATTAAAGCTTGGAGCCCTACTCGGATCATATGGGCACTTTCTGAGCATCATAGGACAAAGGTTAACAGCAGAATGAGCAGTGGAAAATGAAGCACAGAAGGGATGTAGTATAAAGATGTTTTGTAGCATGAATGTACTTATTGTATTTTCCATGTAATTTATACCATTTTCCTCCCAGTTCATTTTGTAATCTAAATCTGAGGATTCAGGCTGGGGAGGAGAATTGCTCTTTTGGAAAAGGGGAAGCTATTTTAAATATTTGAGAATTGAAGTAGAAAGGGAACATGGAGAGAGAGAAGGCTTGAAAATTTGGTCTGGGGAAAGGAATGTGTTTAGTTTTTCTTTTCTTGCACTATAAAATGAGTGCAAAATGAGCAAGATTAAGCAGTATTAGTTTAGAATAATCTCAAAGTTCTATTCAAATGCAGCTAAGTTTTTTTTCAGGAGAAGCTTCATTTTCCATTGAAGAATTATATGATGCCACAAAATAGTAACTAAAGCCTGGATTTGCTCCTCCTGAATTGTGGAGTTAAGTGTCAAGATACCATACTAGAGCAAGAAAAGCACCTTTCAGCCTTTCCAGCTCATGACATCCAGAGTAAGAATCCTAAGCCCCCATGCCTTCCCCAAGATCTCTTGTATTTGATTTATTTCCCTGATGTGAGGAGTATGACCATCTGTACAGAAAGAACTGACCTTTGTGCTAACTGGGGAAGGAACAAACAAAAATGAGTCAAGTGAAATAAACACTGAGGGGTGTTTTTTTAATGGGCAAGTGTGAGGGTAAACTAATCTGAAGTGGCTTGAAACACATAAGCAGGTTTTAGGGATAGAGGTTAAGAAAGAAATCAGGCCTGTGAGTTTCTTGGAGAGTTTGCCAGCTGTTTGGAATGCTGGAGAGATACCACCCAGGGGCAGGAAATGTTGTGTATGCCAATATTGGAAAGCTCATGGGGGATGCAAGATCTAGGTCAAATACAAAAGATAAGCTCTGTGTAAAAAAGTGGCAGAGTGCAACCTTTCATGATTATCTGTCAGTTCCCTGACAGCATTGGTCTGCATGGTCCAGGTTTGGTTCTTTCACCCTCTTCACCTTCAGGGAATCTCCCAAATAGGCACTATTTCTAAGGAAAACCTCATGTGGACTTGTATTTCATACTTAATGCTGCTCTGCATGGTACCTACTACCTTAGGGACAATGATTAAGTGTTCATCAGAAGACAAAATGCTCCTTCTTTATCAAAAATTCTGGTTTCCTTACAAAACTGTATTTAATGTGTATAGATCATCACATTGTTTTATTTGTTTACAAAACATATTTCTCCTCCACAATCTCTGTGAGAAGCATGAAAAGGGGAAGCCTGCTTATTTGTAAGATTAAATTCCTTTTATCTTCCTTGCCACCAGTCTTCACTTGGATAAGACAATGTAGGTTAGGAAGTAAAGCATAGAGTTCCAGTTCTCCACTTTCTTAGTGCAGAATTCTGAGTGTCTTTCTAATCTTTCTTATTATTCCCATCTGTACTCTTAGAATAACTATATTTTGAGATAGGCTAACCTGGGAACAGTAGTCCTAGCACAGAGGACAGCTTGATTTATAATGGGCTTTACAATCTGCTTTTTCTTCATACCAGCCTAATATTTGTAGCCTAATACTTGAAGTCTGATTCTCATCTCTGTTATGCAGTGATCCTTACAAAGCTGTGATTAGTAATTTATGATTGCATCCAGAGTTATTAGTGCATTGAATTTCTTATTGCCGCCTGACTACGCTGCCTATTTCCCCATATTGGTCCTAGTTTGACCTGGGTTTTCTTAACCTATCTAATTTTTCTATCGTGCTGTTTAT
Source organism: Lonchura striata (assembly GCF_050655825.1). Lineage (NCBI taxonomy): Eukaryota > Metazoa > Chordata > Aves > Passeriformes > Estrildidae > Lonchura > Lonchura striata. The sequence continues at coordinate 31,919,013 of NC_140705.1, forward strand.
CACCCTCCCCAGACCTGCTACATATAGACAACCACACAAAACCTTATGAATATATTTGTTGTATCTCAGCAGTCACCTTTTCTAGACAAATTGTCTAGAAAAACAAATTGTCTCACCTTGATCTTTTGAATTTCATTATCAATGTGAGGAATATTATGAAAGGCAGTTTCAAAATCTAAATAAATAACATAAATTAATTTTCCTTCTCTTATAAATACTTTCCTGGCTTTTTGAAAGACTGTTAAATATGTAAGAGGACATGATCTCCCTTCTAGCTTATCTGCCCTTACTGAGCCATGTGGCCATTAATCTTCAAAGGACATATATTTTCTTCATAACCAATTCACAAAGTACAAATTCATAGAATCAAAGAAAGACTTCACTTGGAAGGAACCTTAAAAATCATGTAGTTCCAACCCCCCACTAAATCAGGTGAAATTATTCTAATAGAAATATGTATTTATGAGGCACTAACATTGTATTTGAATAAGAATAAATGCTTTTGAAAATTTAATGCTTTTGATTTATTTCTCATTAGAAAGCAGCATAAAATATAGGCATTATGGAAAATTCTGCATTCAGAAGATAAGTTTCCCCTCTGCGAGCCATTTGTGCAGTCATTAAAAGGGATGCCACATGGTGTTATGTTGATCTTTTAGAACAAGATAGTCATAAGGGAGAACTCAGTACTACTAATTCTTTTAGTTACAGCAACCTTGTAAGAAAAATACTTATAACATTTAGCAAAGATTTTCTTTGGGATCCCTCAGTTGTTATTTTTCTTCACTTACTGAAGAACATGTTAAAGCACACTGTCATGTATAAAATGCTTGACTCTGCTTTAGTGTTGATTTAGAAAAAGTTTCATTGACAACTATAAACCATCGGTTTGAACAGTCTTAAAGACTGGCAGAATGGCTTGTCCAACTAAACAAAAATCAAATTGCCAAGTAGGAAATTAAAACATTAGATCACACTTTTCCTACAGTTTGCCTCTATAATAATAGGTCATTTTTATAATGGGAAACAAATTCCCATATTCTTTGTTTTAACTGGTCGAGACATGTCATCCTAATATGATGATCTTTACATATCCCTACTGTGTTCTTGTCCAATTAAAAATTTTCCACATTTTGAATTGCCAGAACATCTTATTACAAAGAGCTCTACTCCATTTCATTCTAAACAATGAATATTTTTTCTGCACATCATTTCCTTTTATTTTAAATGGAACAAGCTTTCCTAAGCTTTGGAAAAGTCCTGGAGGACCCAAAGTGAAGCATAGTATTTGAAAGGATGATTCAACCCATCTTGAGATAAGCATGAAGACAGATAATGTGCATTGCCTTTGGAAAGCACCTCTCTCCTTACTGACTGTGGAAAATAAACAAAACATCTGCACTGTGCAGGGCAGCACAGATACCTCAGCTTGGTCTTAAAACCAGAAGCATAGTGGCCATTCCACCCTCATGGGACAGTCATTCTGTAAATGCATCAATGTGTCTGACCACAGGATCTCAGTTTGCACCTCTGCTTGACATTTGGAACAGCCTGTAGAATTTTCTGTGGCAATACACTGCAAAAGCTCAGGAGGACGTCAGCTGCAGATGGCAAATCCAGGCTCAGAAGCAGCCAGGAATGTGACTGTATTTTGTCTTTGACACTACCCACAGAAACATGAGGGTGTCACATAAAGGCTGAGATGATAAGGTAATGCTAGAAAGCCTAAAAAGAACCTTCTAACTTTATTAAAATAAAATCACAGGGAGAATAAAATTTCTCTATCAGTTTAAGGATTTTGAGGTTTTAACTGATTATAAAGACATTTTTTAAATGTGTGGCTTCATTTCCCTCTTTTATTATTGAAATCCCTTCTATTACAAAGTGTAGATTTTCTTTGTGTATATAGAAAGACAATTTAAATCAACTTTCATTTTTCATTCTAACAGAGAAAACCAGATTTGCACGGTGGAATGACACTGGAAGAAAAATCTAGTAAAGAATATGGCTTTTACTAAGCTAAAACTGCTACTTATTTATTAATTCTATTGTCATAATGGATTTCTTGACAGAATTAGGTGCAACAAAAGTGGAAGCTTCTCTAATCTATCTCCATGTGCCATTTTACTCAATCACAACATGCTTGCCTGGAGCACAGGTTAGCTGTTTGCTCAAGTTGATCATAGATATTAGATTTATTCTAAACATGACTAATTCTTTTAACCAGATGGCTGTGCAGATAGCTCTTTTTCAATTCTTTTTTTTTTTCTCAGTATTTATTTCATGGGTCTCTTGTTTATATTTATGATGGGATTTTATCCCCATATGTCCATTTTTTATACCTTTTAATTACTTAGACTTGGAATACAACATTTTTTTTTAAAGACTTCACAAAACAGTAAAATAACCACATTGCTACAATTAATGGTCATTTGCATACTCTAATGTCTTTTTTCATAATCTATTTAGAAGTAATTCTGATACCTAATTCAACTAATGTTGCATCCTCTGAGAAATTCCAGAGATATTCTCAGAAAACACAAAAGGTTTGTCCATTCACTGAGCAAAATATTAATGAGATTGAGTTCTCCATCTATCACATTCCTGATTTTATGTATGCAAGTCTCATCACCAGATGGCAAAAGTAAGTGGTCTTGTTCCCACACAGAAATACCATAATTTTCCTTTATACTGGAAATCTGTGTGAATGAACACTAGATTTTGCAAATAATTTTAGTGACTGCACAAATATGTTCCCAGTTTGCGACTATAATTTCAACTCAGGTATTTAAATTTACTTATGTGAATAATGTCACAGAAACTTTATTTTTTGTAAATTTAAGCATACTGCATGCAGAATGTCTCACTATGGATGTCTGTACACAATAGTACTGGCTCTAGTATGTGCTCTGAACAAGAGTTACAAATAATTGCTGAGTTAATCTACATTAGAAAGAAAATATTTTTAACATATGTAACCAGTTTCTTCAGGAAAAAAAAAATGCAACTTTTATTGTAATTGACTATTTGTAGTTAAGTGGCCTGAAGTGAACCTAGATGGTATTGATCCAAGATATCTTCCTGGATGTTGCAAGTCTTTACTGCAGGGAGACCTCTCTCTCTGAGTCTTTAGTTGAGTGCCTCCTTCCATGAACAGAATATTGGTGCTCATCAATGATGTCATCACTTCCAAGCTGCCAGTATGAACATCAGATACATCTACATTATTTTTCTTGGTTCAGGGAATTTTCTTTGTGCTGTTTTGAATTAAATTGAAACTGCTTCCCCTTTGGAGTGGAAACCTCTTAAACCTTTCTTCTAATTTTTTGCTATGAAAAGTAGCACCCACCAAAAAGTCAAAAGGTATTGTTCTCATGTGAAAGCTGTTAAATATTAAACACAGCTTAAATAAAGTATTCCGATTTCTAAGAGTTTATCTGAAAAGCTTCTTAGAGGAAAAAACACTTGTATGCATTAAAAACTAATATTGGCAATGGAGTCACAAAGAGGAAACAAAATTTCTCTCTTATAGTAAAAAAAAATGATACTTTTCTACTCATTAAATCAGAATGCTGTCATCTTGCCATGCAATATAGTTCTGTGGTCCAAATACCAGATTCTAAAACTAAATACAAACAGATTGTGGGGCATGTTCTCAGATAGCCTGGAATGTGATGTGCCTTTCAACGGAGTGGTGGACTCAGGTTGTCCCTCCAGAGGCTTGGAAGATGGTCACTACCCCAGGGCAAGAAAAAAAGTATCTGTGGGTGACAGAAACGTGGCAAAAAGGGAGGAACTGTAGCCCATAGAGACAGTACTGGAATGAGTAGAGACCTGGGTCACCCATAGCCCAAGCCCTTCTGTGGCAGACAGGGATGAGAATGAGTTGGCTGTAACTCAAACCATACTGGGATCGCAGCAGCCAAGCACAGAAGCAAGAATTTGCCTGTGAATATATGAGAGATGGAACAGATTTGCTTATACACAATTTTATTTCTGTTCTGTCTTATTTAGTTATTCTTAGTATTCTCTCTTTAAAGTGCTTCTTATTTTAGTTTATATTTTAATAAAATCTGGCTTTGAGTTGAGTTTTTGGTCTTCTGGTCTCCACCACAAGGCAAGGGTCTCAGAGATATGCATCTCAGAGATTCACCTGTCTCTCCTCTCACTCCACTGCTCACACATCCTTTGCTTAACAGTGTGCAGCATTTGAATTTATCATAATTGACTGCAAATTAGTACTTACATCCTGTGAAAATGCAGGGGTTTTAAAATTTGTGTTGTTAGGCAGAAGAAACGTTGACACTTTTTTTACACAGCTTCCAATTCTCTTTGTATTGTCATTCTAAGCTAAACAACACTTCTTGACATTTTCATGTACGGGGTTCACTGTAAGTTTAAGTGAAGCCTTTAGTTCATCTTCCTCTAATTTACTCTGGATTTTGAGCTGCAGCACTGACTCCTGAAGAGCTCGTCTTTGTGCCACTTTAACTCAACTCTAAGTTTTTTAAGTGAAGCTTAACTGTCTTGTTGTTGCGTAATGCTGCCCCATAGTAATTATTTAATCACCCAGTCATAAGCTGAAATACTTCAATATCTGCTTTTGGGTTTGAGTTTGTCATTTCACTGGGTTTTGAAAAACTCCCAATAAAGTCTATATGTCATTTATAAAATATTTAGTTTAATTTAAGACATTCCAAATAAAGAAATTCCTCAAATTATTTAATAGTTACTATATTTCTTTAATCCTAGCATTATGGGACACTCTTGTTAGAATTTATTTATGTTTTCTCCCAATAGTTTGCTTTTCTAATTTGGATTTAGTCTTAGATTATCCAGGAACTTGGGAAAAATCTCCAGACATTCTGAGTGACTTTTGCTTACAGAAATACTCCTCCCCCTTCTCTCTCTCGACCCCTCCCTCCCCCACCACAGACAGTTATAATATTATTGACTTTGTAAAGTATTTTGTTACAAACATGGGAATATTATTAGGTAACTTATGAAGTCCATGCATTTCAAAATATACACTATTAGCTTCAGTAGCCTACTCAAACCAGAGATCTACTTCAATTTCTGGAAAAAATGTAGTGGTTTTGGACTCTGACCCCCTGCTTCTCTGTTGGAGTTCTCCCACCTTATCTCCTCCTTCACAGCATTTCCTCTCTTCCCCACTAGGTTTGTGTGGCTGTTTCCACTTACTCCACAAGTACCACAAATATGAATTCTTGAGGACTGGGAAGGGTCATCCAGAAAGGCTCCTTGCTACTGTGGGAAAGACACAGATAATTGTGGGTCATCACATTTCATTACTTGTTTATTTATTTGTAGGTTGAGATCCTGATTATGTAGTCTGAATTGATTCAAAGTGAGCTAAAGGTCAAACTCATTTTGGCCAGGCAGTTGAGATGATTTGTAATTCATGTTTCTCCAGTTTTAGGCAGGGTCAAATACTTAAGGGAGATATGGCTGGGATGTTAACAGGTTCCTAACCTAAAGTACATGGGAATATTTTCACTATACATTCTTTTTTCTTCTTTTCCTTTTCCTTTTCCTTTTCCTTTTCCTTTTCCTTTTCCTTTTCCTTTTCCTTTTCCTTTTCCTTTTCCTTTCCCTTTCCCTTTCCCTTTCCCTTTTCCTTTTCCTTCCCTGTTCTGTCCTGTCCTGTACTGTCCTGTCCTGCCCCGGCCCTCCCCCTCCCCCTTCCCCTCCCATTTATTTTTTAAAACAAAGAACATACAGGAAAGGTAAATGAGAATATCCTATTTCCTCATGCACATACATAGAATCATAACTGTTATAACTTTGTGTATGTGTACAGACAGGCATATCTATTTATATACATCTTAACCCTATTATGGATTATTAGGAGAGGATTTAATAACTGTTCTATGAGTACCACTCTGAATATTCTGAAAACTATTAAATAATGCATTTTTACACTGATATTATGTCAAGTAGTCATAGCATTTGTAGCATTCTCTGTTCTAAGTGTCTGTAACCCATAATCACTATATAATGAAATTATTATTTGTGTATACAATTTTGTGCATACTATGTTGCCTGCAATAAGTGTGCTTACATCTGAGAAAAGGCAAAAAAATAATATAAAAATATTTTTCTATAATACTTTGTTTCAATGCTTTGACAATTTGACTTCAGATTTGTGATGTTATCTTTTGTTTTCACAATGCCAAGTCATGATATACTCCAAATTATTGAATATAAAATTATTTTCTTGTAACTTATGCTACCAAGGTCTCATACTGAAAAATTTTCAATATTTCTATGGGGAAGAAATAGTATTTTTCAGAATGTGCCGGTCTGGAAAATATCCTAATGCATACAGTGTCTTTAAGTCGACAGGCGCTTCAATTTAAGTAATATCTATCTGCAGTGTGACAAGCCTGAAGTAACTGGATTACCTGTCTAGTAGTCTAATGAGAAACCCCAGAGGTAACCATGGAAGTCCACAGGAAACAAAGCTTAATTTGTCTATGTGACCTTGTGCGTTAATCTAGATTAGTTGTTTGATGGTTTCCAAAACCCTAATCAGTTTAACAGCCACCCTGTAATAAGCTCCCAGTAAAAATTCTTCCTCCATCTACCAATTTTTATTTTTAAGAAGGCAAAAATTGGGCAGATACAGAATGAAAACTATAAAACAGTGAAGCAAATATGCAACTAGATAGGAAATAGCAAATTGTCAAACTACCCAGACCCCTTATTCTATTTTGATCCTAAGTGGTGCATACATCTAATTTAAATTCAGAATAACACTTCATATACTATGTATTGCTAGCTTAGAACTGTTTTCACAGTTTTACATTAAGATTTCTTCGTATTTCTTATTCCAAAGAAATAGATCTGTTCTCTTACAAATAAGTTTGGTTTGGTTGTTTTTATGTTCTTTTCCTGATCTAATGCTAAGAATTTTAATGTACTTAATCTTCACTTGATTTATTCATCTGCTTGATTGGTTAGACAGTGATCACACATGCAGATCTTCCTAGTATGTGCTTTCTCTTATTTTCTTTTTGAGCTTGAAGTCCTGTGTGCTAAATACTTATCAGTAGTCATCTTGGTTAGGTCTATATTAAATTACAGGACTTTGTTTTTCACTTCCCTATTTGAGTTAGGTGATTCCATCCAGAAGGTTATTTGACTTGTCCATTATCATGAAAAACAGTGTTTCCAAATAACTTTCTTCATTTCTTATCTATAATTTGCTTTCTCATAGCCCTTTCTGACTGCTTCAAAATTTTCTTACTCAAATTCCCATGGTCTGACTCTTCCTTCAGCAAAAGAACAGGACAACCTGGACACTATAACTAAGTATTTTGAAGTTCCTGGAATTGTAGACTCCAGTTTTCTTTCCCCCAAGCTTGACTTTCCTAAACCCCCCTCTGTGTCATTACTTAAGCAAACTTTCCTTTGGATATTTTTCAGAGCCAGCATCCTGTGAGTAATATGGGGTTTTGTGGTTCTTTAATACCATTTCTCTTATCCTGTTTCTTATCCTATTTCTGCACCCTGGAAGACTTCCAGTACAGCTCTCCCTCTAGCAATGCAGTTGTCAAAATGTTTAAAGAGTAGAGAAGTTACGTTTTAGCTCTTTACACTTTTAAATGAGACTAGCTTTCTTGTACTTTTTTGTAGAATTTTTGAAATACAAGGAAACTTTTCCAGCACCTGAAAATCATTACACAAAGGGGTAAATGCTACAGCAGCCTCTGCACCATGAGTAGGTTGTCTGCATGCCAGTGAAAGGTCTGGGGACACAAAAATGCTAACTGCTTGACATAAATCTCTGTGCTTCAGGAGCTATAATATTAGATGTTCTTGAATTCCCAGACCTTCTGATAGCAGCAAATAAAGATTTTTGCACTACTTCTAATATCCAACCATGAGAAGTGGTAATTCTCAGGAGTACAAAGGAAAATATATGCATATGCATGGGATCAGTAGGTTTAGTGGTATAGAACTATCTTGTCTACTGAGCACCTGGGTCTGCCTTACAGAACTGCAGCTGGACAAAATCCCCAGGGAGGACAGGGCAGTGGGGTCTGACCATCCCATCTGACAACTTCAGCAACTGCAGCTTAACCTTCTCATGGTAGAAGTCACCGTGAAATGGGCATGAGAGGGAGAGCCTGAAATGTTTGCAATATGCAGGTAGCAACTAGGATTTGCATGAAAAGGCAAGGAGCGGACTTTATAGAGAGACATTATATTTGGGAAGTGAGCTTTAGGACCCTCTGGCACAAACCACCACAGATGGTCCAGAGGACATCTGCTGTTCCACCCAGAGAGGAAGCTCTTGGGGTTACTGCTGGCTGGTAACAGGCCTAGCACTATAAATTTTCTTGCTCCATAAGATTTTTGCATTCTTTCAGAGGAAAAAAAAAACATATTTATAGACCACTGTAAACATACATCTGATTCAACCAGATTTACCTGTGAACAGAGAAAAGGAGGCAGCAAAGACAGCTAATAAGGTGTGTCATACTGACTAACTATACAAAGGTGTGCCACATGTGTCACTGACTAACTACAAAAGGGAAAGCAGTATCTTTTTAGATGTTAGACCTTCTACACAGTTATTTCTGACTGCTTCAAAATTTTCTTATTCGAAGTCCCATGGTCTGACTCTTCCTTCAGCATAAGAACAGGACAACCTGGAACATCTGCAACACCTGGGGACTGTGCAGAACAAGATTTCCTTTCAGACCTCATGGCCATGATTATCCATTGTCTTTAATTTCTTGTATCCTCCTTCATTCTTGGAAATGTGCCTAAAATACTGCTGATTAGTCTGGACCTTTTAAAATCAACTGATTCTTTCCTGTGCAACAACCAGAAGCATAATGAAAATACAATCATTAATGGGTAATAGGTTTGTGCTCTCCAGGAAAGACAAGATTAAAGCGTGGGACTGAGAAACATTGTGGTAATAACCAACAGTGAAATAAAGATTATATGGATGAAAACATAAAGGATTTTGGTCAGTTGTATTGTGGGAGGATTGCAAAAGTGATTTCACTCAGGAAATCTCTCAAATACTGCACAGGCAGGTGAATAGATATCTCTATATTTCCAGTAAATTCTTATCACTATGATTACAATTTTCCAGGTGTTTGCTGGAGGCCATGTGTAAACAATAATGATAAAGCTCAGTTATTACAACATAGCCACATGTAGAGGAATAAAAGACAATGGAATGACAACCATAGGTGGGATAGAGGTTTTTGCACCCTGATGAGTTGAGTTGATGATTGAGTTAATAGAAATGGGACACATTCGGTGGAGTAGTATCTAGAGTTTCTGCATCAAATCAAGTCACCTTTTGGAACAATACAAAAAAAAAAAAGTCTGGTAGAGATCCTGTGATAGCCTGATGTGATGCAGCCATATGAAAACAGAAATGTATTAAATAGAAATGTAATAAACAGTGTTCAAGCAAGAGTTTACCTGGAGTATAGTGTGCAATTACAGCTGTTCACACAAGAGAACTAAGCATGCTGAAAAGCAGAGAAAGTAATCTAAGATGCTTAGAGGGAAGAAAGTTTTAACATGATCAGAGGCTTGGGATACCTCTCCTATGAAGACAGGCTTAGAGAGCTGGGGTGTCACCCTGATTCTTAAGATTTTCTAAAGCCTTCTGAGTTTACATTCTGTTAGAAAACTTTCTCACACAACTTTCTGTAAACAACCTATTGTTTTGCATTCCTTCATAGGGGTGGAGAAACTTGATGGACTAGTAGTTTGTCCAATGTCTTTGGAGAGGTGGCACATTCACTCTCCAATCCACTGTCACCTTTGGAAAAGTATAAAAGTTGGAGTCAGAAAATAAATGACCCTTTTTTACCTTGCAAATAGTAGTGGCTCACATTGTGCTTTCACGTGTCCTATAGCAACACTGGGGTTGTTCAGCCTGGAAAAAAGAAAGCTCTAGGAAAATGCTTATTCCAGCCTTTCAATACATAGAGGAGTGGGTTATAAGAAAGGAGAGACTTTTTACCAGTCAGTAGCAATAGGACAAGAAGGAATGGGTTTAAACTAGAAGAGGAGAGATTTAGGTTAGATGTTAGGGAAGATGGTCTTTACTGTGAGGGTGGTGAGGCACTGGCACAGGTTGTCCAGAGAAGTTGTGGATGCTCCTTCCATGGAAGTGTTCAAGGCCAAGTTGGATGCAGCTTAAAGAAAGCTGGTGTTGTAAAAATGTCCCTGCCTATGGCAGGGGGGTTGGACTAGATGACCTTTAAAACTCCTTTTCAACATAAAGCATTCTGTGGTTCCATCTTTCAAAAGGAACTTGGCTTTCACAGCCTAACAAAATGTTGCATGTCCATAATATTGCATGTTAATACACCAGAGAAAAGCCATTTGAACTAATAGCCACTACTGGCACAAGAACAAATGGGTATAATCTAGCTATTTATAAATTTATCCTGAAAAGAAGGTTTCTAAGCATCGGAGCAACAACATTTTGAGACAGCTTTTCTAGTTGCAGCACAAAATTTAATGTGGTTAAAGAGCATAATCACAACCTGGATTAAATTATGTGATTGACCAACTAAGCAGAACTCCTATGCTTTCCTGTGACCTTTATTATTAGTGGGAAACATAATACAAGGTTATGGGCAATAAATGTATAGCTCCTATATCCTAGATAAGGTTCCGAGTTCAGTTCTGCGTTCAAAATGCATTTAATGCTGCTGATTTTTTCACTTAATGCTCAGTTTCTGTGTCTGTTGTCCATTAACAACACTTGTGAACCCAATTATGTTTGGCTTTACTAATGTTTAAGTACTTAATAAGATTTCCATCATTAAATATGCATTATTCTTTTAATAGAAATTTTCTGAAAAATATTTTTTCAGTAGATTATATCTTTCCAATATATGTTGGAATATAACAACAATAACAACAATCTTGTTACAGCATTACATTTCAGCTTTTCATGCTGATGTGTAATGTCCATTCCCCTCTCCTGTTAGGGTTTTATTGGTTGCTATAGTTACCAACCATTGCTCCGTTCATGTCATTTATATAGGCTAAATTCTTAGTGACCCTAAATCTGTTATCATACACACCTTGTTGTTTCTATATTGTGAGATGTCAAGGCACCCAACATGTTATGAGGAAGACTTCCAAATAAATTAGTAGAGCTTGTCTGCATGACAGTCTGGATTCACAGAGCTGAATCCCTCCATTCATTGCCATATTTTTACATCCACCTTAAGAATAAGTCAGCCAGGTCTTGTACATGCTGTAACACAGTCTATCTTGATATTTATTATTTAATCTATTAAAACATTTGGCTGTCTCCACACACAGTTGGGGGACCAATTAAAAGTCCAGAAAAACTGTACAAAGTTTCTCATGTAATTAGACGTTTCAGGGCATGCTATTAAGGGCCATCTGTTCTCCTGGATGACTGAGTATGACTGAGAAATAAGATGTTTCCTTCTGTGCTTGAGGTTCCGTCTGTCTTGATTCTATATTTGATTAACTCTGTATGGGGGTGGGGACTGAAATTATTTATAATGGTCTTAATCAGTATAGCAGGTTAAGTATGATTAGGGTAGGATATTGAACTGTTTAGCATTTGAGAAACCTTTTATTGTTTCAGCGCAAATAACTATCTTGAATATTTTTCTAGGAGAACCTCCACTGCTTTTCTGTTGTTTACATTTCCCCACCACCTGTTTTTTTCTTTTGTCATCAGTAATCCAATTTTGCCATAGAATAAATGGTTACAACTAGAGAAAAATCACTACCATTTAATGCATTTTGAATTTGGCTAGTAAAGCCAAACAGATCTGAGCAGTGCAGCAAAACATATGCTGTAAACTTATGAGAACTGGCTTGCTTTCCCCTCAGTAACATCTGTGCAGGCTCACCAAAGGTAACGTAGAACATGCCAGACTGCCGCAAAACGGGGAGATACCCAAATTAACTTTTAATTTAGGTATTGCTGCTGTTCTGCCAGCTGTGATGTGCCAATACCCTTAAGAGCAGATTTCAGTCGCTTTTTATCAGTGCAGCTGTCTGCCTATACTTTTTCCTCTAAGTGCCTCTAAATCCTAACAGAGCAATGACACGCAGCAATACTTTTGTTTAACATTTCTAACAACAACTGATGGTTCAGCTAGAGTTTTGCATTAGCACACACACATTTAAAACTTAAATCTCGCTCTAAATAATACTTCCACTTCTTTGTATAAATTTATGCAAATAAGATCAAAGGTCTCATGCTCTGCATATAGCAAAGTATTTACAAATCTGTGCCAAGCCAGGACATCTGGTCATTTTGTTTTGGTTATAGCAATGTGGGTTTTTCTATCTACCATGCTTTCTTTGATATTTCACCCACTTTATACACAGCAGCAAGTACAGCTATATCGATATTAAAACAACATGTTCACTTATTCACTTAAATGCAATATTGTTTGAAAAATTAAACAAGAAACAACAGTTTATGACACCCTGTTGCACACTTAGCACTGCTAATGTCACTGCCCTAGCATCACTCTTAGGCATGTAAACCCTGGCATTTTCCCAGGCTTCTGGTTGATTTTAGGAATGGTTATCATAAACAGTTTAAAACTAGGATTTGATGGTAATTGTACACACTTAAAATAGAAACATATGACCAAAATTTAGATACAGTTAGCTATCAAGGAGTGAGTTGCCTTTCACTCCCTTTAGTGTCAGCAAATAATATCAAGGAATTTCCAATTTGAATTTCCAATTTGTAGTAATTTTTTGTGTCATTGGGTACCTCACTTGGAGTGAGGTATATCACCCAGGAGGCCACATTCCTCATCCCTATGAAGAGTTCAATCTTAACTTCTCTTCTAATTCCTTGAAGTTAACTTCACTGCTCTCATGTGTTTCCTTGGACTGCAATGTGATCAACTCAGTATTTTTCAGCAATTAGTATCTAACTCTAGAGACTACTTTGTTTTCTCTCTTGAGGAGAAGTTGCATGGATCTTTCTACATAGAAAATATAAGTGCAGCTATCATGACCATGCAGCTACAGCTGTTAATGATGCACACCATAGTGAATGTGATTCATACAGTCATCTGGAATTTATTATCTACTGTGAAGGAGATGTGGACTTTTTTGTGTAATCAGAAAGAGAATATAAATTCTGTTTTAAAGAATTTTTCCTGAAATGAAAAGCCTAATTTCTCTTATTATTATTCAAAGTGAGTAAAGTTGTTAAAAGAACACCACAAAATCTATTAAAACTTTGACAGATGTTCTGGTGAAATGTAAAACTGTTCTTTTTACCTTCAGGAATAACATTATTTCATTATTGTGATAATTCTATGATCAGAAAACTGGAAAAATTAACTTTGATGGATTTTCTTTTTTCCTGGAATGTTTCTTTCATAAGAGAATAGCACAAGAAATCTGGAAGCATAAAGATTTGGCAAGTAATTAAATCATTCAGAAAGTGGAATTTTAATCCTTATAGGAGCTTTACTTAAAGTGTCATCTCACAAATGTGTTTTCATCTTGGGAATGGTCATGTTGGCTGTCTGCTCCCTTGATAATAATAATGTACATCTGTTCTCACAGTTTTCATAAAATGGAGGATAGTACAAATCACTGCAGGTTATATAATTACTACATAGTAAAAACACTGGGTTTATAGATTTTTTAATATAATAAGAATACATGTTACATTATAGAGAAGTAAAAAAATGATATGCACATGAAAGTCAAGGCTTGAAATGTATATATATGTAATTTTCCTGCTACACTACAAGCAGGATGGGAAAAGGTGCGTTTTCTGGCCCTCTTGGCTTTTCTGAGCCCTGGTAAAAGCATCTAGGTTTTTCAAGCTCCTCCCCTGTCTCAGCAAGAAACATGGGGAATGTTTTCTTATAATTGAGACAGTAAAGCCTCTGCTATTCAGTGGCGTAGTTTTCCATTACAATACTTAACCTATAGACACGGCAGATCATTTTCCTCTCAGGATCTAAATTAATTACGGTTTTTATCCTATGTAAAAATTCCTTTGTGATAATCTGTTGTTTTGCATGCTAGAGAGGACATCACAGGAGATCACTACAGCCCAATCTGGCTGCAAGAACCTGTGAAAAGTTCAGAGCTGTGACAATCCTACTCATGGGGGAATTGCAGGTGAAGTAATTTGTCCCCCAATGACCCTTGAAGCTTGTGTCCCATCTGCCTCATCCTGTGGAGCTCCAAAGAGCCTGGTGCATTTCTCCATTAGAATGAACATCCAGTGGCACAAAAGGGGTGCTCCTGCTCTGAGGAGCAGAGTCCAAAAGATACCTGGGGAGCAGTTGTCCAAAAGATACTTGGGGAGCTTCCCTATCAGTGGGGTTAGTAGCTTTTTGTGGGTTTAAAGCTTGCTTTTGTTGAAGAGCAAATGAGAATGGATATGTGAAAGCTCTCCTGTTAGGCAGAATAATATAGACTCTGTGTTCAAGCTGTATTTTAATTAAGGGTATCAAAAATAGAGTGTCATACAGACTGAATGCTAGGGATGATTTAACATGCAGAAAGAACGACAAGTGAGAGCTTAGCAAACTAATATAGGCTTGGAAAACAAGATTTGATGACCTTTTAATCACTGACTTTCTCAGTATGTAGAGAAAGATCACTTATTTTCCTAATGCTTCAGTTTTTTTCTGTACAGTGGGGATAATAAAACTGCTTCAAATAAGCCTTTTAGGGAGAAATGGTAAATATTGGCAACTGCTTACATCTTTGATTGAAGAATCATACTGGCTATTTACTTTGGGCAAGTAAATGCTATGTGTAGATACAGAATTTCAAAGTATAATAGGTCATGAAACCATGATGTGGTAAGGCATTCCTCTTGGACTTGTGAACTAAAAAAGCCAACTGGACATGAAAGGGCCTTTGACAATCTTCAGAGGAAAGAACAAGTTAGCAGCTTTAAATCTGAAATTATAGATAAATACATTTCCCTTCCTTAAACCCCCTGTAGTTCCAATTAGGGATTCTACTTGTCACTTCCCTCCCAAAGTGTGGCACAATGCTGCTATGCATTATTGAACATGCTGCTGTGCCCTACTTGACCCCAGAAGTGACTGCTTTTGGTACTGGATGAAATGAGTCACACAGATTTCTTGAGTACTTCACTGAGAGATTGTGACTAGCTCAATTAGAGAATGCTCAAGAAGTGTTGTGAGATACTTGGATTACATGCATTATGTAAGGCCAAATTAATTATGAGCATTAATACAATCTTGATCTAAAGAGTAATTTGAATAAGGGATGAAATAATAAGAAGATACTTTTAAGTCCCATACAGCATGCTTTGCTTTTCCATATAAAATATCTCCCTCATCATTTAAAATGTTTTTGTGGAGCAGAGCAAGGCAGTGCCACTCAGAAGTGCCAGGAAATTGCACTGTCAGATGTGAGTCATTGCTGAACTCCAGCACTCGTTTCTTTGTTCACCTTTCAAGCACAAGACAACCTGTTCCCTACCACAGAGTTGCCTGCAGGTACCTTGATGGAACATGCAATGAGGAGGCTGCTGGACAAGGGGAGGTTGATTTTTTTCTGAAGTTTGAGGAAGTATCTTTATTTCCTGTGAACACCTGGGGTGACGTGGCACAACCATCCTTGTCCTTGGGTAAAATCCTGTTATTTCTGAAGTCAAAGAAATCAAAGAAATCTCCTCTTTTCTCTTTTAGTGAAACCAGGATTTCCACCACAGACATATTTCAGTGCCATGTTCTTTCAGGTACGGAAATAGTGAAGTGCTGGAAATGACATTAATTTCTGAAGCCATGTAGTCAATTTCCCTACCAAAGTAGAAGAATCAGACTGAATGTATCTGACTGATCACCACATCTGTCTTGGAAGTTGGATGGCCAGCATGGGTTTCCAGTGCAGCTTTTTGCATGGTAAGCTTTATACTTTTTGTGGATACCTAGAAAGTTTGGTAGCAGATTTACTTTAATTAAATCTGAACACAAGGAGATCAGATTTCTAAGTCTAAACTTTGTATATTTCTAGGCTAGATTATTTTGATTAAATACACATATCCACAGCGTATTTAAGACACCTATTTTAGGATGAATTGACTTATTCCCTAGAGCTGAATTAACTCTTAGGAGTAACTGACTACAATTAGTCATGAATTTCATAATTTTATACTTCTTCTTTGTAAGTACTCTAGGGTTTTAAGGAAATGGGGCTGGAATACTAAATTATTTAGGGTTACTGAGCTAGTTACCACAGAAACGTGAGCAGAGAATTGTGTTTTATCTTTACAAGCAGGGTATCTCTGCAAAATTTTCCCTTTGATTACTACCAAATGAAATATTTTAGATGAATAACCATTTTCTTTTCAGGTATTGAACATCTATCTCTAACTTTTCACAAAAAAAAATCTCTTTACTTTTACTTACTTTTACTTACAAAGAAGCTTTTTACTTTTCACACAAGCTCCACTTATAAGACCAGAATTCCACAGGCAAATTTCATTTGAATGTAAAACCTGGGGTGACTGTCAAAAGCCAAGCATAGAAATGGTTTTCTGAACATTTAGTTCTAGTCCATTTATTTTTGTTTACTTCTGTACTTCATTATAATGAGATACACGTTTTTGTGTATCGAGGACTATAATTACTCGTGTCCATAGAGCAGCTCAGCAGAGAGTATAATTATTGCTCACATGTTAGCTCAAGGCAAGAATTAGACTCAAAAGTCTGACATGGTCATTACTCCTACATTTTAATTTGTTCACCTCCTGGTAGCACCTAACAGATCACCTATGCCTGTCCTAATTTTTCAGTACAAAGAGATTAAACTCCTGCCTCTGTATCCTTTTTTTGTGAGGGAGGTAGTCATACCTGAGAATGAAGCTGGCCATGCTCACAGAGACGCAGAGCTGGTTCTGGGACAGGACCGCAGGGCAGCACTGGGCAGCACAGGGCAGCTGGCCACATGTGCAGCACTGCCAACATCACAGACATGCCTGAGGCTGCAGAGACCTGACAGATGGTCCTGGGTGCACAGGGGTGGAGGGTGTTCTCTTTTTTGGTAAAAATCAAGCAAGGTCTTGTGTCAAGGTAGGCATTTGCCACAGCTGGTGAGATGTATACAGTCTAGAAGTGACATAGCCATTGCTCATGAGCTGCGTGTACCAAAACCTACTTTGATGTGGCTGCCAAAGACCCCTTCAAGACAGGGGCTACAGCAGGGATGACCAGAGAGTCTGTACTGTATGCTCTCTGTAGGTGCCATTCATGCCCATCTACCTCTAAGGGCAGCTTGCTCCAGAATTCAAAAGCACTTTTAGCACAGGAAGACACTGGACAGTCCCTTACTCAGTTGAGGAATGGGAGTAGAGAAGGGCTGCTGCCTAGTAGAGGTCCCCATCCACTGCTGTACACTGGCCTGTGCACTGCTGACCCTTCTGGTTTTTTCTGTTTTCTGTCTGGGGCACCAATAAATTTCCTGAGAACTCTCACAGCTCGGTACAACAAAAACCTTCAGGCTTTAACGCAGTGTATTGAGTTTGTGGTTTGTGCTATTATGTTGGGCAAAACAAAACAACTTATAAAGCCACATGAAACTTCAAACATCCCTCCTTTTCCTATTACCAGTGAATCCTGGGTCTCTAAATAATTTAAAAATGTCTGGCACTTAAGGCTTTTTGGCTGGCTTTCTCTGAGTTTGTGTGAAGACTGTCCTCCACAGCAGGGAGCCCTGACCATTTCAGTGCTATATTGCAGGGCATGTATGCATGCTTCCCATTGTTTTTGGAACTACAGACAGAGCTACAATGCTACAGTTGTGCAAGATTCCTCCATAAGGCCCTGGTAAGGTACATGAGCCTACATAGAGGTGACTACCCTGCTCTCCACCTATGACTGAATGAATAAAGGAACCACTTTTTCCTCTATATTCATACAACTAACAAAACAGTAATAATTTTCAGAAAATTGTCTTCATTGCAGCTATGTTGAAAGTGGTAGGATGAGAGTGAGTCAGTTGTGAAAATTAAACATTCTAATTTAATATATTTTAGTGATAAATGTTCACAAGCAAGCAGAAATTAAGTTTGTTCTCTATATTTTAAATTAATTTTTATTCTTCAGTTTATAAGACTCATGTCTCACTGTATGATTTTAAGTGGTTTCACAAAATTGTTTCAAAATAAATGATTCTGTAGAGTTTGCATATACTTGATATATATCTGTGAAATTATTTGTTCTTGTGCATGTTTTTAGTTACAGAATAAAGACTGCTTAAAGTTTTATTGAGAAAATTCAAGTAATTTTCTTATAACTAAATGAAAAGCATATCATTAAAAGAAGATTTAAAGGCAAGAAAAAATCCTTTTATGAGAGCACAATTCTTGAATAATTACTTCAGCTCTGGCAGTGAATGCTTTGTTATTTAATGAAATCTTAGTATGCAGTACTTTATCCCAAATGTGTCACGAATTTTCAGTGAGAGAAAATGAACTTTGGTCCTAATGTGTACTCTGGGAGTGAGAGGCACATGGCAAATATTATAGCAGGTCACTTTGAACGTTATTTGCTCAGGTATCAGTAGTATCTGGGGTGTCAATAACAGCAATTTCAGTTTCCCTGTCAGGCCATGCAGGAAAAAATGTGTCACTGTCCTTTCATTCCTCACCCACAAGCTATGGATCTCTCATGCTGATACACAATCCCAGGTCTGGCCCCAGCATCCCTCACCGTGACTCAGCTGCAGCTCTTCACCCGCCTGTGATGTTACCGAGCCCTTCTGTGCCCGTTCCATGCGATGCTCGGAGGTACCACCACACTGCTGGCTGCGCCTGAACCCCAGGGTGCAGCAGTGTCGGCACTGGGGCTGCAATTCCTCTCACCTAACCTCAGCTTTCTGAAGGTTAGAAATATAGATACTACTCTATTCCCTTTCCAACTAATGGAAGGAGACAGGAACAGCTGGCCAACACTTCTCTGGGTGGACCTCACCGCTCTCCAGAGCTGTCTGTCCTGCACCTACAGGGACATCAGCTGGCTAAGGCTAACTGCATGTGGCACTGCCTGGTCTCAAGAGTTTGCAGAGACACAGCTTGACCTTAATGTGCACTAAAATGATTCTAGCATTAACAGAACCATTTTTGGCAAGCACGATGCTCTACATAAGGAAAGATCTGCACATGGTCCTCCCTGTACTTGGGCCTAATATTTCAAATGTTGCAGATTATAAGATGCAAGTGCAATACAAGCAAATAGTTTTCTCAGTGATGAAGAAACATCATTAAAAGCTAGTGAAATACTTTTCTAAACCATTTAAAAGCATTTTGCCAATAGATCAGGAGGTCAGGTGCAAACTAAGTTAAGTCAAAAGGACTAAAAATATTGATCTTTGAAAATTAATAACATAAATAAAACAATACCAACATTACCTGAGCAAAATTAAAGTTGGAACCAAGAAAAGTAGAAGCAAATTATGCATATTTTTCAAAGATAATTGCTGGAAGTATATTTACATCTCTAAGTATAAAGGGGAAATTGAAAATTACATTATTTATATCTCAGTACTTTAAAAGTAAAATTACATATATAATTCCAATGAGTATAAGTTCAATTAAAAGCCATATAGCATAGAATAACTGTGCTCTCATAATGTGAATTGCTTCCTAATAAGTAAGTGAACCACTGAGCAAATTTTTCTTATTCATAACTGCGCAGAAGAAGACAGGGGTAATCAGTGGGACAAAAAAAATCTGTCAGTGTCCAATATGAAGTTCTTGTTTAGAGCCAAATTAAATTTTGTCAATTTTTGTCTGTCACTATTCTTTGATTTTTATGTTAAAGATATATTTGAATAGAAAGCCATTTGCAAATATTAAATAATCTAAAATTTGATTAAATACATTCATCAGGATGTAATTTTAAAGATCTGGCAGTTTATTCAATATATTTTAAGCTCTTTTTGGAGGATAAAAAGTCACTCACTTTCTTTCTAGCATTACCAGTTACTTTTTTACAAATACACTTTCTGTACCTTATTTCTTCATGATGGAGGTGTTTTGACTAGTGTCACAATTTTAAAAGTCAGTGAAAAATCTGTTTCACTGAAGTGGAAGCCCTAATTAGGCATTGCTTTTTCTTCTTAAACCTGAAACAAGTATAAAAGCACATCTCTTAAAACATTTAGATCAACTTTTTTTCCCTGTTCATGAGAAAAGAATTTAGGAGTGAAGGAAAAACACAAAGTCTTTCTCTGTGACAGAAGATAAAGACAGGGAAAAAAAACAAGAAAAAACAATGAAAAAGCCTCACCATTTCTCCTTAAAATCCTTAGGAGACCAATTCTCCCTCTCACTTTGTGTTTTGTGGATGGAGAGGTTTGAGTCGATTGATGACAGAGTTGGGTTAGCACCGGGACCATTTACTGAAGAGAGGGGAAATAGCTCTTCAGTCAAATA
The DNA here is from genome assembly GCF_050655825.1 of Lonchura striata. Lineage (NCBI taxonomy): Eukaryota > Metazoa > Chordata > Aves > Passeriformes > Estrildidae > Lonchura > Lonchura striata. The sequence goes on from NC_140705.1 coordinate 31,939,474, forward strand.
CTTCCATATATTTGGCTTTTTCCAGTGGCTCTTCTGCACTGTTTTCTGAAACAACATGACTATGTTGATTACTGCTGCAAGAAGATTATTATGGTAAAAATGTTCAACTGACAAAGATTTCAGTGTGTGTATTATCAATTTGTATGAGTCAGACCTTTGTTGGCAAAATCTCAATGGAATTGCAAAATACAGTTTTCCAGCTCAGCAGACTTGTAGCAAACATGTACAACTTTATGCAGAATGCCAGTGCCAGGCATCAGAGTAAAGGTTTTCAGCATGTTGCAAAACAAACAGCAAAAAAACAACCCACAAAAGAACAAACAACCAAAAAAAACTGCCAACCAAAAAAACCCCAAACCACCAACCCCCCCAAAAAAGAAACCAAAAAAAAACAAAATCAAAAATTGTGGTCATCTCAGAAGATGCAAAACAACTGTCTGAATGTGAATGTGTACACACACACTCTTACCTACACACATGCTCTAACACATAGATGCAACATTAGTCAGGCTCCTAATATCTACACCTAAAATTGCAAAGAGGAACTGTTTAGCACAAGACTATACAAATGCTCATATTGAACTGGTGGGGATAGATTTTTTAAACTGTTCCTCTTATTGTCACCACTGATTTAACTGACAGAGCTCTCCTATCTATCATCAATCAATTTTTTAATTGCTGTAGGTGAAAGCTAGATTTAAACAAAAGCTTTCGAGGCACGAATTTTCATATAATACTTCAGTAAACAGTCAGTTTTATCAGTTTAGATTCCGTTCACTTGTGAGGAAAATATCAAACAATCTGGCGATCTTGTTTAAGCTGTTTACAAAAATGTAGATATCAATGGTAAAAATCAAATTATAAAAGTATTACTGATGGATACAAAAAAAAATTAGAATTAGTGGAGAAATTTAAATTAAAATATCCAAAACTTCCAAAATTTTTTTGAAGACTGGATTTCTTCTAAAAGCCTTTTTTTTCCTCAATTTAGTAGTGCTCAATAAAACTGAAAAGCTATTAAGCTAAGTGAATAAACTATCAGAAGCTATCCACTTTTTGGTGAGTCAGCATTTCCAGTTGTAACAACAGCCCTGGTGTCAGATTATGAAAACTCATTGCTCTAGATAGGATCTTAGAGGAGAAATTTCAATCTCAAAATAACAAATGGTTTCCATGTAGCTTTAAATTTTTATTTTGCTTCCTTAAACTATATAAGGAAATGAAATTTTATTCTTTCATATACCAAGGAGGAACTAGGCAAGTTTAGCAATAATGTTCTGGATAGGTGGTTACACATAATATACTGAGTATTGCAATAGGATGTGACATGCTGCACATTGCAAATGACATAAATCATTAAATGTATTAATGTTGAAGGCCTTAAAGTAATTTATGCAATTTACTGGTTGGTCCACAACTCAGTGTTTCAGGATTAATCTTATACTTCTGTGGGTCGTTGAACAATGTCAGTGGTCAGTTCCCTTCTTTTCCCTCTGCTTTATTTTGTGGTTATCATTAGCAATATTGCTTAATACTTCATTGAACCTCCTTTTGCCTGTTTACTCACTATGCAGACATATTTGTGTTCTCTATAGCCGAGTACCCACAGAATAATATGAATACTGTTAACTTTAAAATGTAGTGCCATTATGAATACTTGCTTAAGCACACAAAAATTGCTTGGGTTCAGAGGCCAGTTAATAAGAAGTCAAGTCCATCTCTGGTGCTATTGTCAAAGTCTTCTTATTTTTCTTCTTAGGTTTGTACATATACAGAATTATGATTGCATTGTTCAAAAGAATACTGGGATCACATTCATAATATCTGTTAGTTTGGTAACAGTATACACTCCACTTTACCATCTTAGGAAATTAAGAAAAGAGAATTGTGGGTTTTGTTCATCATTGTTCAGCATACAAAATGTTACTCCAATCTATTTGAAGTTCTACCTGAAAATTTTAGCACTGAGTGATTATTGAAATAAACACAGAACAGAAAGGAGAATCCTATAAACTCACTTATAATGGAAATACAAATGTCAAGCTCAAAAAATCCCACAAATTGTCAATTATTCCTTTAACATCATCCTGTTCTATAAGGCAGCTTGAAAGTAAATTACCTCCTTGTTGGAGAAAATACCAAGCCAAATGCTCTAACCTCTGATTTTAAAAAATATGCACAATGTCAAAATGTTTTAACCCCAAAATGTAGCTGGCATTTTATTTTTCATCATGCCTGTTTGTATGTGTTACAAGATTTATGTTGATGAAATGAATGGAAAAAATGAGGACAGTAGAAAGAAAAGTTGAAGTCAAGGCAAAAATATTATTATAGTATATCAGAATCTCTCTGTAAAAATAACATTATGGGATTATTAGCTGCTTTTTGTGACAAAGGATATACAGGAGGCACTACCTCACCACAAACTGTATGGGCTTTCATTGGGCTTTCATTCCAGTCTTCTCCGGCCCCTGAAGCCCAAAGCCCACCTGGAGAGAAGATCCAGTTCCAGCTGCAGATCCACATCTCTGTGTCCCCTGACCTGGTCACTCTTGTCATGGGAAATCTTCAAGGTCAGCATGAAATAATTTGTGCTTTTTTAGAGAGGTAGGACAGGAACAGTAAATCCTACCTGGGGCTGGTGCAAGCAGTGTTTGTCTCATTTTTATTTGCATCATGATTTCCTTTTGCCACCCATTGATACAAAGAATGTAATTATAAAACCACTTCACATTACATCCATGTGCAGTGTTATTGTAGCGTAAATTCCTGCCAGTGAATGGAGGCTGGATAAACAGAGATATTTTTCTCCCGTGCCTTTGTCTTACTAACAATATCAATGAGCAACATCAGTTGTCTTCTTAGGCAGGTTGAAGAACACAAGCAACTGTGGCTGCTCATTATCTCATGTACCCAAGTAGTCTTTGCTAAATAGGCACATATTCTTGTATCCTCACTGCACAGAAAAGACAAGATTGATGGAGATCAAAAAAAAAAAACCCAAAGACAAACCTAGAAGGATTGCAAGTATTTATTTAATCACAGGACCATTTATCTGATTTTTGTAAGGTACTTCCTCACTTGAATTCAAACCATTCACAATAAGGAATAAGAAATTCACTGAAATTTGAGAATTAGACATCAAAGCAAGTCTGTTTTATCTGCTGAAGTAAACTGAAAAGAAAATTTCACAGTGTCTGGCACAGTCAAAGGTAGAAATCCTTCCTCTTTGTTGCCCTCCCCCAGATGCACCTTGTCTCCAGGAATACATCACGTGAGAAAAAAACTTGTCAATTATCAAAACTTTTAACTCTAAGACTGCGATTAGACAGAAAATAGAGATATGTTTCAAAATTAATGCAGTAAAGAACTATGGCAGTAATAAAAGAAGTCTTATGCTTCGTTTCAATATTTCCCCATTTTAGTTATTGGTTTGCAATATCACCACCCTATTAGAATCTAAGCTACAAAGACTTCAGGATAATAGATCTTCCTTTAGACAGCAGCATTTGAAGGGAAAAGGACAATTTAATATTCTAAAATCAGTGGAACTGTGTGGGCAGTAAGGAAGAGGGACTTATCTGTAGATTTACTGTGAAACAATTACGCTCCTGCAAGCTCTAAATCCCTCTCCTACTCACAATTAAAGGCATAGATAACTTCCTAATGTACAGCAGCTGACAGATCAGATGATGGAAAGCCAGTATCTATCACTCTCTGTTTACTTCTTACTTTGTATAGGGAAAATCACCCATATGCAAAATCCATTTGGGATAAAAAGAGCTTGGGTAGCAGTGCATAGTAGGAAACAGTTTCATCCATCAACTCTCCCCAGAAAGACAGGTCTGGATGTTTCATTTGCAGGGCAGAGGAGCAGATACCAAAGGAGGAAGCAATCAGTTCAATAACAAAGGGAAAACTCTCAAGCAGAATTTCAAGCTCCTAAATGACTTCCTGAAAAGCTCTTGCACAGGTTCTATTGTTTGTCCTCAGAAAGGCAATTGTCAGAAACTTGATTTCAATTTCAAAGCTTTCATTTATAAAGAATGCAGTGCCAAAGGAACTGATGTGGCATATTAACCGATACAGTGAATAAAATCTTAGAGATTTTCTTCAGAGTTTGCCTTTTACAGCCTATAAAAAACTCTAAACTAGACCTGGCAGAATCTTTAGCATTTCAGGAACCCCAGATTTTGGCCCCAGAGTTTACCTTTGAAGTTCAAACTTTTAAACAGCTTTTATGTCTAAATTCAGTTTATGTCACTAGTAAAATTCATCCAAACCAGCAACAAAGCTTACATTTAATGCACATTACTGTTCTCTTATGTCAGAGAAAGCTGTGAAAGTGATCCTACTGAATCCAAAGCATCCTATGACTCCCCTAAAGCTCTTTGGAGGCAGAGACTTGCCCACTGCAGAAGGAGGGATTTACTGCCTGCGAACTCAACATCTGTGATACTTGGATTGTCAGCTTAAGTACTTTAAAACTTTCTTCTGTGTCCTTATTTTTCCCATTAATCTCTTATCTTATGCAATATAAAAAGAAGATTGACAAAATAAATTGTGCAAGTAGGAATCCAAATGAGTAATTTGGCTTGCCTCCAAAATATCAGTAAAACATCCCCATTTTCACATTACTTTTCAAATTTCTGTATTCTTTCTTCTCTTCTCTTAAATTCACAGGAGATTCCTGGCTGATCCTTACTTGTCATAAAGATTTTGCAAGGAATTTTTGAAGGGGGATTTAATTAAGATGGCTAGTAATGGTTTACTTTTGTTAACTCAAGCACAGCATCACCAGCTGGGCAAGGGAGGGGATTGTCCCACTCTGCTCTGCACTGGGAGAGCCTCACCTCGGGGCAGTTTTGGACAATCCAATGTAAAAAAGATGTTAACCTATTCAAGAGTGTCCAAGGAGAGCAACAAAGATGGTGAAGGGCTTTGAGGGGAAGCCGTGTGTGGAGCAGCTGAGGGGCACTTGGTCTGTTCAGACTGGAAGAGACTGAAGGAAGACCTCACTGCAGTTACAACTTCCTCATGAGAGGAAGAGGAGGGGCAGGCACTGATCTCTTCTCTGTGGTGACAGGACCCAAGGGAATGACCTGAATTTATGACAGAGAAGATTTATGCTGGATATTAGGAAAAGATTTTTCACCCAGAGGATGGTTGGGTACTGGAACAGGCTCCCCATGGAAGTGATCACAGCACAAAGCCTGAGAGATTTGAAGAAGCATTTGGACAATGCTCTCAGGCACAAGGTGGGACTGTTGGGGATGATGCTGTGCAGATCATTGATGGACTCAATGATCCTTGGGGGTCCCTTCCAAGTCTGCATATTCTGTGAGTCTGTGACTGAGGAGACCTAAAACTTCCTCCATCTGGATCCAAGAGATGGGTCCAACCAACATTTCTGGGTTCAAACCCTGATGCCTGATGTTTGAGACTTGTTGTATGTGCAAAACTGCGTGAAACGACTTGCACACACAGTGTGCACTTGTCTGTCTGTTTGCTTGGCCCAGCAACTACACAGAAGCCTGACAGTTTCCAGCTAAGAGCTGGAAAGAAGCAGGTCCTCTGTTGACCTCAGAAGGAAACATACCAGTTTCCTAGGTGCTAACCCAAAGTCCCATTGCTCTAAAGGGGTATGTGAAAGGAGAGGAATCAAACCAATGAGAAATCTTTATTGAAAAAGAGTCTATTCTGCTCATCTTCTGGTAACACAAGCAACATCTTAACCTCCAAAACATTCACCTAAGGGGACACATTATCTCAGTCTTCAGAAAATCTGGGTACCTTTCACAGTGTTATATCTCAATGAATGAAATGAAGTCAAAACCACTGTGTCAGTTGTGCTCCTTCAGGATTACATTTCAGTCTCAGTGAGACTGGTGCAAACCAGTAATGGCCATGGCAGATACTCGTCAACAAGTAAGTTACTTCCTTTGCACATGAGATAATTCATTGACCCATAGCTGAACTGACTGGAAATCACCCTCCCAGAAAATGGTATCAAAAAAGCAGGTTCAGCTGTTTGTCATCCCACTGGCTGTTTACGTTTAAGTCATTGCAGTAGTTTTTTTATTTTTTAAAAGAAAGGATGCTTGCTTTGATCTTACAAATGTGTATCATTATTTTATAATCAGTTCAATTGTACATGAGTAGCATGTTTTTGGGCTTAAACATATTGTGCAGAGACTTGGCATAAAGGAAAACAATAAAAGGAATTGTAACAATTATTGTTTCCAGTTTCTATAGAAGAAGTTTCTACACTTACTTCTATCCAGTTTCAGACTCTTGATGTTAATTTCAGTTGCTATTATTAGTGACAATTGAAAGAAGAAAACACTTTTTTTATGAGGCTTTGGGGGTTTGTTTTAATATTAGACATTAGAAGAAAATTACCTGTTTCAACAGATCAAAAAACATACTTTAAAATGAGATGCTACTGTATTGGGTGTGTCTGAGACAGAGCTAGTTTTCCCCATTGCAGCTCTCATAGTACTGTGCATTGTAGGGGATCTAGAAAGGTGTTGATAACGGAGCCTCAGTGCTGTCCCTCCAAGACTCTCCTACTGCACCCAGTAGATTGTGGGTGGGCAAGGTCTTGAGAGGGGACATATCCAGGACAGCTAACCCAAAGTGGCCAAAGGTATATCCATACCATAGGACATCTGCTCAGCAGTAAAGGCTGAGGGAAAGAGGGAGGGGACTTCATTAGTACAGCATTTGCAAAGCAACTGCTATTCATACTAAAGCCCTACGTGTGAAGTGGCTGGATATCCCCTGCTGATGGGAAGTACAGAAGAAATCTTTTTGTCTTCCTTTGCTTCCATGTACAACCTTTGTTTTTGCTTTATTTAAGTGCCTTTACCTTGAATCATGAGTTTTCCTGCTTATTTTCTCCACTTGCATCCTGCCAAGGAGGGAAGAAAATAGGGTGCCTTGGAAGGTACCTGGCACCCAACCCAGGTCAATGATCACAACTATCAAATATTTTTAGCATCTTTCACAATCAAAGGTGCATTTACCCTTATAATTTTTGTCACATGTTTTTTGGCAGTATTTATAATTAAGACATCAAAGAACTCACTACCAAAAGCATGACTGCTTACTTTTTTTTCTTTCTTTGAAATATTCAGTAGATTGTTCTATGTGCTAAACATTCTGCAAGAAAATTTACTTTCTAGGTGATCCCAGAAATCAAGAATCAAACTGGGGGAAATAATGAACAGGATATGAAAATTTCCAATGCACACATTACCCTGTAGGTCTTGTGGAGGCTCAAAATTATTTTGTAATCTTATTGTTTCTTTGTTTTAAATTGAAAATACAAATACATGCTTTATTATTTTTTCATTTTAGTTTGAAATGCTTTAGTCACCTAGCAATCCAATGTTCATGATTAATATCTCAGTATTTTCTTGAAAATATTTCCTTTGAAATCTCACTGTCTAAGTCCTTGTCAAAGCCCAATTTGAGTGGCATTTATGATTTTATAGTGAAGGATTTGTCAGTTTTTTAATTATAAAGTTTTATTTTCAAGAAAATTTACATAATCTTTTAATTCGTTCAAAGAAAATTGAATGATTTTTTTAGTTTCCCATATTTGGCAGGATTTTGCAAGGTTTCTGTGAGCTACTTAGATATTTCACAAGGGCTTTCTTAGGTTTGTGGTGTGAACTAACTGCATTAAAGTCATGCAACTATAATTTAAGCATAGAAAATCTGGATGACATTTGACGCAGTACTCAATAGCAACTCTTTCATTTACAAATGGTGTAGTATCTTGTGGGTTCTGTTAGAAAAATATAAATTTCCTGGAAATGTGCAAAGAATTTAGGTTTGAGGAATAGTGGTTTGGATACATGTAAAAAACTTCTCAATTTATAACCAACTTATCTAAGCACCCAGTTTTTCAAAACGGAATTAACATCTCTGATGCATAAATATATATATTTTTGGAAAATATAAATAGTGATATTGTATATGGCTGCAGACTGACTTACAGCTGTCATTTCACCAAAGAAGGAGAAAAAAAATTTGCATAGTTTCAACCAATCAAAATAAGTCCTCTAGCAAAAAAGTGAAGTAAGGCTCTGTAAAATTTAGTTGATGAGCTTTGAGGGTAATAAAAATGGAAAGCAGCCACTTTTGAGAAAGGCAAATTAACAGAAATCAACTACTCTTTGATGTCTCCAAATTCTTTGTTGCTTCAAGTTCTCTGTACGTCTTATTAAACTCCTCTATTTTGCTTTATTGAAGACATTTTCATCTTATTATCTTTCTTACTCTTACAATCTAAATTTAAAAGTGTTTGGTATTTTCTGCTAATGGAGTGTTCAATGACTATCAGGTGACTTATCTCCTGTGGATAATTAGCTGAAATCATCTTGACTATGATCAGTAACACTTGGAAGGAGATATGGTTAAAAATCATTACTTATATTAGTAAAGAGTATGTGTATAAACTGCATTTTTTCTTTGAACATAACAGACAATAAAATCTAGTGGATGATCTTGGAAACAAATATTACCACACCGAAGAAGCCTAAATAAATGAGCATCTATGAAAGCAACTAGGGTAAAAAAAATTGGAAAATCTTAAGTCCAAGTTAGTTGCTAATCAGTATTTAATCACATGGATCAAACAGAGTAACTGACCTCATTAGATAGGGTGCTAGTAGAAAAGCTGGAGACAAAAGTTTAGCTCCTTCACTGTGGTTGATCTCCTGTCTTAATCTGTTCAGTAAAATTGAAGCAATGGCACATTCTTACCAAAAAGATACAAGCAAAACAGACAGACCATAGAATCATAAGATTGTAGAAGAGTTTGGATTGGAAGGGACCTTAAAGGTCATCTAGTTCCAACCCCCCTGCCATGTGCAGGCACAGCAGGGGGGCTGGAACTCACTAGACCAGGTTGCTCAGAGCCCCATCCAATTTGACTGATGGAGCATCTTCAACTTCCCTGGGCAACCTGTACCAGTGCCTCACTACCCTCACAGTAAAGAACTTCCTCCTGATATCTCATCTAAACCTACTCTCTTTTAGTTTGAATCTGTTTCCCCTTGTCCAATTAACACAAGCACTTATAAAAAGTCCCTCTGTGTCTTTCTTTAGGCTCCCTTGGAGTACTGGAAGCCTGCAATTAGGTCACCTCAAGGTGTTCTCTTTTCCAGGTTGAATAAACAAAATTCTTTTAGCCTTTCCTCATGGGAGAGGTGCTTCATCCCTCTAATCTTTAGAGGTGACCTCCTCTGGGCTTGCTTCGATAGGCCCATGTATTTCTTATGCTGAGGACCCCTGAGCTGGATGCACAGGAAAAAAATACAGGAAAAAAATACTGACCAGGAATAAAGGACGGTAATTTACAGTAGTAATGATGTGTCTACAAGCTGCAACGGCACACAATGGAGAAAATACATGCCAGCAAATAAACGCTAAAAAGCATTCTATCAGCCTTTCCCACTGCACTTATTTGAAAGACAAAATTGGGCTAGATAGACCCTTGGTCGCACTTACTGAGGTGTTCATTATGTTTACAATGTGTGCTTCCCTCCTTGGTGTTACTCGCTACTTGACTTACTAGTTAGACAGACCCAGGTGAAACATATTGATTGACAGTCTAAAGAATGATCTGTGGGACATTGGGACCATCTCTTTGGCTCCGTATTGACTTTAAACAGAACGAACTCTCAGAGCATTCAGGCAGTCTATCTGATCCGCTTCCCACAAATAAAATGTAAGTAGCAAGGACAAGTTCATCTTCATGAATATTGGCAGAACAACTTTTAGCCCTGAAAACAAGTGTAGAAGTAATTCCTTATAAGGAAGAGAGGGTTTCTTAGCATATGAAGAAATGCCAGTGGCAGCACAGGTTTCTTTAAATTTTGACAGTACTTCAAAAACTCTGGACAGTCTGAAGCATTTAAAAGCTGAAGCATTTTAAATGTCTGAAGACATTTAATAGCAAGGTATAGTGTTCTGAGGGGTACATAGATGAATATTTCAAATGAGGAAACCAAGAGGAAAATATTTTTTAAAATAGAACCTCACTTGCAGTGGCCACAATTCTGGTTGAGAAGGTATTTAATTTCTATTATGACATACAGAGGTTTAAGAACATGATCTGTTGTGCTAATATTGTTCATATTTGTCCATTATCCAACTATAAATTATTATCAAAGTGTAGTAAAAATCCAGTCTGGCTAGTTCTGAGGTATGGAATACAAACAGATTTCTGAATACTTTGCAAAATGTTTAGGTTGCCCTTTTACACTCCATGTAGCTTTTATCTTGACATATATCTGCTATCTGCCTTTGGCATGTTTGAAGGAATCTGGTTTCGAAATAATCAAGTCATGCATCTTAGAACTTCCTGCTCTGATCACAAATGTGCCACATTGCATATTTATTTGACAGACACATTCTCTTGAGAGAATGATATTCATATGTGCATGATTCTTAATGTATTCCAAACATTATCTGTATGTCATATATGGGAATAAAGCATAAATAAAATATTAGAGTTGAAGAAGAAATAAAAATTATGGATTTGGAAAACAACTCCTCTCCAAATGCAAGGTGCATGGGAATACAAGAGGATCATCTCCATAAATACATTTCTTCATCCAATTTCAGCTTAGGTTCTCACAGATCAGTGCAGAGCAAAACTTCTGATTAAACTTCAATTTAATTTTCTTACAGACCTTAAGGAAATTATATATCAAGTATCACATGTACTCCACAGACCTCATATTTCTTTATTCTCAGATATGAATTATCCAAGCAACCTACATAAGAATTTAACTCTGCTGAGTTGCTGCTTTCATTGTTTCCTAAATTCTTGAGACAAGAAGTTATAGAGTCAATCAAGCTTAGAGAGCAAATGGATATCACAGCTGAAATGAAGAACTGTGCATTTATTGTGCATAACTGAAAGATCAAACAGTGAATTATTTCAACAAAAGTCTACAATTTAGTTAGAATTAAACTCAATAGAACTTAGTTAGAAGTGATTTAGTTAATTTTATAAACTACACTTATACAGTAGTTTCTACAGATTTAAATGAAGTGTCCTTCCCTTTAATAGGGGTTTTATGTTGTTGTAAGGCATGACAGCTATGTCTAGTCCCAAAATTACATATGTAATAAAATTTAGGTTCACTTTTATTGCAGCCAATTCCTTTTAATCACTTGTTTTCTTCCTAATTACATGGTTTAGCAATCCTGGTTTTGGTTTGGTTTGGTGGGGTTTTTTGGGGGAATGGGGGATGTTATTTTGTTGTTGTTTTTTTTTTTAATACTTTTTTTTTTTAATGTTTTCTACCATTCAGCAGAAACATGATTAAAAACAACACAGATATTTTAGCAGATGGGTGATTACCTCTTAAGACCTCCTATGGAATGGCTATTTGTAGCAACTTATGGGCACATGCAATTTTTTCCCCTTAAAATATGGACAGTCCAATCTTTCTAATTCTAATGTGCAACCTGAGTCCCACATATGGACTTTCAGATTTCTGGACAGCTGCATGAGGACATAACTTGTACAGACTGATTTGAATTTTAAATTGTATCACTTGAATCATGCAACTTTTTAATGGCATCTTCATTTGTACCTACTGGTGTACACATTTGTATACCACCACTATTTTATATCGAGCATGGGAACCATGGTAATGTGACCCTTTCATGCTGCAAGAGATGCTCTTCTTCTCTGAAGCAACAACCCAGCTGCTGGGAGAAAGGATTTATGTTGGTCCATGGCCCTTCCCTGATGAGTGCCTGGAGCCACAGGAAGCACAGGCTGAGTTTCAAAGCAGATACAATATTGATTACAGCTACCTCGATCTGTTAGAATTATCTATAGCCCTTCAGCTGTAAAGCTGAGTAACCACTAACCCAGGATATGTGTAGGGATTTTTCTGAGGGAAGGAAAGTTTCATGTAATGGAAATCTTAGGAAGCCTATTGATACAGTTGAAACTATTCATATACTTTCTTTGCCTCTTAACCACAACCTGGTTACCTTGTCACTTCTGTACCTATCTATCCATCTAAAAGCATGTATGTTTATATATATTTGTACATGGATATATCTATAAATGACCTATTCTATTTCTACAGCATTTACATCAAAAATTCCTTTTACTAGTCTAAAATATTTAAGTTTTTTTCCTTCTCCAATCTTCTTTACACAGTTGCCAGATACAAGGAATTCTGGGCTTCAATAATCTATATTTTTAAAATTAACCTGAAGCCTACATTTTGCATTAGGAAAAATGAATGAATTAATGGTTTAAGCTTGTTAAATTCAGTTGGACATATTTACAATTAGAGCAAACTGACAAAACTCATTTTAAGTGAATGAAATGGTAGCAATTTGCATGGCTGAGCAGATGGCACTCCCTCTCTTCGCCTACAAAAGCAGTACAGCATGGTTGTTTTGAGGAAAGTCATTAACATAACTTTGAATACTAAACTGGACTGCACAGTCTCTAAAAATAGATTTATTGTGCACTACTTATGTGTGCACCTAGCCTAACATGCCAGCACATAACCATGATAGTGCCACAATATAGCACAGGTCCTTAAAACAGCTTCCACGTTGCTATGCAGTGCAAAGATTGTGCATTTTTTTAGTAGGGGACTTCTCAGCATTACTGCCAAAGATCCTGGGAGGGATGACACAGGCAAAGGCAGGTGCCATAGGGGAGATTCTTTCATTATTTAAAAGTCTTACCTGTGTGTAAGACTGCCAAACCACATGCTAATTTCCTCCAGTGTAGATCAGACGTATCTCCATATATAGCAAGCAACCTCCAAAACCTCTCCTGTGGTTTTACATCTGGAATACTAAAATTATTACAAAATACAGATAATAGCTACACTAACCAGTTTCTGTACAATAACTCAGTAGTCAGAGAGCTGGCACACCCAAACACCTTTCACTTCTGTGTCAGTGTTAAAGCCCACCTCTTTCACCTTGCAACCCAATTCACCAGGTTACAGCCTGTCTTCAGGTGTATGAAGAATGTCAGAGAAGAATACTGAGTTTGGTTTGGTTTGGTTTGGTTTGGTTTGGTTTGGTTTGGTTTGGTTTGGTTTGGTTTGGTTTGGAAGAACATCTAGAAGGCATCTAGTCAGTCCTATGTCCCACTTCAACTAAGGCAATCATTAAGACAATACTGCTATTACAGCTCTTCCATCAAAGGAATTGGATGAGACAGCACAGGATCATAGAATCATTTGGAATCACTGGAAAAGACCTCTAGGATCATTGAGACCAACCATTCACCCAACACTGCTAAACCCAACATTAAACCATATCTTGAAGTACCACATTTACATGTCATACAGTATCATATGTAACCCCTCACATGAAGGTAATTTGATTTCTTATCTGAAAACAGGGTAAATTTCAGTTGTTTCTAATGAAAAAGAAATGCTAGCTGGAGCAGGGAATCAAAATCGGAGCCCTCATCTTCCTGACTGTTAATTACTCTTTCACCATATTAAAACTCCCTGTAGCCTAAAGAGTATTTAATTTCACCCAAAGTAGAGCATTTTTGTCAAAAGGTATTGAGACAAATCTCTTCCTTAACACCACTGTGATTGCTGGGTGCAACGCTCCTTTGGGAAACAAGCTGCAAACTACCTGAAGAAAAAAATTTACTCTGTATTCTTTAAGCTCTAAGCTGGTTAGACAGGCAAGGTGTTAGAAGCAATAGCACAACCACTGTGTCTTAAGTGGGCACCTGGCTTTTCTAGTTCGTGAAGTGTGATTAAGTCAGCACCTTCCAGGAAATGAAACTCACTTCATCGAAACTTATGCCTGATCCAGCTGAATCAACCGAGAAAAACTGACATTGTAACCCATGATTCAGCTGACACCTCATGCTTGCAGGACGTGCAAGAGGAATGTTGCAGAGGAACGCTAATCAAAATGTCTCAGTATTCAAACACAATCATGCGGATATTTTAATGCGTTCAGTTTTCTATATTATGAGGCAGTTAGCAAGGACTGCTCATATATAAAGTTCTGTGTATAGAAGTGTTACCTGTATTTTTTATAACCTAGGACAGCTATATCCTAACAATTACTTGTTTACCTCTTTGCCTTTTTAAGAACTTCATGAAGAAAACCTTGTGGAACTGCAATAAAAAGTACTAAATTAAATGAAAACTCCTTATATGTTCTTACTGTTATTCTTCTTTCTTCTCAGACATCTGTTGATGCATACAAGGAAGGTCTCGCAACACTGTTTTGTTACCCTTAGAAAATGATGAAATTTAAATGCAGAAAATTATCTACTATATTGTCACATTAATTTTTAAGTATCATTCTGACTACTTGCTAACACGCTTTTATTGTTTTTATTACCTAGTGGAGTGAGAATCTTTCAGTACTGATTTCCAGACAGTGAAATTCTTTGACAGAAAGGTTTAATCTTTCCTTAGGATATACAGCATAGAAAGGAATGGAATCTGTTGTCATTCATTTTATGTAAGTAATGATAAAACGCTATAAAGTATCTATTCATAAGTGATGGTATGATGCCTATAAATGGTAACTAGTTTTTTAGTTTCCCTGTTCTCCTTATATCATGTCCAACTTTTTATACTGTTTTTATGGAACAAGGTTATCATTGCATGAGACTCTGAAATGTGATCTTTTTTTTCCTGATGCTAATGCTTTGTTTCGGAACAGAAAAAAAAAGATATCATTGCATAACTCACTGAACATCCTGGATCAGATGATTTGTTTAGAATTGCAGATTATGCTCAAAGGGACTGCTTGAACCATACTGGTTCCATCAGAATTACATAGAAAATAGAGCCATCAAAAACACATTATAATCTGTTTTGAACAGTTTGATGCTGAGTAATGAAGAATCATGATGCCAATATTTTTTATTTTTAATTAAATATAAAACTGAAACACATTTAAAAAAAAGGGTCAAATGAGAAGATTTTGATGCTCCTGCTCATGATTTTCACATGCTTTTTAAAAACACTGTATCTTTTGCCCCATCTCAGTTAAACAAAATTGCAGCTATGATAGTTGAAACAGCACATTTCATATGTTTTCAGACACTTCCAGTTCTCAGGCAAAAAGACATGCATTAAAATATAAAGATGTCTTATAAATTCTAACCGCCTGTAGTTCTCCAAATGAAAATATATTCTTCCATGCTCAAATTGTTGCTGATACTGTAACCATCCACTAAGAGCAGGGCATGCCTGTTTGACAGTAATGTAATCCACTTAACAACTGATTGAAGCCTGTGTTTTTTGGCTTTGCTTTTAGTTGACCACTCAGTTGTTTGAA
This sequence comes from Lonchura striata, assembly GCF_050655825.1. Taxonomy (NCBI): domain Eukaryota; kingdom Metazoa; phylum Chordata; class Aves; order Passeriformes; family Estrildidae; genus Lonchura; species Lonchura striata. The sequence goes on from NC_140705.1 coordinate 31,954,807, forward strand.
ATCATTCAGCATGTGGATTGGTTAAATACTGAGAACTCATGACCTCTATTTGATTAAACATCTCACTGTGTTTATGTTTAATTAAGAATAAAAGCAGCTAATTATTTTGTATGACCTTTTGGCACAAAGATGTCCTTTGACTGTTCTTGAGATCAAAAGAAATGTTCATAAAAAATCAAAATAATTTATGTGCAACTAGTACAATCATCTTCCTTCACAAGCTACAAACTGCTTATTTCAAACTGAATCTTCATTTCACTGTTGTCTCACTTGAGATTACATAAGTGCTAATCATGTTTGGATAGCTTATTTTTTATTTATTGGATACAACATGAATTTGCACCATACACCAACACATGTGCACACAGACATTGTTAATTTATAAATAAGTATGTTCAATTATGCTGCCTGGATGTCACAAAGAAACTCTTCACTGAAAAGTTGGTCAGGCATTGGAATGCACTGACTAGGGAGGTGGTAGAGTCACTGTCCCTGGAGGTGTTCAAGAAATAACTGGATTTGGCACTCAGTGCCATGGTCTAATTAACAGGGTGCTGATCAGTCAAAGATTTGACTTGATGATCTTGAAAGTCTTTTCCAACCTTAATGATTCTATGATTCTATGTAATTACTGGGAATACTCACTGAATTAAAGTCAATGAAAGTTTTACACATTATTTTTGAAAAGTGTTATTCAATAGAACAGGAACACACATCTCAGTGATTCTGCAGTTGATTTTTCCCAAATTTTTCTGCTTTCAGATGAAATAAGAATAAAAAAGTTGTTAGAGATGCTCTGTTAATGGTGGTGATACACCAGCTTTCTTCCACCTTGAAGATATTGGGATGCTTCAACTTATTTTAAAAGTAAACCTAAAAACTGTAGTAAGTTGTACATTGGTTGGTATTCTGAAAGTGATACACAGTCACTTTGCAAGTTACTTCAACTTGCAAGTTTAAGAAACATTTCTTCTAGCTACTACTAGCTCCAAATTAAAAAATATAAAAATGGGAACTGTGCATCTAAAGCTGTTTATACAGCTCTTCTTTTTTTTTTTTTTTAATGTAGTTTAAGTACAAAACAATAAAGTGAAAAACATCTCTCCAGGCAGCTGCCTAATGGTTGAAGACCTCAGTATTTTTAGGTGCCTCTCAATAAGTCTGTAATTGCAAGCAGAACTGGTACTCTCAGAAAAAGCAAAGCCACATTTTTTTTTTTACAAAAGTAATAATGTTGCCCCTGCCTAATTCTACTTTTTAGATTCATCTCTCTGCATACAGGTGACAGATTTGCAGGTAAAAGCACTGATGTCTCTGAATCTTTTATTTCAGTTGCAGCTGAAAAGATTAAATGAAAACATGGATGCTCCAATCTACATAATGAGTGTCCAGTTTGCAAAGCATCTGCATTACTTACATGCACAAAAGATGCACAGAAAATGACAGGGTAGCTGCTGCTATGTCAGTTATAGAAGATTGGAGAATGTTTTGTTATTTTTTTTTCCTTGAGTTTCACTGAGAAATAAGTAGTGCTGTCAGAATGAAAATGCTCTCTAACTTATTCCATCTAATTCATTTTTATCATTTGAAGGCTAAAATGAAAGTTCCAGTGTTTTAACCATTTTCTGTAGTTTGGAAGGCAAATCTTTCAAAATTAAAAAAAAAAAAAAAAAGTGTAATAGCTCAGAAATTTTCCACTATAAAAATAATGCTGCTTAGATTATCCAAGACATGGGGATGAAGGTTATAAAAGCATATATTTGTCACATCTGAATACTTCTGTGTTCAGAAAGATTGACCACCTTCTACTTAAAAACTGTATTGTGATAAGCCTAACTGCACCTAATGCATCTTACTTCATTACTCATTTTTTATCTCTCCTGTCTTCCCTCCTCAGCTTCCTCAACCAAGTTAAAATTTCTTTGGGCTGTCAAGCATTAGAACAGGCTGCTCAAGGAAGTGGTGGAGTCACTATCCCAGAAAGTATTTACAAGATGTATAGATGTGGCACTGAATTACATGATTGAGTGGTGGACTTGGAAGTGCTGAGTTAATGGCCGGAATCAATGATCTTAAAGGTCTTTTCCAGACAAAATTATTCTGATTCTATGCCTCTATATACTCAATTTCTGGCCAAGAAGGCTTATCACAGCCTTTTCATCACGGTTTGTGTAGAGAAAGTAATTTTTCATACAAAGATAATTTCTTAACTGGTGAGCTTGGCTCACAGAGTTTCCACCAAAAGGCAGCTTCTATTTCCAAAGCCTTGTTAAAGTTTCATGATCCCATGTTGCGCTGGTTTTAGCTGGGATAGAGTTTATTTTCTGCACAGCGGCTAGTATGGGGCTATGTTTTAGGTAAGAAAAGTTTGAAGAGTCGTAAGTGAGACACTTTGAGAGACCTCCATGGAATTTACAGCACTAGGAGGTGTCAAAGCGTGGGGGCGGTTTCGGTGACCCAGGTGATGGCGAGCTCTGCCACCCGGACCCTGAGCAGGCCCAGCCTGCGGCCGCACTCCAGGGCCACGCTCCCTAAAATCCTGCCCACAGCTCCGCTCCCTTCCTTCTCTGGCGGAAGCACCAGGGGCCTTCAGATGCGTCCTGCCAGGTTCCACGGCTCCCCCCTTCCCGCTCCTTCCCGATGAGCCGGCCTTTGCAGCCAGCTGGCCTTGGCGCTTCCCTCTCATCCCAGCCCCGCCGGTGCGCGGGCTGTGCCTACTCCCGCCGGGAGCAGCCGAGCTCGTCCCGGGCCGACGGGAGCGGGAGCGCCGGGCCCGCGGCGAGGCGCTGCCCGCAGGGGCGCGGCCCGGCCGCGGGCCATGGAGCCGGGCTGCGGCCGCCGCGGCGCCGCTGCAGGTGGGTCGGGGCGCGGGGCCGCCGGCGCTGCGGGGAGGCTCCGAGGGGCAGCGCCGGCCCGGGAGGTGCCCCCAGCCCGCGGCTGCGGGGGCTTTGGGGACATCCCTCGTGTGCAAAAGCTGCCTCGGACGGGCCCCTGGTTCTCCTGATGCCCCTGGGAGAACCAGCTGGTTCCTCTGGGACACCTGCCTTGTCTCTGTGGGGAGGCCCCACGCGGGCAGCCTCGGGTGATCAGAGTGGTTTCCTGAGGAAAGGTTGAGTTTATGAGGAAATGGGAGCCTTTGCATGAAAGTTACACTGCTTTGGTTATTAATAATAAAGAATCAGTTATTAATTACTTGTCTCTACTAGTTACAAATCTGAAGTTTTTTCCTGTCCATTTCATCAAAGTCACAAAGAAAAGCACTGTTGTGAAGTTTTGTTGGATGGATGCTGGGATTCAAATAATGTTTAGTGCTCCTGTTAAAAAAAAAAAAAAAACAAGGTTGTGTGAATATGCAGATAAAATAGAGTATCAAAAAATTATCAGAGTTACCAATATTTTTCCTGATTATTTCCAATTTCAGTGAATTGAAATTATAGTTTCTGATCACTCTGACCTTAGGAATTCAGAAATCATAGGGCTTGAAACATGCATTTCTCTCACTGACTGATGGAAGAAAGTAATGATTAATTTTGTATTAATCATTGAATGGCCTGGAGTTCTAGGTCCTTAAAGATCATCTAGGTCAACCCTCCTGCCATGGACAGGGACAGCTTCCACTAGACCAGGTTGCTCAAAATCCCATCCATCCTGGTCTTGAACCCCAGCTGGCACTAAATAAATACCAACAGCCTTTTCTTCAGGCCCCCCACCCCAGCAGGGATAATCCTAGAGAAAAGGTAAACCTAATGGGTTGAGATAAGAATAATCTAATAATTGAAATAAAAATATTATATAATTGTGATACTAAGTATGCTAATAACATGATTAATAAGAAAAATTGTCAAAAGGAAAGGAAGAGAAAGTAAAAGAACCCAGAGAGAGTAAAAGAAAGAGAGAGTAAAAGAAAAACAAGTGATGAACATGGTTGCTCAGCTTCTGATAACCAATGCTCAACCTATTTCTGTACAGAGACCCCAATATTCCTTTGGCCAGGTTGGGTCACCTGCCCTGGCCTTGCTCACCTCCCAACTTTCAGTGCACATCCTCAATAGCAGAGCATGAGACATTATAAAGTCTTTGACTTAGGGTAAACACTACATAGCATCATCAAAACTTCAGGATGTTGTCAACGTCATTCTCATACTAAATCTAAAACCCACAACTTTGTACCAGCTACTAAGAAGAAAATGTCCCAGCTAAAACCAAGATTTGCATCCACAGCTTCTCCAGGCAATCTGTTCCAATCTTTTATCACCCACACAATAAAGAATTTCTTCCTAATATCTAAATCTGCCCTCTTTCAGTTTAAAATCATTCCCTCTTGTTTTGCCCTTGTAGAAGTCCCTCTCCAGCTTTCTTGTAATACCCTTTAGGTGCTGAAAGGCACCCTGGAGCATTCTCTTCTCCAGGCTTAGCAACCTCGACTCTCTCAACCTAGGTTCAGAGGAGAGAGGTGCTCTAGCTTTCTGATCATCTTCAGGGCTTAGATGTTGTCTTAATTTGAGTAAACGAGTAACTGAGCCAAATTAATGTGTAAAAAAGTACTTGTCTATGGACTTGGCTGTGAATCCTTGGCAAGTCTCTTCATTGGTTCGCTGTCTTTTTCAACTTTCAGTGCTTCATAAATTAATATTTAGACACTGCATATTTAAATGTGGTTATAATTATGTCAGTGTCTATAGCATATGTAAGGATTCGTTATTTATCACATGCTGTATGCTTTTTAGAGTACTTGATTACTAGCAGCAGTCCCTCTTTTCCTTGTCCTCTATTACAGACATTTCCTTTTGAACAATCTCATCTTTCTTTCTGCCTATATTAAATTTTGTGTAAGAAACCCAAACCCAAGATTTTTCAAATACAGTGGATGCATTCTGGAAGGCTACCTGAATGAATCAGTATCACTGAAAGATATTGATCTTGTAGATTTAAAAACTTGTGGAAACTGAACTCTTCAGGTAAAGGCTGAAAGTGTGAAACTGAAAAGGAAATTATGGTGATATTTTAGTCACTATATTTTAACATGGGAAGAGGAGATATGCAAAACAGTCTTCATAAAAAACTCCAAATTCCTGATGATTGCCTTTTTTTGAACGCTGCTTTAAAATTCTGCATTCAAATGCTAATACAGTCACTGCAATAGGTGAAACTGGGGAGATAAGGGCTGCTTTCTTGTTGTAACTTCTCAGTGTATAAAGGCTGGGATTGTTTTCCACAGTCCCTAATGCCAACTGTAAATTTACCCCGTATGTAATTATTACTAGCATATGTGAAACTTTGTAAAAGAATAAAGGTTTGAATTTCATGGTTTCATAAATTTCATCTCATAAAGCTATAATGAAAAGTACATCCTCAGTTCCCAAACCAAATGGATTTACACCCAGCTGATTAAGTGAGCACAGTTCTGTTTTGGTAGCGGAAGAAATCTGTGCTGACATAAGAATAGATAAATTTACACCACTGAGTTATACTTTAATTTCTGAACAGCAGGTTTTATAGAATAAATTCCCTATTCTGGAAACATATTTGTGTCTTTAGTAGTCAGAATAGTAAAGAGAAAGATGGTAATGGCACTTTGTGCCAGATTCACTGTATATTTTGTAAGTGAATTTTTTTTCTGTTGGAGGAGAAAAAGAAGATCAAAAGGAAGAACTCTCAGCTTGTAGGGAGAATATATACACCATTTTAAGCTACCATAAAACTCAGGCTTAAATTACTATTTTCAGATGATCTTGTTGAAGAGTGAGGCCAAGAAACTTTCAGGAGCCAAACCAATTTTTTATGCTTACATAATTCTAGGCATACTTGATGTTTCTCATGTCTTTAATTTGCACCTGTCTGCTATTTTGTGCATTGTAATATGTTCACAAAGTTATTCTTACAAACTTTTTCCTCTGACTTCTGGGTTTTTTTTCTAGAAAGCCTTTTTTTTTCCTCCCCCAGAGGTATCAAAAAGATCTAGAATTACAAACTTCTTTTAAGAGGTGATGCTCTCAATCTTGCAAAATTTCTCTTGTTAGTTAGGGAGCTTAAATAGGTCTTTGAAGGTCTTTGCTTTAGCTGCCTGTGGTGCACCAGCTCATCTCAGTGCAGTTGGCTGTCCACAATACATGTGTGTGCGTCTGATGTAGTCATCTTAACACTCTTTGTAGTCCGTGGGGGGAAACAAATGTTTCTGGGTCATGACTTTACCATAAAATGTACAAATGACTTGGCTTATTTTTAACATTAGAAATCTCTGTTTCTGCCCATTGATAATAAAAGAAGTCCAGACAGCTAGCTCAGTTGTAGCCACCTAAACTGTAGGTTTCTGTAGTTATGAGGAGATAAATCCTACGTCAGAAATGTTGCTGAAATCCTGACGGATTATGTTTGCTTATGTCCTTAAATTCTCTGAAGTGGTTATAATTGGGGAACATTAGTAAGTTCTAAAATGTTTTTTTTCAACTCATTCTTGCTATTTGGATTTGGAGAATTTATAAGATTTGATTTTAGAAGCTAAAATTATTTAGAAGATAGAATTTGAAGAAATAAATTATGCTACATTTGAGTTTCATTGTGCTTTTGACTTAAAGTATTTTAAATATTTATTGTTTTCAGTATTGTTTTACCATTTTGAGTGCATGTGAAAAAAATATGCTGTAGTTATTGTTAGGCTTGATGTAGGAAAAGTTCTTCCCTCACTGAGTATGTCCACATTACATGTCTTTGTGTATTTGAGCACAGGTTGTTTAAAGATGACACTGTGGAGTAGCCTTGGTGTAATACAGATTTTTACAATAAAAGCTGCATAATTGGAGGCATACTTCAGTTCAGCTTGATTGTGTAGCTGTCACATTATCATTGTTTATAATATACACAAATGACATTGTGTTAGGCATACCAATTAAATCAAGTTTATTTTATTGTTGCTTAATGTTGTGGCCGTATGTCTCTGAGCTCAGTCCAGTTCCACTGCAGCAATTGCAACATTTTGTGCTCCATCATAATGAGTCAATATCTTGGTTTCTATTGTATAAAGCAGATGAGGTTACAAAGATGTGGGTAATTTTTTCACCTTTATTTGCACTGTGTAATTAACAGACTAGTTAAAGTAAAAATCATGGTAACAAAAGTTTTTCCTTGAATGGTTGTGCCTTTGAGGACAGACCATACTCTTTAAGTTTCAAAGGAAGATAATTTTTTTTATACATTTAGGGCGGTCTGAAGTTTCTTAGCTATGTATTAGTGGTGAATGGCACTTTGTTTGTGTCCTGACAAATCCTCTTATTTATAAATAAAAATTTCACTTGTGGAGAAAACCAAGCCCTGGAATGGCCTGTAAGTTAAATGAATTACAGTCTGTTTTGTATCTTATGCTATTAATTTTTGAAATTATTTTTTTAAATTCATATGATAGTGGTCTGAATAACAAATGAGTATCCTTATGAAATCAATAAGATTTTGTCTATGACATTTGCAGCAGTTTCCTCCATTATTAGCCATGAGTTTCATGGCCAAAGTTGGAAATCACACCTAAGGTCTGAGTATTACTCCAGTGTTGAATTATTCCAAGTGAGTTTAGGTTTTGGGTTTGGCACCCTGTACCCTGTACCCTGTACAGTACCCTGTAATCTTAAATCATACCATAACTTGGCTACCTTCCCCCCATTTCTCTGTGATTTACCTGTTTCCATGGTCAGTGAGAAAACTGTATGTACCGCTCAGAAGAGTGAATATATGAAGTTCACTTCCTTTACCTATAAACATTCCTTAAAGACTTCTTAAAACCTCTAGAGCTGAGAATTCACCTTCTGCAAATGGCTGATTCTTTGAGTCATTAACCCTTAACATTTCAGTCTCTCCATATGAGCTGCTGCATCAAATGCACCTGCAAAGCTGCACTGGAAGATTGGTTGATTAGGGTAGTGCTTATGGATCAGACTATGCTGATTCTTCCTGTTACCCTGTTTCCTTCTTATATCAAAGGTCTTCAATGGATCTTACACCACGTCTCAGTTCCCCTTGGTTATATTACACAAAGCTGTATGGGACGGATCATAACTTCTTTTGTAATTATTTCAGCAGGTGAAAAATTGCTCAGCAGTCTTCCATGGCTAGGATCTCAGCAGGTCTGTGCTCTCAGCACCCTCTCTCTGCATGAGAGCTAAAAGCATGGAATGTCATTGTTGGATTGGAAATCTGTAGACTTAGCCCTGTTCAACACTGTTGTTAACCCATCATGTCCTCTGGGTGCTCTTCCAATATCAGTTTGTGGATTGAGGTGTTTGCATAGGGAACCTGTCACCAGGGGGTATCTGTTGTTAGGGTGCTGAGCCCTCCTTCCAGCAGAATTTGCAAGGGATTACTGGTTCTCTCCTTAACAGTGAGTAATCACAGGAATGGAGCTTTAGATAATTCTTGAACCTTTCTCTTTCTCTTATGTCAGATATATTTTGGCCTTAGCAGATAGAATTAGACTTGTGACTCCTTTGTGCTCTTGGTCGGGTACTATTCTTAATCAAGGAAAGTTTTTGGTTTGGTTCTAAAGCTTTTTTCTGCCCAACCAGTGATGTAATTTCTGTGCTGATAGCAAAACATTATTGATAAAACTCTGTAGCTGCCAATATGCTTTCAGTGGAATATATTTGGTGGTTCAGCACTTCCTGAGACCAACAGATTGCTGTGCAATTTTTACTAATGCACAGTTGGCCAGCATCACCATATTTCTAATAGTGTCATCCAGTGTGTTTTTTTCTAGAAGACTTACATAGTAGTTTCTAAGAGAGCAGTTGTTCCTTTAGGGGTATGGTGAAAAGCCTCAATCAGCTCTTAGAACTTCTGCTTTTTGATACACAAACTTCTCTTTTCCTAATCAGAAAATAAATAAAGAGAGATGGTGATAGTGTCAGTAACAAAAAGCAGGTGAAAGAGCTGTTTATTCTCCATAAAATCTTGAAGAAATCCATTCTTTCTGGAAATGCATCCAGGAATCCAGTGATTTTTTTCCTCCAGAATAAGAATATCTCCCTAAACTCTTTCAGTGTAAGGCACTCCTGCTGTAGAAGTGAGTCTGTATAAAATGTTAAAGGGGAAAAGCATCCCTCAAACTCCAAATTGCATTAATTCATTTATTAAATGTATGTCTTAAAGTGGAATGCTATATAAGATTCTCAAAGCAGAATTAGGTAATGATTTATGTGGTTTATGTGACTTACTAGGGATACATCTACTTTAGAAAATAGCATTTTGGAATGTTGTAGTTGAAAGATCCTTTTATTTGTCGCCACTGTACTGTTGCCTTGTGCACTAAGGCTTTTGTTATGTTTAAAACACAGTAGTCCCTTTCAAAATAAAATGAAAAAGTGACTCTCCTTATTTTGGTAATTGTTAGTCAAAAAATGATACCAAAGTAGCATTTCATATTGGTAGCATAGTGGTAATATGTCAGTGGTCAGACAGCAAACTTTGTATTTTCTTTGCAATAGTATGTTCTGTAAGGAGAAATAGCATACAATAAATAAGGTATTGGTGGTGACGCTGATGATAAAAGACACCTGAGCTTTTATGAAATGCTGGCATAAATACCACTCCCTGTCCCATACTGGAATGTTGGTCATTTTGCAACTCCTGTGAATGTAATTTAAAGGAGAATACTAATACTGACAAAGTATATTATGAAGAAGAAAGTAAATATGTGTTTGTCCTTAAAAGGAAGATGAATCAGAAAGCTTTGGCAGAGTGGTCTCTAGAGGTACCAAAATGTTAAACGAACAGTGTAAGACATTTTTCTGCCTGCCCTAATTTATCGTTATGCTCTGTGCAGGGACTTTGTAAGAATGGAGCTCGACAGACCCTGTTTGAGTAATATCTGGGTGAAATTTCTATTGATGATGTAATCTGGGAAGCACCTTTCATATTCAAAGCCCAATATTTTGGACACCTTACTGTTACTATTTAATCTTCTTTCAGTGTGGTTCCACATATTTCATTTTATTCACAGCTTTGAATGCAGTTCAATTACTTGTATGCTTTTGAATTTGTAAACATTTCCTTTGATGTATAAGGCAAGCAAGAGTCTTACACCAGTTAGCTCTCCCACAGAGGCGCTAATCCTTTGAGATTGAGAGAATCAACTTCTGCTTTTCACTGAAATTCTAGATATGAATTGAAAAGTTGTGTGAAATAGATTTTCTTTATCAAAAATTTTGCCAAAGTACCATTTAATGTAGAAATGCTTTAAGTAACTATAGTATAGTTCAGTTTCTAAAGGCTTACTATATAATTCATGTAAGAATGCAGTGGCGGCTTAGATTAGGTGATTTTACCCTGACACATGACAGAAATGGGGTGTTTCAAGTGGAGAAGAGTAGTTTAAAATATAGCTGTAGGTAAATAGATCCCAAGGAATTTTTGCAGTCTTGTCATTTTTGCTCTGTTCTATGTACAGTGTTAACTGGATGCTGTGTTTGAATGGACAGAGTGCAAGGAGTGCACAGGGATTGTTTGTGCCTTTCAGAAGTATTTGAAAGGTGAAAGAAATACATAAAAACCTTCTGTACATAAAGTGCCTTCTGTAAATCTCCCTGTTGGATAAATGAATATATGATGATTTATGAGTTACTATCTAAGTCGAGTAGAACCGGAGGAAGAAATCAGCTTAGTGATAGCAGATGATCTGGAGAAAAGATGACCTAAAATACCTTTTTCAAACCTGTATTGTGGCTATTTCAGAGCTGTTCAACACAACTTATTAGTGCTTAACCTGCAGCTTTGATGGATAACAAGAAAAAAACAGCACTGTGAAAAAAATTGTAGATGTTAAGGTCAGAGCAAAAGTGTAGGAAGTGATTTTTTTTTCTTAAATTATTATTTTGGGAGTGATATTTTTTCAGGAAAAGAATACATCAAACAACAGAATGAAAATGGTGTGAAATTAGGGGGAAAAAAGCAACTCTGCTAATTAGATAGACTGGTTAATATTAGTTGGTTTTAATTTAATTTTTCCTTCTCTGCTCCTAGGCTCTGTGCTGTTGCACATGATGTAATAATCTATTTTAATATTTTATTTTTCTGACTCTTTTAATGCCTTTTGCCCCATTCTCACTGTTTGTATTAAAGTTTATAAATCTGCCTTCTTCACTTACTTACTAGTCACTTGCATCTGTTTGATGCTGTCTGCTTAGCTTTCTGCAGGCTTGAGGCTTAATGTAGACTTAAAACTACAAAGGCACCAAAACCAGGTGTCCAAAACCAGACATAGCCTCAAAGTTTTATCTTTTGAGCACTGAGACCTTCTGGTACACTTTCAAGAAGTTATATGTATTGTATTTAAGTATAAATGACCCCAAATAAATTCTTCTGTCATGGGTTCTTCTGTCATGTCAGAATTCTTTTGAGGGGGAGGGAGTGTCAGGATGGGTTTTTTGAGGTTAGTATTTTTACTTTCTTCACCCTTGCTTTAGTGAAGATAACATTTGCATTAAAAATTTTGCTAGGATAAGTCTATTTGAAGTGCTTACTATTTCCACAGTTATTCTCAGACACTGGCTGAATTTTATTTTTATATTTGAGTGCAACTCATGTATGTTCTCTTCTCACATTGTGCACAAATGCTTGTATTTCTGTTCTTGATGATTTAGGAATGCACTAGAAATTAAAGAATTGGTCTCACTGTTGAACAGTCTTCAAAGCCAAGAAAATATTTTGTGTCATTTCCTTAATGGAGTCATAGTGAAGTAACCTTTTTATTTTCTGTTTTTTCTAATGCAATAGAAATCAAAGGTGGAAGAGAAAATCAAATTTCATATTTGAAAATATCAAAACTAGCATTGGCTTTTGCAATTATCCACTCAAAACCACCAGGGAAGAGTTCCAAAGAATACACAGAGGACCTTGCCAGAACTGTATCCGAACAAGATTTTGGATGGAAATGGAAAGTGGAAGTGCTGGAAGCTGAAGTTCTTCAATTACGACAGGAACTTCTTTTAAACAGGATCTCTCCAAGATTCTGCTTGGAAAATAGTAAGTTCCTCAAATAATTTCTAGCTATGTTGCAATAGCCTGTACCATTTCTTGTACCTAGATGTGAGAACCTTCAGTGTATAGATTTTTGTTTTCCCAAAGTTCTGAGGTAGTGGAACACTTAATTCATTTGGAATGGGATTGTGCTTGAGAATTTGATGCTTATGCATAATTTATATATTTAAAGTTCAGAACCAGTGTATTATACAGAATAATTGCAGACAAAGATTGTCAATACACAATGTTACTATATAACCTTAAAAATAGTTTGTAAGAACTAGTTTGCATTTACAGTTGGAACATGTCTTAAAGACATATTGTATATTAAAAATATGCATATATTTTAACCACCCTACAGATTTTAAAATTAGAATTTAAGCCTAAAGTGTTGGAAGCACTAATCCCTAATATGCATAACAGGAAGGTAGGGTAGGCAATGGACTGTACATCTGTTGTTTCTGAGAGTGTATTGAGACAGTGGATGCTGTGAATGCTTTTTATGACATATAATAAAATATTGTGAGTCTTACATTATTGGATTCAGGAAAGCTTTTAGTCAAAGAAGAGTAAAAAAACAAAAAGGATGGTCTCAAACAGCACTGTGACTTGTGCATGTGTAGTAAGGTCAGTTCAAGATATCGGTGGCACTGTGTGAGCTTGGAAAACAGGCAGTGGAGGATTTCTCTAGCCTCTGGGGAGATACTTTCCTGGGAGATAAGGTCAAAATACTCTGGGCTAAAGGAGAGAATCTAAAATCATCTCTAAAATCAAGATGTATAGCTAATTGCTTTATGACTTGAGATTTTTAGAAGGCTCCCTGGTGGAAAACTTGATGAGGCTTTACCATGCTGCTTTGGTACTGAAACAGTGTCTTTATTGCCGTGCCTAAAGATTTCTAATTTGTAATGTTGACTGATGGGGAGAGCATTAGACTTCAGCTAGAAGAATGGTTTATGTATTTAATTAGTATAATAGACCTTTCTCTACAGAGAAGTGATTTAATTACTATTCTTGTCTTTTTATTGTCTGTGTGTCTATTTTCTGCAACCTATTTCAAACATGACATTTAAAAAAGTAACTTTTCAGATTCAGTTTCCAGCTAGGTTATGTTTTGAAGAACTGCCTGCATATTATCAGGAGAAATTTATAAATATCTAATGTCTGGAGAGGATATTCTAGTTTTAGATTAAGCAGAACACACAAAACACTACCAATTAGCAAAACATAGCAAACAAGATCAATTCACTTGCAACTTCCATATTCTAAGTGTAATTTTTGAAAGATTCTCTAAACTCTAAATTTTAATTGTGAGATAGGCAGAGAAAACTGTCCCTGGCAGATAACACCTCTTGCAAAGGATGTTAATTTTCATTACCCTAGTCAAACTGAAGTTTGTTTTCAGATTTAAAATGTGATAATATTTTCTAATTTTAGATGTCTTACACCTGCATTGTTTTTGCTGAATGTGCATTCATGATTACAATTCCACTGGAGACAAATGCTCCTTCTTGCTTTTGAATAGAGAAAGGTTGCTGCTGGTACCTGGTGGAATATCTGTTGGTGAGATCTATGCACTCCTTGTGATAGCAAGTTGATGATGTATGTTAGTAGCAGAGCATCTGTGGTTGACATGTATGGGAAGATGGTTGTAGAAACAAGGCCTAACTGAAATATGGGCCACTACACCACTGACATCTTCTGCCCCAAGATAAAAAAAAAACAAAACAAAAAAAAAAAAAACCACCAAAAAAAACAACCCTTTCTTGTGTGTTCTGTGCCAGTTTTGAGTTTTTCCAAGCCCATGGAGAATAGATGCTAAAGGATGGCTACTGCTGAGATACAAAGGCACAAGGAGCTTGAATCTAAGTAAGGAGAAATAAGTGGTGTATTAGCCTTTCAAGTGTAACTACTATAGATCCATCAAGCCATCATTATGGTTTCCCAGGTTTTCCACCTAATATCATACCAGAGATATGCTCTTTAGGGCTGAGGATGATTACTAGGATTGCTCTTAGCACCAAGTAGTCTTCAGATATGTGTCCTTTTCCTCCTCCATTCATTTCTACAGCCTCATTTCTAGAGTTGGTGTTCTGCTTAAAATAATGCAGCCTCATAAAAATATTTCAAACTCCAAGCCTTTCTATGTCCTTCTTCTGTTTTGATTAACAACTTTAGATACAGGAATATTTGGGTTTCACAAGATCCACCACCAGAAAATCTCATGCAGTAAGGATAAGACTGCATTTGTTCCTGCTGGTGCCTCTTGAGAATTGAACAGTTGGAGTTCTTCAGACAAGATTCACTTTGCAGCTGTATATTCTCTGCTTTGCATCCCGAATGTGAGAGCTTTCCTCTCCTACCCGATATTTTTAATAATAGTAGTAGCTCTTTCAGAGACTTCAGGAATGACTAGAAACTGGCCATGGAGTTTTATTTCCCTTACGTGAGAAATTTGTGAGCACTTTGAAGCTGTGGTACCTGTTTTCTCCCTCCACATACAGTTGAACACAGTACAGATGTGCAAATACATGAAGCATAAAGAAGAGAGAATCCATTTTTAAAAGAAATGATGCCTAAATTTCTTTGTTCCACCTGAATAGGTCTTTGTCCTCAGAGACACTAAAAAGGTTGTGGGTTCCTAACTTAGGGGAAGAAGTATGCTTTGCTGCAGGTAAACTACTTGGTGGTGTGAGTTCTTACAGATTAATGCGTTTTTTATGAAAGTATAGTGGTTAGAATTCATTGACTGTGCTGTGTGTGGAAGGTCCTTATTTGACTTACTGTTCATTGTCTTTCTGAATATAAGGACTCTGTTCCTTGGTGGTGCTTTGGGCTGCGTGTCAATAATATGTGGATGGGGAGAAGCAAATCTTTTTGCAATTACCTGTTATTTTTCACCTTGATGGTATTGTCCTGACAACTAAGTCCATGGGTAGAAAAAAAGTCAAATCTCATGTTAAATCAAAGTTTCATGCATTTCTTTGATTCAGATTAAAATTTCACAGAAAGGAGGATAGAAACTTCTTGGTGTGATTTCAAGAATAAGCACTTAAAGTATTTGAGCATTCTGTTGTCACTTTGCATTTACAGTGGAATGTCTTCTGCCATGTCCTGGAGTTCCCTCCCGTTTTTAGCCTCCACAGTAGCACATGTGCCAGCCACCCTATCACAGTGTGTCTGTGTGTTTAGAGAAATGCTGACCTCTGAGTCACAAGGTGATTAACTTGAATGTCTCGTTTCTAACTGTATCCTGGGTCTGTGTTTCACCTTTCAGGATACTGTCCTCCAAATTCTATTCTGTGTCAAAGAAGCAACTTGTATCTCTTTTGGGAATAATACCTAGAGAAAACAAGAATTTTTTATCTCCTGCTTCACTCCTTAACTTGGTGTTCCTTGAGGCATTTAGTTTTACGTGTGGAAAAAGGGAGCAACTTCCTTTGTAGATTAGTATGAATGAAGACATTTCAATCTCATTTCTTCTCACTGGGAGCTTTATAGAACTGGAACTAGCCAGTTCAACAGCTGAAGTAAAACTGATTATAAGCATTACATAGCTACAGTTTACCAGCAGCCTTGCTTTGGGCCACAAAATTCAGCCTTCTCTTCCCTTTCCACTTCCCTGTATGTTATGGCTTGGGGATTTCTTGCTCAAAAGGGAGAGGCAGAAACTCTGGGTTCTCTTCTTACACCCCAGGATTTCCCTGGTAGGCAGAGACAGGATCAGGTACGTCCTGCTTTGATGATAGCAGGAAAAATGATGGCCAGTCAAAATATTTTCTGAATAATTGGATTTCAAACTTCTGAAAGGGCAAAGCTCTCCATCATGACTTAAGTAATATAGCTTGTGATGTTTCCTCTGCCTCCTTACATTAAAAGGAGTGGTGGGAAAAAATAATTGATAATAGATTTTTTAAGCTCATTTTCAAAGAGAAACCAATCAGATGATTTCAGAAAGGTCAGACCAAAATCTGAAGATTTCCTCAGTGGGTATGGTATCTGCAGCCTCATAAAGGAGTCTTCCTTGTTAGTGGGATTAACAGCAGTCCACACTGAATAATAATCATACAAACACATTAGCCTATTAGGGGAAATTATTTCCCTCCCCAGAAAGTAGATGAAATAGTGTGAAATGTTTACATATTTTGCTAATAGCACTTAGCAACAATTTTAGTTCCTATGACATGGTACGAAGGTAGAGGATTAAAGACTAGAATTTCTAAGTTATCATGGTATGTTTAAGGAAAAGCTGTTTTTTCAGGTTGTTGTGTTTAAATGAGCTGCTGTTACAGATTGCTGTGTCCTGTCATAACTTTCCTCCACTGGTATTTGGAACGAATACAAAAGCACGACAATTGCAGAGTAACTGTCAGCCTCTAAGGGGTATCTTTTACTTCTTGCTTTTTCTATCTTCCTTTTTCTAAGGTCAGAGGATTCTCCATTGGGCAACAGTCAACTCTTAATTTGATATTGCCATGGAAGACAGTTCCAATTATTTTTTCAAGTGCTTAGGGATGTAATGTTTCTTCATGAAGACATTCTACCTCCCCAGTTCTTGCTTCCCCATCCCCCCAAATAAAAATAGGTTTCTTTCTCTCCATTCTGATCTGTAAGGGCAGTCCAGTGTGTCATCTCAACATTTTTTCTCTAAGGCTTAGATGTGTCAGACAAATAGTACTTCAGAAATGTAATTTGACATCTTAAGTGTACTGGTGCACTCCCATGTATCTACCAGTTGTAATAATGTAAGTAGGCAGAATGGCAAGGAATGTCTCACAACCTAAGAAGTATTTTATGTTTTATGAGGAGAATAAAGAAATGAGAGCAGATCTGTGAGATGGCAAAAACAAAGTTAAATTGTGTTTAGCACAGATTTATAGGAATATGGCTCTTGGAATATGATGATGAGATAAATCTGTTCTCCATAATTGTATTGACACAATGGGGAACTCTATGAAAGCTGAGGCCTTTTCAGGATAATTAAATAAGTTAATTTGCAATCTGTAAAAAGCACCAGCTGGAGTGTAATGATTCATTGAAATCTCAGAGAACTGCTCCTCCCATGGATAACAGGTCTGTTTTGGTTGTGGAAACTTTCTCCCTTGGAAAGCAGGTGCTGCCTGTCTTATCTGATGGCATTGGTACAGCTGTTCTAAGCACATACTAGGGGCAAAAGGACCCAAGAAACATCCTTTTCTTTCCAAATTTCTGTGTAAGGAATCCATTCAGAGGCAAAAGCAACCCAATTTTTCCAGCAAAGATAGGTTTTGTTATTATTTTATTAATTTGTTATAAGATATGTAGTGATTATTAGGAATAAGATTCATAAAAGCAAGTGGGATTCATAGTTTAGTGTAGATTAATTTATTTTATTCTGGGTAACAGAATGATAGTTTTGGGGAAAACTGAATGTATATGGTAAAAACAGGTTAAGAAGTGGTAATTAGGATCCTTTTGCCTTTAATTCTACTGTGGGAAGCTAAGAATCAGTCAATTTTTTTTCCTGGAAATACAGAATCACAGAATGGTGGCGGTTGGAAGGGACTACTGAAAACCATCTTGTCCAAGCCTCTTGTCAAGCATGGTCATCTAGAACCAGTTGTGCAGGACTGTGTCCAGACTTTTTCTAAGTACCTCTGAGAATGGAAATTTCACAAACCTTTTGGACAAGCTTAACCCAACTTAAACTTAGAATCTAGTTTCTCGAACAGATCTTTGTTTGCATCCTTCTGGATACATAAACAGAAAAGCCAAGCATTTATACCATGTTGTATTCAAGAAAAGGGATGTTTTTAGGAAGGTACACTTTAGATGACTTCTTAAGGAGTTCACTTCATTTTAGCCTCCATCCAGTTGCATCCAGATCATTGCAGTCTTCATTGGCTGCTATTTCCTGTCTCTTAGCAAAGCTCAGTTTGTTTCATAATGCAGAGCATTTTTAATAAGACATAATGCTTACAGTTTCATACTACCAGTTCAGTCAGGTTGTCTTTAGAGATAACATTTATTCATTTAGTATTTTGAAATATCCCCTATCTGGCTTAGAACTTAAATTTCAGTCACATCATTGAGATGGTCAACATTGTAAAGCTTGTCAGATCTTTTGTTGCCAAAGCTTCTTGGTGAGCATTAACCGACCCAAATCTCTATGTTTGTCACTTGATTATGTATCCATTCATATCTTTACTGCAAGTTTGCTTTGTTTGACTGGAAGTACAGAAGGTTTGTGCTGTCATCTACAGAGATCCCTTAAAAATGAATGTTTGTATCCTCAAAATCCTTCTCAGTTCTTACTGAAGTCTAAACATTTAGGTGCTTTATGTAAGCAAAATCCCTAAGAAATTGAAGTATTTGCTTCTAACCCTTTAAAGAAGCACTTAAATCCTAGCATTGAACAATTTGAGAATTTTACATACTCAGTCCTGTATTCATTTCTGTGAAATTATCCCTAAAAGGGATAAAATATGTCAGCATGCACCTTTAGCATCAAAAAGCATGAAAAAGCACCTTGCATTCAAACAAAGGACCTTTCTTTTCCAAGCCAATTACAAAAAAAAAAAACAAAAAAACAAAAAAACCAAAAAAAAAACATAGATACGTAGAAGAAAAGTGTGGGATACAAGGCTTCTAAGACTTCTTATTCGGAGAGTTCTAATAATATTTTGGTATTATTATTTTGGAATAATGTCAATAGAAGTTTGGCTTGGTTCCAGGTCAGGACAACAATGGGGTGCTAAGCACGTAAGAGTTCATGAAGAGGGGAGAGTTGTTTTTTCCTCAGCCAGTTAGTTTGGTTAGTAATGAGAACAGCAGAACAGAGGCAGAGTTACACATGAATGAAAGGCAAAGAAAATGTATGAGTTTTAAGAGAATAAACTTGATTTATTGTTCATGGAAAGTGCACTTCAAACAAACCAATCAATGAAAATTAAATTAAGAATAACAGCCCTGAAAACTGTAGATGTGGACATAATTTCACTTATGTTTTCATTTCCTTTTAGAGGTTATTGACTGAACACCTACTTGGAAAGCAGAATGCTATGAATGTCTCAATTTTAGTTGTCTCCTGTTTTTTCTTTTAGAAGTGGAACTGAGTTTTAAGAGAACTTTACATGTCTGATGTCAGTGGTTTTAATTTTCAAGTGATAATCCATGTGTCTGCCCATGAAATGAGAGAACATAAACACTGTCTAGTGCTTGAAACTGAAGTAATTTTTTCTTCGCAGAATTCAGATCATGTCTTCACTTTGTTTCTCACCTCTGCCACCTTCAAGCCAGTTTTCTGTTCTGCAGTTCCTGTTGGTGGTTAAACTGCAGGTAGATTAAGTTTTTCAAAAGACTTGAAGATCATTTTACCATTTCACAGCAATTTCATCAGTTGGGAACCCTTCTTATAGTTTTTAAATGTAGAACTACATGTAGCATTTGGCCTTTCTCATTCAAATGTTCTCCAGTCTGAGGTAGCCACCAGCAGAGTTTCTTAAGAAAGCATCTTCCACCAGTCCAGCTCCTACTACACGGATCTTTTACAAGCTGTCTCTTCTGCTCTGCATTGGGTAGTGAGAGAATGAATGTGGGAGATGGGATGGACTTCGGTGTTTCCTAGAGCTTTGCTTCCTTAGGACTAGCTGAAGGCTCCCTATTCTCTATTCGTGGGGCTGGCTGGCATCTCACTGCTCAGATGAAAGCCTCTGTTTTGTGGTCCCACAGCAATATGTAAGTTCTCAGTTCTAGTGCCTGCACACCTTGCTGACACACTGTGCCGTGTGTAAGTCACTCCCTCATCCCTTGAGTGGGTTCTGATTTTCAGTCCATACTCTTTCTGCAGCAGTGGATATGTGCAGAGGGATGTGAGTTTTTCAGCCTTTGCACCCCAAGGCTCTTTTTGGGACCACATCTTGCTCTGTTTAAGGCTCAGGATCTTGCTTTGTTTTTTAGCTCAGGATCTTAGTTTAGTAATGAACTAAAGTACTAAATAGGAATTAAGAACTTAAATATTTCCTGAATTTGATGTGACAAATTTAAGGACACTAAAATTGTTCGTGACCAGATATTTCATTGCTTATGGTGTTGTAAAAGTTGTGGTCACTTTAATATCACACATTGATTTTCATATTTCTTGTTCCAATACACTTATAGTAAAATGTTCTTGACATTAGTATTTAAAGTTTCTTGTTATTCTGAGGAAGGCTTAATGCCATTTCTGGTTTTTGGTGTTTTTTTTTTTACTGGATAACCACATGGTGTGAAGGTCAAAACTGCAAGACTGCTTTCTCATTTTTATAGTAGGTAAGTACAAAGTGATGAGTTTAGCTCCTTTCAAGAAAAAATTACAAGCTATGTCTAGACATTTTGAGGGAAATAATGAGTATTTCCTGGTGTGTTGTTATTTTTATTTTTTTTTTTCAACATAACTGCTACCTCCTCCCCAAATGACTGGAACATGTAAATGGATTAACAATTTTAAGCATTTTGTATCATTCATTTAGCTGGAAATACACTGATATTGGAGATTTACTGTAAAAGGGTTTTCTGGAAGCTCATCATGGAACAGGAGTTTGATATTGCAGTGGCTAGGAACCTAACCATTAACACAGGATTGTCTTGTAGTAGGAGTGTTTCGTTGAATACCCTACCTCTTTTATTTGGAATTGGTTTCTATGGATATTGCTGTACTATTCTTCCCTTTTTCTTCTCATTACTTCACCTTTCTTTCACCTCTTCAGTGTTTGTTTTTTTCTTTTTTTCCTTTTACACTTCCACAAGAGAGTCAGAAAACATACATGTGGGGCTTTTGTACATAGGTCTTGCTTTCTTACTTCTGACATTAAATCCTCATAAGCAATGCTCATGTTTTCCCCATGGGATTGAGAACAGGAACAAAATAACCACACAGTGGAACTCACAGTAGATGGATTCCCGGGAAGGGCTTCTTTTCCTTAAATGGCACCAAAAACCACTTTTCAATTTTTTTTTCTTCTGAAATGTGTTTTGCTCAAAACCCTAGGCAGAGAAGTTGTGAAAGATGGATTACTGTTCTTGTTTCTCAGACCATGGGAAGTGTGCTTTGCTTCTTGCTTGCTTTCCCAGTTTGGGTATGCAAGGCATTTGCAAACAGTGTTAATCTATAAAATGCTAGGCTGGCCTTAAAAGGCCTTCCTGGAAATGGCAGCTGATTTCCCTTCAGTTAGCCCTTTCATTTTGAGTCAGTTGTGTGCCAATTCTGTGCAATTTCAAATATGTCTGAATGTTGAAGACATGAAACTCAACCATAAATAATAAACCACATTTCCAGTTTTGATCTTAATAATAGTGCTTTCATTGGTACTGGTATGTTTTCAGAGACTCAATTGATGGTCAGAATTTAATTTGAAATAGTGAATTTAATGAAGTCAATATTAAAAATTTTGAATAGTTTTTTATTAACATACAGAATACTGTAGGTTGCTGCTTAGGGATGTTTTCTATGTAATGCTTTTTTTAACTTGCTATGAAATATAACATCTATTTCCTGTGAGACCAAACCTTCTATAATTTGTTTTAATTAATTTAAGAGGATTAATGTACTCCACGGGATCCTTATGGTAAATGAACGGTGTAGGCAAGTTTTCCAAGAGTGAGAGGGGAAGCAGTTTGTGACTCTGCCCCAGTAAGCAGGTCTGAGCCAGGAGTTGGTCAGATAGGGGGGTTCTAGCTTTGCCTCGTGGCACTGAGATGTTTATGGGTGTTGGTCTTCCACTTCATCTCTCTGGCTTGTTTTGACTGTGATATTTTGGCACAGGTAGCATGTAGAACAAGTGTCTTTTGTCACCTAGAGCTGAGTTTATGTCAAGAGGCATTGCCTTAAATGTATATAATGTGTGAAATGGGATGAAAGAGATTCTGCAGTAGCACATGAAAGTAATTTATTGGTGTATACTCTTGTAATGTAGTTTGTGTGTCTTTGAAGGAGATGGTATAAGATATGTGATGACTGAAGAAACTTTTGATTCTGAATGTTCCTTTTTGTTAAATAATGAAAAAATCAAACCTAACGTTCTGTTCAACTTTGACTGTTGGAATTTTCTACCTGACTAGGGAGAGAGAGTATACATAAAGAAGAATATTTTATTTGATGCAGTTATAGTAACAGACTTTCACTGCCTTTTAAAAGCAGTCTGAGTTTTGAGAATAAAATGAGTGAAAATATTAGGAGCATCAGAAATTCACATGCAATTTCTTCCCTGGAAATTAATGGGAGTATAGATATTCACTTAAATTGCTTGGTTTATGTCTACTTAAGTTATATATAGGAAAAATTAAAATTTCTGACAGTTTTAAACTCAAAATTACTGTTCATATTACTATGAGCATAAAACATATTGTTCACAAATAGACATTAACTTCTAAAATTTTTTACTTTTATTTAAAATTATCTTCTTCCACAGCTAAGTTCTAGTCATGGGAAGTTATTGGGGAGTCAACATACACATATATTACATAAATTTTGGAAGTAAAAAGGAAGAATGTATATATGGCACTTTTAATGAGCATGTATTTAAGCATTGCACAAATGTAATTTTCGTGTTTGCATTTCAGGAAAATGGGATACCTCTGCTGAAACTCTTCTGGGTCAGGAATCTGTAAACCCTACGAGTTACTCAAGCCAACTAGAAGACTCTGGATGTGATGTCTGTAATGACTCTGCATTTG
The DNA here is from genome assembly GCF_050655825.1 of Lonchura striata. Lineage (NCBI taxonomy): Eukaryota > Metazoa > Chordata > Aves > Passeriformes > Estrildidae > Lonchura > Lonchura striata. The sequence continues at coordinate 31,977,499 of NC_140705.1, forward strand.
ATTCTTTAGGCACAGCTTCAGATTTTCACCAATCTGAGCACAATGTCAACACTTCTAAACATTGGTTGGAAAGAGTTCCCCCACTGAATCTTTGCCATATTAGCAAGGAGCAATCTCTGACTGCTCCAGTGCATTTTTTGCAACGTTTGCTTGAAATAAGAAAACTGTCAGAAGGAGGAATTCTTCAAGCAGACTTCTCAGAGCTTGAGAATGATTCCTTCACCATATGCAATTCAGTGTCTCAGTTGCTTGACGGACTGACTTTTTTTTACAACAGTCCTAAATTCCCAGCTCCAAGTTTCCTTAATGAAGGAGTTTGTGTTTTGATCAGTTTAATAACTGATACTAAATTATCGAATCATGTTTTGAAGAAGTGTTTCAAGAAGATAGAAGAATTTAAGAAAAATCTAATTCAAATTATTTTAAGAAATAGGAGTGTCAATAGGGTAAGTTTAAAACTTTCTTTCACATCCCACTTCCATATACTGTAATATTCTCCTGGTTTTATGCACTTTTAAAATACTCATTTGTCCTATATTTTGAAGAATACCAGAGATTTTTGTGATTGTTCTTTTTGGCAATATGGATAATAAATGCTCTGAAGCACTTGAAAAAGTTCTTGCTCATGCATGCAAGAACTTCTAGCCTATTCCCAAGTACAGGCCTTCTAAATAACTGATAAACATGCAGTTTAAAGCAACTTTATAGAAAATATGCAGGAAAAACACATTGTTTCTCTTGCTATATGGAGATAGACTGTGAATATTCATTCATATGTAATGAATTTTTATTCTTTCTTGAGCATCTAAATAAAATAATTTGTTTGCATCAGATATCCATCATTCTCTAGCTACTTGTAAATTTGTATTTTAAAAATATATAAGCAAATGAGTGAAGAGTTCAAAAATAATGCCCCTAACACAAACAACAAGTAGGACTAAATTGCATTTTGTTTGTATTCATCGGTGTGTGTTGTTCCATGTATCATTTTGTTAATTTCCTCATTCAGCTGAAATATTCCTGGTCTTTCTTCACAAGATGCACTACAGGTAGTGAATTTCATTGCCTGTTTTAGGATTTTTGGGTTTTATTCTGGATTTTAGAGTATTTTGGAACAGACACAATGGTGTTATTTTTTGATACTTAGATGAACCAATTTAGTGTCCTCATAAATATGCTTATAGTAGCATAGTTACCTCATGTGTAGTTAACTATGCTACTATAAGAGCAAATGATCTTATCCCTGTAATCCTTGGAGCCTAAAGAATGTTTACTGGGTACTTAGGTCCCTATTTTAGGATAAATTCTAAAGTTGCCTCACTCAAAATGAGAGCCTGGACATCTGGTATGCCTATGGATGGATGTACCCATTTGTCTTAATTTAAAATTAATCCAACTCACTGTGTATTGAGTGTTTACCCCAGAACATGAACATCAAACAAATATTGTCACCAAATTAAGAGGGCACTGGGTGGAAAGGATGTTACCTGTTTTTCGGTTAGAAAGCATTCAGACTGAAATCTTTCCAGGACTGGAGCCTTGTGTTTCTAGTCAGAAGCATTTCCACTTTAGGGTCAGCATGGTGCAAGACTCAGTTTTTAATTAGTGGTGTTCCTGGTCATTGTTTTGAAAGGATGTGACCGTACATTCCATTTGTATGGCATCAGGAATGGAGTTATACAGGTGTGACTCCTTTTGTGTGTGTGTGTGTGTGTGTGATCACTGGATACAAAATAAAAAGTTTGAACAGTCCTTCATTAAAAATTTCTTTATAATTGATAATGTCCACTGTTTACACCTTTTCCCATCTTGAATGAGAAGTTGTTAAGTGTGGAAGAGCAATCCAGAGAGATTATTATCCGGAGACGGATTTTCTGTTGATTGGAGGAATTTGGCAAAGTCTAAGTGAGAGGTATCACATCTTAAATGGGAGAAAATACTCTGATAGATCAGAGGTATTTCAGGCTGCAAAATATTATTATGAATCATTCAGGAGAGATGGAGTACATCCACATAATTTGAAAGTGGAATATTTTATTGAATAACTTCACTAAAACAGATGGCTTTTTATGAGATGTGTTGTATCTTGCTTCCACCAAAATATTGATGTAAGAGTCATTACTACTGGCAGCCATTACTTCAGTCAGACAGGTCCAAAGAGTTTAAAAATTGTATAAACCAATTACTAAGGGATAATCTTGGAGCTTCTCAGATTAGAGGCTTGCTTTTCTTTAAGCTGAATTGAAAATGGAAGTAAATGTGTAGCATTCAGAATTAGTAGTGTAAATCGTATAACTAATTCTTCGTGTGCTGTGTACCAGATATCTCCCAGGAACATTTTATACAGGTGGTGATGGAAATATCACAATTACAGGTTAAAAAAAAGTACCATTACTTACAAGGCTATCTTCTAGAAAGAACTTCAAACTGTATGAATTTCAGTTCCAGGAAAATACTTAAATCCTTCCAGCATAAGAATATTACAAAGATTTTTGTATCTAACCTTACTATCAGAAAGCATTTGTATAGACAGCCATGCAGCGATGTAGTATTTGACACAGCTTTCCCTTTATCATCCTCATCATTAAAACTGTCAGGATCTTACAAGAAGGACAAAGGTCTGTAAGACACACCTTCAAAAACCTCACAGAGAGAAGTGGCTGTGGATTACACTTAATTAATTAATTACATCTTCAAGAGCGTTCTCAGCTTTTTTTCAGAGAAAGTTAAATAACTTTAAATATTGAGAACTGAAAAAGGAATCATTATCTCTAACTTAGACGTAAAGGAAAAAAAACAGCAGCAGAATTACTTGCTGTAACTGTAGAGTCTTACTGTGTGAAATATTTCTAATTATAAAGCATTGGAAGCTGTAAGAGCCTGTAAGAGCCAGCAAAGATGTGTATTCAGACCTAAACTCTTGGATAGAGTCTGACCTGAAACTCCAAACTGCCATAGGCATCAAAAGAAAAAAAAAAAAAAGTCAGTCAATTAAGATACGTAGCAGCAAATAAAGTTAATTTTATAAAGAATATTAAATTATTTATATCAAAAACTAAAAATAGCCTCTTGGATTTTCCTTTTTCAAATTTTCTCTTTTCCCTCCATGTTTGGAGAGCAGCTCAGAAATATACACACAGTTGTTGGACACATAATCTTTTGGAATAAAACTTCTGGAAATATCTCAAAAAAGGAGCCAAGTGACAGCTTCTCAGGGCAAAGTATGAATGTTCAGAGGTTCAACTGTCTGTGCAAAGCCTAGCTTTGCACCTTCTGCTGGCATGGTTTTGCATCCCTGTATGTCTGCCACAGAAAAGTTCTTGAGGACCCTGTGTCTAACTCTGGTACAGATGAGCTGTTGCTTTCATGCAGCAAAATGTATGACAGTCATGCCTGATCTGAGGTGCAAGTGCTTTGTTCATCACCAGTTTTTGAGTCCTCAGCACTGAGACCTTTTAGGGGTGTGTATTGCCTTTCAGTTTGCAAGTTGTTTATTTGTGTTGAGTCACTCCACTGACACACTCTGCTATGTCAGCAGAGCCACTGTTGTATTTATGTAGGTTCCTTGCAAGTCTTGCTTTCAAGCAGACTAAAGTGTACTATAAAACTGCAATTCTATGCAGTTGGCAGAGCTGCTGGCTCTGGCTTTCAAATGGACTCTACTATCTGACAAAACATGGGAAAACATTTTGCGTGGAAAACTCTGGTAGGAGCTATGGTACATAATTACAGCTCCAGTGGAGTAGAAACTTCAGAAAGGAAGAACTGGAACATTGTTTTTTGATTAATGTACCTGCTTGAGATTTGACAATGTCTGTCTTCATCCACCTCCACAGAGACACAGCAAAATGTATGTTTCTCCTGCTCCTAGTTGCATCACTCACTCACTGGCTCTGCAGTGTGCCTGTTCTGTTGAAGTTTGTATCTGTTGTCCAGAATGTGTCTAAACAGGGGATCATTTCTCCTATATCAGAAAAATACTACAGTTGGAGGCATTGGGGATTCCCAAATCCTGTGCTGTTTAGGGTAGCATATGTCTTTTGTATTTCTGGTGGAGATTTTGCTCATGGTTGTAAAGCACTTCAGAGATAACATCCTGGAGCTTGCCTGGAAGACTCCTGTGGTGATTCTAGGCTTGCTGTAGGTTCATAATATATGGAATTAGCTTTATAAGACAAATCTGTCTAACAGAAATTAAGATGCTTTATATGTGTCATATTTGCATCTCTTGTCTATACATCTGTGTGAAATTTCAAAGTTATTGTGAGGGAATGCAGAGTCTTATTTATTACTTTGGAGATAAAAGAAAAATTGGTTTATCTTTAGACTCTTTCAGTGCCATTCAGTTGTGGTCAAAGCTGTCATGGCCAAGTACGTCACAGGGTGCTGCATTACGTGGGATTTATGTGGTGTGATCCTTAGTGGTGTCAGTTTGTCAGCACTGTAGACAATTCAGTTCACTGGTTGTTCTTCTTTTAAGTGCAGTTGATACTGTAATTCAGAGCCTGGCTAATGCGTCTGTTACGGGCCAAAAGATCCTAGCCTTCACCCTGGGTTTTTTACAGAGATCTGTGTGTGTTTCTTGGACCTCACGTTTTAAGGAGTTAACCAAAACACAAAGACACTCCTTTTGGGATTGTTGAGCTATGCTGGGGACCTGTTCAACAAAGACCTCATCTCTCTGGCCCATTTTGCTCATAATCTTTCAAGCAAGACCTAGAAAGAAGAGATGTGTTTCAGTGATCTGTTGTTGTTTGCTTCTTCTCATGCTGTGTTTAAAACATCAGTACTGACTTTGAAGATGATGTTAAGTCATGAATTGCTGCTCCAGTCAAGCAACACACACACAAAGGTTATGTGATATTTCCTTCCTTTTTTTTAGCCTTTTTATTTTTCCAACTTGGCTACCTTTAGGGTAGTTGTTTTGAAGTTATTAGCATTGACAGCATCTGGAGGGACACTGAGACATCAACATAGTTTTAGGAAATTCTCTAATCCTGTTTGGGACTTTACTACTTATTTTAATTGTTCTCTCATGGTTCATCTAAAAGCCTTTATGTAAAATATTGCCACTGCTCAAAATACTACTATTGATTGATAACATTTAACAGAAAACCAAATGCAGGCGTTCTGAAGTAGTATTTTACTGCCTTTACTGCGTATTTGTGTGAGAAAGAATTCACAATTCTTCATGAAAATAACAAGTTGAAAAGTAATATATTGAAAAGCAGAAAGAGAAATGTTTAAATCTCAGTGGCAATTATATAAAGAAAGGTATATGTGTGCTTATGCAGTTAAAACAGCACACATTCATCAGAACCATGGTTTTGAATCTTTTCTTATCTAGGATACAATTTTTATGATTCATTAATGACTGAATTTTTCTGGAAGAGGGTAGTCATAAACTTCCTCTGATGCTTGAATACATGCAACAGTATGCATTTAATACATGCTGCAGCTAGTTGTGGTTGACAATAAATTTCCCCAGCTGTGTATAGGTTTGCAGTATCTTTTGTCAGCCACAGCCAAGGCAGGACTTAATTCACTGGTTTGCAAGAGTCTTTCCTGCTTAGGGACAAGCAAGATTTAAAAATAATTATTCATGTCACTGGTGGTTTTCAAGTGTAAAATGAGCAGGCTTCAGTTTTCCTAATTGAGTCCCAAGGGGAATACTATGGGTGCATTTTCATCAGCCAAAAGATTTTGCTTTTATAGGGGAAAAGCACTTCATTTGTATGGATTTTGAGGTCTAGTAAGAGTCAATGTTTGAATCTCTTGATTATTGAATTAAATTTTCTCAGCAATCTGTTGTCCTTATGTAGAGAGTTAAGTCAAATGGTAATCAGAATCCACTGTCTTGAAAATTGCTACTGTCTAAAGCAATCACCAAACTGACTGACCCTCATTTACTTCAGTAAAGGGAATCATAGAAGTAACTAGACAAGAATGAATGAAAGAAAATGTTGTCCATCTTTCCCTTTCAGCCAGCCTCAACTGATGCACATCATACACTAAAGCTACAATTACAGAAGAAATACAGGACAAAGTTAACTTGCCGAGCAGATGTTGAGTGGGCTGAAGCTCCCCATCAGGACAAGAGCCTGTGAGCTTAATGCGTCTTGCAAAAAGTCAATAGACTCCCCTCGATCAGGGGCATGTGGTAAAGCCCAGTCACAATGTTCCCTTTGTTGCCTCAGTGTCTGATTCTGGCCCACAGGCTTTCAAGCTGCTCATGGATGTTCTTCTAAGACAGCTCTCCACACTCAGTCTAGCTCTTGGGGCAGAGAGCAATCTCTCAGTTTCTCTTTTCTCCCCTGTCTATTATGAAGGCTCTTTAGCCTTCAATAATCATGCTTCAGTCATGGGATTTTTCCCACTAAGCTTCAGTAATGGCAACAAGGTTGTAGCTTTCTAGCAGCGCAGTGGCTCCCAGCTCCTCCAGTTTTTGCACATTCTGTGTGCATTGGTGTAAAGGCACCTCAGCTGAGTTCTCAGCCATGTCACCTTCCTAGAGGAACACCCATGAATTCCTTTGAGACATTTGCCTCCATGGTCTTATTCTGTTGGCTTCTGTTGCCTCAGGAGTCCCTGGCTCATCTCCCTAAGACTGTAAGTGTGCTTCAGTGAGGCTAGCACATTTCAGAATCAGCAGCAGAGGATCCTCACTAGCATCCCATGACTCTAATCTTTGCATATCACCCACAGCTTGCCAGGGACAAGCCTGACACTGACAACCCGCAGCAGTGAAGCCAACTGATGGTTCTACTTGGAGAACATTAGGTTAAGAAGAATGGAGAAAAGCATGAACAAGATTATGAAAGAGGGGAGATTTAGCCCAGATATTAAGAAGAAATTCTCTACTGTGAGGGCAGTAGGGTGCTGAACCAAGTTGCCCTTAGAAGCTGTGGATGTGCCAAGCCTGCCACTGATCAAGGTCAGGCTGGATAAGGCTTTGAGCAACCTGGTGTAATGGGAGATGTCTCTGCCCATGGCAGAGAGGTTGGGAGTAGATGATCTTTAAGGTCCCTTCCAACCTTTACATTCCTGATAGTATGATTCTATGAAGGGGTAAGGACAGAGTAAGGGCTGGAGATGTGGCCTACAGAGCAAAGAGTTGAAATAATATGTATCAATTTTTGAGACTGATAGAAGAAATATTGGCATGTAAACAGGAAGAGTTACTTGACAACCATCAATTAACAAAGAAAGCAATGTGAAGATAAGAAAAGGGGTGGTAATGTTCTCTGTATAAAAGTGAGCTTTTCCACTGTCATTGATGATTAGGAGTGGAAGTCAGGTTGGACTAAATGGGCAAGAGTAATGTGAAATAAAAGGTGAAAATAGTTTTGTTTGTAACATTTCACAATTTGAGGATTACTACAATAATTATTTGCATGTTCTGTATTGCCAAATATATCAATTTATTGGGAAGGAGAGCTGTTACTTAGGACAAAAACTGTAAATTAGCAAAACAGAAAGTAAGGTGCAGTTGTCACAGCTGCATGGTGTAGTGAATCATGCAACTCACAAAGGAATTAAACTCAGAAATTTTAGATATCCAGTGTTAAATAAAATCTAACATGAGGATAAATGACTTTGAAAAAAAAAATTCCTTAAGTTTTTTATGCTGTTTCCTGGGAAACAGTGTGTGTGCTGTCTGCTTTGGTTATCAGTCATTTCCTCTGCAAGTAACTTCTGATAGCCAGCTTGAAATCACTTGGAAAGAAATGAAAGGTCAATAATATCTCCAAGTAGTCTTTAAAATCTGTAGCTAGCTGAAGGAGAGACCAAGTTAGTATGCCTGAGATAAGTTGAATGTTGACATTATATATTCATTTTGGCAACAGCCAGGTTGACAATGCACTCATCCTTCCCAGCTGCTGTCACAGCATTGCCCTCTTTTGCTCTGCAATACCATGGGAAGACAGTAGAACCTGGGGCTACGGAGGGCTAGGGAGAGGTGATTCTAGGGAGAGGGCTAGGGAGACCTGAACTGTGAACCAGGCTCCATTATTTCCTGTTTCTAATGGTATACTTTTTACAATCTAATTTTCTGACTGCTTTTACCTGAGGATTCTTGAAATGCATTGGTTTTATTTCATGTACAACATTAAACAAGCCCAAGGGATTAAAAGATTTCTGTTTCTTTTTAACATGGATAGACTAGAGAGTTGAACATATGCTTTTATCTTTAATAAAATTATATATTATTAGATTTTTTTTGTTTGAATGTTTCCAGAGTATAATTAGCAATACATGAGCATTGCTATAAAACAAGGTCTTTTGTTTGCTATTTGCAGATTCATTGCTTATATGCTACAAATTTGTTCTGCATGCATTTGATGCATATAGTCTATGAGCATTATTTTAACCTTTTTTGTCTCTTATTTTCTTAAAATATTCTTATAGGAATTTAAGAGATCCACCAAGATAAAATGTAAAACCAATGCTTTTTAATAAATCAGTGGGATTTTAAAAATCAGTATTAATATTTATTAAATATAATTACAGTGCATTTTCTGTAATATGTTACTGGGAAGTATTTTTAATATAAGGATACATTTAATAACAATGCTTATTAAATATTAGTAAATTCACCAGTGACATTTTTCAGTGCCATTGATACTCATATCTCAAGTACCCTAAGTGGCACCATTACAAAATACAAAATACCTATTTGCTTCTCTTAGTAGAGGCTGAGTCTATAAATTTCAAGGTCCTGTTATTTAGTCCTCAAAAAGTACTAATAGAAAATGACAACTCTTTCCAAACCATAAAAGATACGGAAATTTTGTGAAAGATTCTATTTAGTTAAATCTCAGCTGCTAGCATTAATAATTGCACCAAAAAACTTCATTGCTTTATTATCTATCAAAAAATTATGTAAGCAAATAGAAGTGAGCTTAAACAAAAATAACAATATTCATGTTTTACTGTGATCTTTGGGAGAGATTACCTTGAAAAACTGCTCTGGATTGCCTAGTTTGCTTGTGCGGCAAAGGCAAATTAGCAAATATACTCAGTGTTATGCTCTGAAAATACAGAACTGTAAAATTTGTATCCCTCCTTAATTTATTAAAAGAAATAAAAATTAATGGCTACTTTATTGAAAAATGTGCTATTTTTAAAGCATTTTTTAAACCTTGAGTTGAATCAGTTGTACCCTTGGAAATACGGTTGCTGTCAAGGCAGAACTATCCAGCTGTTGCAAACTTGTTTCTAGTAGATACTGTGGAAGACACTTTCAAAATGGTGATTTCTACTTTATTTTTAGAAAGAGAAGTCATTGTTTTGTTTGGAAGGGTATATATTTCCAGTATATGAGTCTCATTTTAATTCATATATCTTCAAAGCATAGGTAGGTGCATGCATTATATTATCCCTTCATATCATTTTAATTGTTCAGAAACCTATTTTTATCACATCTTCATTCACATTTCATATTTATAGACTCTTTGGTGTATATGTTGATGAATGATTTTAATTACATAGGTTTTCAAAGCTGTATGTGTACAATTTATGAATTCTTTTTAATAGAAGGAGTTTCTTTGTATCTCTGCATGCAGATTTGAATCTGAACTTCAGACTTGTGTGTCTTTTGTAGATTTCTTTTGATACTTGTTTTGAGATTACATGCAGAAGTGAGATGATTGATAGCAAAGTTTTATTAAAGTTGGATTATTCTGACTGTGCATAGGAGTCTTGTGTTGGGAAGAGGATAAGCAAGGTGATTCAACTCTTTATCTGGAAGAGGCTGGTAAATAGACTTTGCATCAACTGCTGATCAGGCAGTCAAGCAAGAACTGTAAATGTAAAGCTGCCTAATTAATGGGTTCTACAGCAAAAGATTTCAGTCCACCTTGCTGTTCACTTACCTAGCCCAAAAATTTGGTCAGTGACAATTTTACATGAGACAGTGTTGAAAACCATAGTAAAGTCAAAGTAAATGTTTCCCCTGAATAAAAATCATGCTGACTGCTCCTGGAACACCTTCCTGCCTTTTGTGTCTTTGGAAAAGTTTTCCAGCAGGATTCATCCAATGCAAACTTGTAAATGGCAGGCAAGTATTTTAATTCATATATCTATATCTATAGATAGATAGATAGATAGATAGATAGATAGATAGATAGATAGATAGATAAATTAGATAGATGTCTGCATGTGTATGCACATGTGAGTTGGCTGGAGGTATAATCTTAATAGGATGCAGTGATCTGTTTTGAGTGGTTAAGACATCATAGTTATTCTTAGGCATACAGATTTGTGTAAGAATATCCTTTTGTCAGTCAAAAATACTCATTTACAAAGAGTTACTGAATATTAATGTTGTAGGAGACATGCATTTATATAAAAATACAAATTATAGTAATTATAATAATGTCTTACTTCTTTTCTCCTTTGAATTAACTCCAGTATATTTACATATACAAAAATCTTGTGTACTTTGTAGAGAAGTATGCTTCATTACATAATAGATATTTATTTCAATTTCAGGGAACAAAGAAAACAGGTTTTTTTGGGTTTTTTTAGTAGAAGACACTGTGGCAAAAAATTACTAACATAAATTTCATGTAAGTCTACATCACTCCTCTTGTGGTTCAGGAGAAATGCATTGTTAAAGAACAATATGAAGGTGAATTGTTTGAATTTGAAAATACATACAGATACATAGTGTGCCTTCTAGCAGTTAGCATTAGTCATTTAATCATCTTCTAGGAGTTAGCATTAAGTTTTGTCCTAATAACTATATTGACAGAACACTCTAGTACAGTTCTCAGCTTAGAAGTTTGAATTTCAAAGGATTTGTTTATTTATTTGTCTAGCTGTGAAAAGCAGAAGAACTGTATGTGCAGAATAGTCACAAATTTGCTATGTGAGGAGATGGGTATGATGACATCTAATCCTGAAAAATGGTGTCCTGGCAAGTTCACACTTTTGGAGGATTTTGTTCCCATGGCAATTTCCTGTAGTGTTAATCTTGTGAGGATGGACGTCAATTTCTCATAGATCTCATATACCTGTAATCAATAGAATTTTAAACACTAAATTTTTTAATTGGACTTTTTCCTTTAACATTTTAATATGTAAATCCCATTTCTACTTAAAGTAATCCTTTGGGATAAAAAAAGATTGAGATGCATTTTGAAAGATTAAATTTACTGTTATTTCTCTTTAGTTTCAGGCACTGCATTCTGTATCACAAACTCTGGGTTTGCTAGGAAGGAACAGCATACTAAGAAATTCTTTAATATCCTTTCTCCTGTCGGAAGTCCGTCAGTTTGCTGAGCAGTTGTTGCAGGCTCACCAGGTACTGTCATCTTTTCTTTTTGTGAAAGGCCAAAGAGGGGTGTTGAGGAGTGTATTGGCTGTATTTATTTGTTTCTTAAAATGTTAAAAAAGCATCATTGTATATTCAGAATATTCAGATTTAAGAACGCAGAAAATGCTAGGAGCTACCTTAAACAGCAAATCCAAAAAGAGAGGTAAAATTTTTACAGAAAGGTAAAATTATCAGACTGGATGACAAATGGACTGTATAGGTTTTTAGATCATGCTATATAATTTGCAAAACACTTGAAATAATGAGTTAGAAGACAGTGCAATGTATAAATTATTGACTATGCAGGCAATGCAACTTTTGTATTCAGCTAAACAGACAATACAACTTTGGTATTCTCTCTAGCTCATGTAAAGCTGGAAAGTCAGCTAGTTTATTTTATTTCAGAATTAGATTTCATGTTTCACATTATTATTATTTCAGATTATGAATTTTCATTATGCAAAAGTCATCTAGCACATAGTATTGTTCTTAGTTTGTTACAATGAGTAGGAGATAAAGAGCAGAATAGAACTTTTGGTAAAATTTATTCTTAAATTAATTTTTTTCCAATAAAATATAGAGGAAAGAGAGAGAGAGAATGGAAAAAAATATGAAATAAATACGGATTTCATAGATTTTTTCATATATTTGTATGTGTTGATATGTATTTTATGCAAAATGTTCAGCTTCACTTGGGATTGCAATTAGATTTTACACTATCCTAAAAACTTTTTATTTGGTGGAAAATAAATTTATTGATATATATCAAAAACATTCACCATAGATTTGTTCTATTTTGTTGTCTAATCTAACAAAAGGCTTAAGTGTTGCTTAAGCAGTATTAACTTTTTCTTTTACTCTCTAGGATATGATGTAGTAGTGAGTTTGGACTGTTGGAGAGGGAGTATGTAATTGCCAACCCAAATTTCTAGTATGTTTGAATCATATTCTGAAAATGCCAGTTATGAAAGAATTAGACAATGAGTTATGCCTTATTTTAAGTCACTGTTAGCAAACAAGATTTATTGATGGCAACCAAAAGTCAACAGACTTTTAACAACTGTAAGGATAGGGAATAGTGTGTAATTAAAAAACAGTAATTGTTTTTTTACGTTTAAAGCAGTTGTTAATTTTTAACATTATTAAATCTCACCTGTTTAACAGAATCAGTCCTCTTTCTTTTTAGTGTTTTGCCAGTGGCAACACAGAACCTTTCAGTTCTCCACAGTGATGTCAAGCTCATACTGAGCATTGTGCTTTGCTGAGTTAGTTACTATGGAACTGCTTAACCTTGCCATACTGTAATTATTTTTATTGCTTTCATATTTGGTGAAGCCTCAGGAGCTGGGCATCTGTCAATCTGTAGCTGACACTCTAGGACTTTGAAAAGCTGCAGTACACGTATGGAAAGTAACTGAAGTTCTGGTTTGCTTGTGGTGAAGTCAGTGTTTTTAAAGTTCATGCATTCTTACATTTAGTCCTGATGTATTGTGTTCATTTACAAACCCTCATATATTCTGTATGTGATAGTATTCTGGAAATGTATCACAATAAGACTCCATTCTGATGGCCTGATTTATGATTCTGATTGATGGACCTGCTTCCAAATGTTTCTGAATTTGTGTAGCATGGCTTCTGGTAGATATGGTTCTAAAAATAATTAAAGTTTTTTTTTTTTTTTGTTCTATAATAAAATCTAATTATACAATATCCATTTGAAATTAAAAAACCACCAGCTTAAAAAAAAACTCCTCATAAATACTCAAATTAGAGTTTGGAGAAAGATAATACTTCATATAATCATTAGCTGACAAGTATTCTAATTGTGTTTTGTTACTTAAGCAAAACTGCTGTTAATTGCAAAGAGTATCTCCCATTTAAAACAATCAAATTAGAGATTCTTAATTTTAGTTATGATTAGGGGTGTGGAAATACATGAGGTTTGCTTTGCCTCACTGTTCGTTAGTTTTATTTTTGGCACATAGGAGAAATAAAGAATTATCTAAGGCGTGTATCCAGGTTAGTTTGCAGTTAACTTCTGAACATTTGATAGAAAACAGAAATTGAAAAAAATAGCTTATTCATCCAAGCAAATTTCTGTTTTATTTTTTATAGTAATAATTTTTTTTTAAATTGAAGATGGTTTCCAACACAGACTTGGAATAAAAACAGCATTCCTTTTAATTTTTTAAAATGAATCATCTAGATAGCTCAACATTTCAGTTTTAATTTCCTCATTAAGACTTGAACTAAGTTCTAAGTAGTTTGTCAAATGCATGAATTCAAGAATATGCAACTTTATATTCCATTATGTCTTCAGTAGGAAGTGTACTCAGCTCAACCCCCTGCAGGTTTGTGTATACATCTTTGATAAATATTGAAAATATTTTACTTTACAGTTCTGACTGATTTTAGAGAGTTTGTAACTGTGTTTTCTTGGAACAAGGTTATCAGTCTATGACCCACAGTTCTAAAGCACTATCTGTGTCCCATGCTTTACAAATTAAAAAATTAGGTTGTCTGTTGAAGAGTGTTTCAAATAAACTACAACAGAAGAATATAGAGATTACTCTGAATATTTTTATGTTGTTTTCTAATTGGTTAAATCCTTTCAGAAGATTTCAGAGTCAAAGATTTCAGATACTGTGGAAGATGGATTAATTTTCAAATGTTGACCTCATGATAGCAAATCTTCCTTTGTTATAACTTACAATGACAGAAGCCCAGGAATGAAAGGCACATAGTGGTTTACCACTCATTTTAACCCCCACAGTATTAATTCCAAGAATTCTGTAAAAGAAAATTAGAAACCAGAAAATAGATTTTGAAATAGGAAAGAAAGACATACTATGAGGTTTTGGAAAGCTCTGTTATTCAGTAATTGCTGATGCATAGCTTGGGTAGCATTACCCAAGTTTTATATCACATTACTTTCTATATACCATTTTTACTTTTTTGACACTTTAAAATAGTTATATCACAAAATCTGTACACTATATAGCTGTTTATTTGGGGTTTTGTAATCAAAGCACCAAATTCTATGTAATTCTCAATATTATATGTAGTAAGCATTAAGTCCAAATTCAGATGTGGGTGCTGACTTGTCACCTGAAGTGAATGGCAGAGGATATAAAGGATGAGATTAATCCTCTTTTGTTTAGGTATATGTAGAAGACCTTGCTGTCTACTTCTTGTAAAAGTCAACCAAGCAGCTAAGATTAGCTAAAAATTTGCCAACATGAAGATAGATAGTCATGCAAGGCTTTGTTGAATGTTACAGAAATTCTTGAGAATTGGGCTCATTACAACAAAGCAGCTTTGACTCAAAAGATCCAAAGGAGGTAGACATAAGGTGGGATTTGTCTTACTTGAATTCAGATTTCTATGATATTTCCATCTGACTTTCTTACTTTAACTTTCCATTGTAGTCAAGGGAAGGGAAAAGTAATTTCTTGTCCAACCTATGTTCTCATACATAATTATCATAATTGATCCTAGAGTTGTTTGCTTCTTTCTTCTGGCTCTGAGAAAGAACATATTAGTTGATAACTTGAAATGCAGATATTTATGTTAAAAAATTCCAAAGTTAAGGGATGAAAATCCCATAATATCTCTGCAAAAATAGCTTTCTGGATGTTCTGGTCAAGAAATGTTATTTGAGCGAAGACCTGATCCTGCAGAGCATTGTAACAGGTAGTCATGCAAAGCATACTTCTGTCTGTACACTGACAAACATATGTAAATAACACTGTTAGATGTTCGGAACAAGTTATATTTTAGTTACTGTAATTAATAAGTTATGTTAGTTATCATGTATTCGAATTCTATTAGTGTCCACAAGAGGCTGGTGACTGATGATGATGGATTGTACAGGATATGTGGGTTGGAGCTTCCTGTAAGATGCTTTCAGCCCTGGTGTGTCCGATGCATGTGTCTCTAAACAGGAAGACCCATAAAACCAGCAGTCTGTGCAGGCCACTGCAGAAGAACCAAGAGGAGCACAGAAGCACTATGATTCTGAGTATTTCCCAAGATTTTCAGTGCTATTCAGCACTGTATAGGTAAAAGGCTTGTCACTGGGATGTCAAACTGCTCAGAACAGCTCTATATGGAAGTAAATGAAGGGCTGAAATATTCCTGTGGCTGGAGAGACTTTTTTTTTTCCAAGCTGGCCTGCAAATTAGAGACTTTGTGAATGCCAGTTTGGACTAGCTCAGTTGGTAATCAGTTCATAAGGGAAAATGGAGTTTTCCTGTAGCTGGGTTCAGCTAGATGATCAAAAGGTTTAAAGTACTGAGAACTGAACTATTAATGTCAGAGCGTCTTCATAAGCTTTTCTCCATGTATCCATTCTGTATCCACTGGTTGCTCTGGGCAGGTGTGGTACACACCATATGCTTTATTCTGAAGGCAAGTGTGTCTGATGTGATGTAGGGAATTCTTCAGACAAGCTCCTCTTTCCAGGAAGTTCACTTCATTTATGCCATATGTCTAATCTCTTCAAACATAAGTTTATATACATTGCAATAAAGGTTTCCTATGGGTAAGGAAAAAAAGCTATACTACTTTTTTCCCAACTATGATAGAAAATGTCTGAAATAGTTAATAAGAAAAAACAACTGAGAATATTATGCAGCTAAAGAAGCTGAATACCTTTTGCAGTCTACTGTTGTTTGAGGTACTAAAATGACTATCAAGTATATTTGGCTTTTTAAAATTTCTACTGTTGACTTTTGCTGATACATCAGATTAATAATACTTTACCTAGGTAGAAAAAAATGTAGACCTTATGAAAATAATTCAACTTGCATTTGGACATCTGTTCATCCTTTTTAAGTTGTAATTTCTTTCCTTGTTATGCTTGTAAGCACAGATTGTAGCGTATTTCAAACTGTAAATTGTTAAAGATGGTGCAAAATAGATCTCTGAGTAAATGTAATTTTTATTCCATGCAACTGCTGATGCTACTGATAACAAAGGAAATAATGGATGGATAGAATAATTAGTGGATCTGCATTTTTTTCTTATATACCTAGTGTGGAGATACAGTTTTGCAAATATGTAAATCTCTTCCCTGAAAGGCAGAAATGAAAGAATCAGTCAAGACTTGGTATATGCTAGAAGAGTTCCATACACCTTTGAAGGATATGCTTTTGCTGCACATGTCATCCCTTATTACAGATTAGATTTTAAGATGCTTACATGTCCGACAGAACTGGAAAATGACAAATGGTTCACGCAGTTTTCTCTTCCCTCTCATATTATCTAGAAATGATGCCATTATGGAGAAAGGAGTTTAGAAGTGTTCCTACAGAACTAAAAGGTAGCAGGGCTTTGACTACACATAGGTGCTTGGCAAAATTGAGGATGACATGTAATCAGAAAAGCTCAGATGTGTTTGGGAACAGAAGCAGCAAATATCGATTACATGAGCAGAACTCTGTCAACTAGGGTATTATAACTCTTAATATTGGTGAATCATGTCATTCATGGAAACATAATACTGGAAAAAGGAAAAAGGCTTAATTAAATATGCCTTAATTAAATATATCTCAAAAAGTTGCTAAGTAATATCTCTGGAAATCTTGTTTCAAAGTCAGGTTTAAAAAAAAAAAAACAACACCAAAACTAAAAAATCCCATAAGCCAAAACCCAACAGAACCAAAAATAACATGATTATAAAATAAATGAAATTGCCTATTTTAATTTCTGGTGCAGTAAAGCTTTCATTACACCTTTTTCAAAATGTAGGTTCATGCTGCTTTTTCTTCCTTATTCTCAGTGTTAATACTGTCCTTTTCCTATTGCTTTCTTTACAGCTCATTTAGTTCTTTTGCATGCCTGAAAGCAGAACATGAATAAGGACAAAGCATCATGTCTGGTATACCTGCTAGTCTGGAAGATCATTTGATTTTTACTTAAACCTGTGGTTTCAAATAGATAGTTTCAATGTTCCTTTTAAGCTCCCTTCTTCATTGAGCATTCCTGCTTACAGACAATGATTTGCAAAATGGAATGATGTTACAGAAAATTGAGCACTGCTTCCTTAATGCTTTTTGCGTATTGCAGTTGTCTATGTGAATAGCACATACACCATATATGCTTTTAAACGTTCAATTTCCAGGAAAGGTAACAGATTTTGTTACAGATTTACCTTTGGCTTTTTATTTTGGAGAATTGTTTAACATCTTCATTATGCATGCTTTTAACACAGTTTCACTAAATGCTTTTTTAGGATAAATTATAAATGCACAGTTCCTGTGTCAGTGGCTTTGTGGTCTGCTTTAGTATTCCACATCTTCATAAAATAGAAAAATAAAGAGTTATAGACCTAGATTTCTAATTGGGAATCACTGATAAAATGATTTTTTGTTTGAAGAGTAACTACAGCTTATAATTAAAACTCTTCTTAAAATCTTAGATAAATATAGTAAAATGTAAATGGAAACTATGGAGCTATAGAGGATACTAGTGTAAAACTATAACTTCATCTTTCTTTCAAAACATTCAATTTTACAGGACACATCAATATCTTGGATTTCTTACCTTTGCACACTGTTTTCTCTCTAAACACATGTGACAGATCTGTACATAATGACTTAGAACATCAGCTTGCCCCATTGGAACATCCTTTGTTGGTTTCATTTGGTTTTGCTAAAAATAGACTTAAAGCAGTGTTTATCTATCTATAAAGCTTATGCATAGCTATCACTATTGTAAAGACCAGGAAGATTAACTGATGTTTGTTTGGTGCTTTCTAAAATGTTCAAGTGCTGCTGCCACAGTCAGAATGAGCTGCTGCTCCAAGTTTGGCTCTGAAACAAGCAGAATTTGTCTCTCATGGATTTAACTGATGCAGAAGTTATTAACAGAGTAGGTTTATATCAGGGATGAAGGGTATTAGCTGCATAGAGTTTGCTTTGTAGCTAACATTGAAATTACGGTTTGCATGGCTGAGACATGTGGAAGATTAAATCTGGTTCTATAGCATATTTTAAACTTAGTATATATTTTGGGTGACATCCTTCTGCCTGACTGGTTAAAGCTTGATCTGGCAAAACAGCAAACCACTATTAATTCTGTGCCCAGAGGGGAAAATGGGTTCCACAACTGGTGTCAGCAGCAGCTCCTATTCATTGCTACATTGACAGCATTTCTGGTGTAGATATAATTTAGGGAGATAGGTTGGGATGAGCTAAAGCTGAACATCTTTATACAAGGTATCAGAGATAGATTTAAGGTTGTTGTGCTGAGGACTTGGGGATCTGAGGGTTCAGTTTTTGGTAGGCACTGATGATGTAGCCTCAGTCCACAACTGATTCAGTGCAGCTAATGTGGTGGACCTGATCAGAGTAAGAGTGAGTTTGGTACTCACGGGGACTTTGGAGATATGGAGATGGGATACTGGATTAGGTTTGTGGTGAAGGAGAAAGAGAGCAGCAGCTAAGTGTGTTTAGATCTGTGTGTTAATTATGTGAGCTGCTGGATTCATGTACGGCTTGGATGTCCAAGATTTGTGCAGCAGAGGACATTTTGCTGAAGTTGGAGGTGTTCCTGAAAGAGAAGCTGAAGTGTTCTCAGGTAGGATATATTATTTATATGGCTTGATTAGATTGAGGATTAAGACATTGCTGGTTGCAGTCTTGAACTTGTAAGGCAGATAACCAGATACCTCTGTTGAGTTGAACCACAATTATCAATGCACACTTGCACACATATAGTATTACAGAAGAATTTATGGCAGCACAATTTGTGTTGCATGTCCTGTAGAATTATTTATTTTCTGCTAAAGTATACATTTGAAATGCATGTAGCACCAACATTACAGAATTAAAAGTAGTTCTAGAAAATAACTTTCTTGAATCCACTCCAGTTTAGCTTCCTATTATATAAGAAAGGATTATTTTCACTTGATTGTAATAGTAATTCACACAGGGAGAAGTCAAATGCATAGAGCAGAAAAATTAGAAAAATAGAAGAAAAATATATTATTATTTCTCCATTCTCATAGACAATAACACTCTAGGTTGCATGATTATAGTGCAGACTTTGAAGATGTAACTTGTATGTTTAGAATTTCTTGGCATCTGTCATTCCTGGAATTGAGTTGGCAAAGCTCAATTAAACCTCTGGGTGTATTGTCTTGAAACAAGATTGTTTGGGCTTTGTTTCATCTTTATAATGAATTCTTTCATTAAAAGTTAGTACTAGTGCCTCTTGAGTTTTCAGATTATTAAACTTCTAGCTGAACTTGCAGTTTTCAAGAATGCTTGATGGAGCTTCATCATTTAATCAAAGATCTTTTGCTAAGCCTAGCTACAACATTTTATACAGAATACTATGGTGAATTGTGTATGATAAATACGAGAGAGTGGAGTAATAGAGTTAAAAATTTAAGTAGTATTTCTGCCTATTGGCATAAGTTATAAAAAAAGCTTAGTTTAGAGTAACTGAATAAGTTAACCATTTTGATTTCTTCCTACACAATTTGATTATTTTAACTATGATTCAGTCCTGTTGATTAACTTAGAGTAAATTCATTGAATGATCGTCAAAGTGTGGAATGGAAAAGGTTGGAAACAACATCTGGAAATTATCTAATATAACAACCTGCTCAAAGCATTTTTTGCACTTCTATTTGCAACAACTCAGGATTTCTTTTTGCCAGTTTGTCCAGCCTTTTAAGATCATTCTGAATGGTAGCACAGTCCTCTGGTGTGTCCATGACTTCTGCTGTTGTGTCATCTCTAAACCTAATATGTTGGGTACATTTTCTAGATATGAGATTATAGTTGCAAATTAGTTGACATCCTAAAGAAAATATGTTATGTCATATAGAGAGAGGCAAGTAATTTTTCTACCTATGAAGGAGTAATACTGCAGGAAAGCTTATAGGAGCTTTAGTAACACTCTAAGAGTTACAAACTAGTGAAGGTATAATTATCAGTTTATGGAAACATAAGGTGAATATTGAGACATGCTCTGAAACTCCTCATTTTTCTCAAACTTCCTGTAGAAAACCTTTCATACACCTAAGAAATAGCACATAACCCACCTAGAGGATAGCACATAACCCACTAAATTAGCCCTTAGCCTTCCAGGACTGAAAAATATTTCAGAGGGACCTTGAATAACAGCTAGAACTAATTATATTTAAGTATGTTCCATATATTTTTTCTTGTTATTTTTAAATTATTTTAATGAAGGAAGAAGTTTCAAGGAAAGCAACACATTAGCTTCTTTCTATGTTTAATTTAGAACTTGTCTGATTTAAGAAGGGTCTTGAATAACTTAAGCAAGCTAGCAAAATTATTTATCTAGAAACTGTAATACTTGGATCTTTTAGGAGCTGTTTTGTTTTTCACCTGGATGTGTAGTTTAGTTGGGAAGTGTGCAGCTTATATGATAAGCTTGATGAACCTTTGTATCTGCTCATTTCAGAGAATATGGTTTTTTTTTGTTTGTTTGTTTGTTTTTTTTTTGTTTTTTTTTTTTTTGCTTCCGTGGGAGGTAAAGTGCTGTTTTATAGGCCATGCAGAGAGAACAAGTAAATGACCAAGGATTACTGAGATCTCAAATTACATCTAGAGCAGTGTTTGCCAAGAGCAAGAGTCATCAACATGGTGATCTTTCACTGTGATTAACCTTCCTTCTGTATCCATCTAGATATTCTTATTATCTGGTACTATTGTGCTACTGCTAGGTCTTTGATGTTATCACACCTCCCTTTCAGCCACCTAAACGCCATCATAATTGCCTTCCTTTTTCTTCTCAGACCTGATTACATATTAAACCTTGTGTATCTTTCACAGACTCTTAGCTCCATTGTAGCCAGGAGAAGGTAACACCAGAAGTTTGGGGCTGAAGAGGGCAAGGCATTTTTAAGCTTGAAAACTCTTCTCGCTGAAAATGAGAAGTAATTCTAGGTAACTGGTATGTTTTTCTCAAAAGTAAATGGTGTATAATTCCAGTTAGTATTTCCAATATTGATAGCAAGATTAGTCTAGTGGGTTGTACTTCTGTCAGCTAAATGCTGTATTGTTGAAAGACATTATTGTACCATCTGCTGAAAACAGAATAAATTTTCAGGTATAATGTGAAAAGAATACTTTTCTGTCTCAGAAGCAAGGCACAATAATCAATTCTCACATGGTAAAATTCACCCACATTGTAGATGAGGTAAATGATAGTGTTTTCTGTCATTAGAGCTTTTTTCAGCTTATAAATTTTGGAAAAAGTTTATCATTCAGACTGAAACTTTTTTTTTCTGTAGATATCTTCCTCAGACCATTTTTGTGAAGAGAAAGACATAAGTGCCCACAGTTTTCACAGAAGCCAGCATGGGCTTTGCTTTGAATTTATGCATTTCTGTGCAATAGCAGGCATTGTAAAATCATGTCCTAGACAGCCATGAATGCATTAGCAGCTACACTGAAAATACTCTTTCTTAAAAGTAGGAAGGCATTACCTCACTCTAAAAGCATTTATGAAGTTAAAGTAATATTTGTGATATGTGTGGGGTTATATAAATAATTATCATTAAAAAAGTATTAATTCTGTATTTAGAGCAGAGACTGAATACTACACATTTCATGCCCATGCATATAATAAGAACAGAAAAAATACTGAACAATATTTCTTCTAATTGAGCATCATCCATTCTCTATAGTAGCAGAAGCAAGAACCCGTTTCAAAAAGAAGAATAAACCAAAAAAACCAAATCGCAGCTGAACACCTGTAGGCATAAAGAAACAAATTAGGATTGTAGTGCCATTATATGGATTTAAAATTGCCATTCCCAGCAAAAGCTGGGAGCTAGTAGTACATTAAGGAACTATATAAAATAAATAACATCATTATTTGCATATTAAAGAACATAGTCTGAATCGTAGACCTTTATTTCCTCTATGTTTCATGATTCGGCTAGTGAATGCTTTGGTCAACCTTTGGAATGTGTCCCACTACTTTTGCATGGTGATTGCTCAAGAACTGCTCAACTCTGCTTAGCTTGGAAGAAGAATCTACTTAAATTTGAGTGTCTGAATTTAATTAATTAGAAGTTCATACCTATGTTTTTGTAATGTAGGAGCCAATTTCAGTCTGTGGGTTATTCAAGATACAGTCTTTCATGGTCATGGGTTCTTAAAAATTAATTATCATGCAAAAGACAGCTCTTTCTAAACGTGTATGTTTCTCTAGAGTGTATATACCACTGTAGAAAAAGTAGAGGAAGTTAACTTTCCTGGAAAACATAAAGCTGCTGAGATTCTCCTTATACATGATTTAAGATTACCAACAAGGAAGACAGCTTCTACTCCTCTAATGACTTTAGAGAGTCACATGGGAATTAAACTGCTTACAGAATTATCTTTTTTAGGGAATAATATTTTTTATTTGCTATACAGCATAACTAATCACCTTTAAAGTGTAACTTTTGAAATAATATAACAATTATTATTATATTTCTCAAAATTCATCAGTTTTCTACAGATAGTGTTGCTAAATAGGCCAAGCAGTAAAAGGTATTTTGTGATGAAGATTGTGAAATCTTGCCCAATAGTCATTATAATTGTAATGTAGTATTCTTTTTAAGTGTGCTAGTATATTAACTAGGCAACATATGATGTATGAGCAAGAGTTGATCAAAATGTCAAAAATAAATTATGATTACTAAAATCAAATATTATTGGTTAATTTGTGATTTGGGTTTGTTTTTAAAGTTTTGCACCAATTTAAAAATACAATAAATCATAGAATTGGGCATTTCCATCTTTTATAATCTTTATGGGATTCTTTGTGTGCATGTTCAATGTGTTAAGATATATTGTTAACAAAATGTTAGTTTCCATAAAATAATGTGGAAGAGAGGACTAAGGGGGAAGAAAAGTTGTAATTGCCTCCCAGAACATGAAAAATTGTTAAACAAGGAGTAGTCCTTTTGTTTACTGGTGTGAGCAAGAAGAAACCTACTTGTTGATTAAGCTTAGAAGTCAAACTTATTGAAGTACAGAATACATTAATTATGAGTATATTTTGGAGGTGACATAAGTATACTTGAACATATCTCAGGGTGAGAGGTGGGATTAAACACTTCAGCACCATTTCAGCCATAAATCTGAGCTCTTAAATGATGTTTTTTATATTATATCAACATAAATAATTATGGTCAAAATATTCATAAAGGGGGAAAAAGGAGGCAGAGCTATGCTGAAGATTTCCCCTACTTCTGAGTTCTAGAAGAAATTGCAATACTGTTCTAAGAGAGTGAATGCAAGTTTTGGGGAGATTGTTATAATAAGGGTGTAATAATTAATGCTAGTAGGTCAGCAAAGAGGCTTTACAAGAAATGTACAAAATTTTACTCATTTTAGAAAACAACTAACACATCCCACTCTCAGGATGTCAAATTGCAGGAGGTTAAAACTCTCTTCTTCAGGCAGTAATAAAAATTCAGGATGTAGATTAGATGTGTCCTGGCTGGCATGTTAAACAGGTAATTTTTGCATGGAAGTGACTGGTTTGCATCAGAGGGAGCCTTTTGGGGATTTCATATTTGGAGTCCTGTGAATTCTGTGTTTGCCTGACAGATTACTTCTGATGTCCCTGCTAATATTCAGTATTCAATGTAACACCTGTGTATAATATAATTTATGTCTAAAGATGGAGGAAATGGTAATATTAAGAGAAGGCTTGGAAACTGGGAGGAAAAAAAAAGGAGATGAAGACCTGCACCACTGATCGAGACCTTAGAGAGTTGTGCACAGTTACACATAAGGATCTGAGTAATGAGTAATTACAGCTGTGTTCACTGAATAGCATTTCAAAGAATTTCAACTGTAACAGCTAATAAAAAACCAAAACAATGCAAAACCCAAGAAAAATCTCTAATCAAGATTGATAGAATATGCTGAAATAGTATTATAGGTTCATAAAGTTATATAGTTATATAAAGTTATATAGGGCAATATATAAAATATAATTGTATAGTAAATTAGAGAAATTATGAATGAACTGTAAGCAATTGTCCAACCAGGTTTATGTTGAATCAGCTCAAATCAGTAGTACTGACTAAATAATGTTTTGTTTTGCTATGTATTATCTATTTTTTAAAATATTTATTTGAGGAAGAAATCCATCTGCAGGAAACTAATTCTTTTCCTAGAACTCGTGGTCTAATAGTAATTCTGAATACTACTAAATTCAAAATTTAAAGACCAGATCCAGTGCCTCTGGCAATCTCTAGAGGACATTTTACAGTCAAATTACATCAAAATTTTGAATTTATACTGTGATACCATTATATAGTTGCTGAGTTTATGTACTCTTGAAATAATAGAATTAACTTAGAATTAATAGTATTTAAGACAAGAATTACGAATTTGTTCATGTAAGTATAATTGAGTTTCCTTTTCTTCTATTTAGAATCCATGTAGAATCCTCCTATAGAGAAGGATTCTGTAAATCCTTCCTAGTGATTTATAATTCTTGCTTCTTCTTCTTCTTCTTCACATAGCCCTTAATTTGTATTACTGATTTTTGTTATAGCTCTATGTAAGGCACAGCTTCATCATTTTTTGTTGTTTATGAAACAAACTCTTACCTAATGCTACCTGTACTTATCAGTGATATCTGCCCTGGTTGTCTCTTCTACCTGATGCCCTGAAACACAATTCTCTCCTCTGTCGCCTCATTCACGAAGTGTACCACATTTTAGCAAACCTGAGGTATTCTAACTGCATTTTCAAACTTTGTGTCCTTCACTTTTGTTATGATGCCTGTAAGAAAGCATCAGTTACAGTAATATGTATTCAGTATCAAACACAGATTTCTGGTTTAAAGAGAAATCTTAGTAGTGTAAGATATCTGTACTACTTTATGATTGTTTTCATGGCATCCCATTTTCCTTCTCTTACTGCTCTTGTTTGAACAGTTTTAAACTGCAGTGTAAGATACTCAAAGAAGAAATTAGGTAGAAGTTTTGAGGGGCTACCAGCATACAAAGAAAAGGGTATTTGAGATTGCTCCAGGAATTCAGTCATATTGATTCTTAACACTGTTGGAACAGGGAAGAATTTTTTTGGTTTTAGCCTGACTCCCAGAAAGATATATCCAAAATAAGATGTACTAAACATAGAAGAGTTCATAGGACAGTTGCCATGGCAAAGCTATTCTTTCTGTGACAGGGGAAGTAACTGGGAGGGCTCCTGCTTTTCCAGGTGACCCAGTCCCTGGTCCTGTGGGACAGCACCCCGGTGAGCTGCTGCCAAGCCAGAGAGCAGTATTCCCCCTTTGGAGCCAAAAGATCGTTTGCTGACTTGGCCCCCTGGCACATCTTTTGTCATCCTGAGCTGTTTCCTGATTGATTCTCCTGCCTGAAAAGTGAAGGCAGAGGAACCAATGCAGGGCATTTTAAATATCTTTGCTGGCAGCTTTAGACACTTTACTGTAACTGCTGCAAGTATGAGAAATTCAGAATAGCAGCATGCAACATCGCTTTTAACTCTACATACAGCACCACCACCTCTCCAACCAAAAGATCTCAAGTTTTTGCTGGTTCTATTGTCTTTAAGGATGCATTCCTTATGACCACTATTGTGACTTCATTCTTCCACCTTAATCAGTATCCATTTGCAGATTACACAGATTTCCCTGTGAGCAACTGAGTGCAGTTCATGTGTGCAGAAGTGATGGCTCGCAATGAATTTCTGCATATACAGGAATTGGAATAAAATAAACATGATAAATTTTGTTGTAATCTGTGCACAAGGTACCTTTTTTTTTTTTTTTAATTGCAGTTGATTCAGCAGGAGACAGAATTCTGGAATTTCAACAATAACATGCCTGTAGCCATTTGATCAGTAATACCTCACTTTTAAATTACCTCCATACGCTAAGTTCCAAATTCTAAAGAAGACTTTAAAAAAGTAATAAAAAAAATCTAAAGCCAAGAGTCAAAAATACCAACTTATTCTTAAGGAACCTGTTTCTCCAGTAGAAATTTAAGACGGAGGATTTTCAATCAAATGCATCATGTGAAATACAAAGAATTTCAGAAATTTTGTAGCTATTGGTGTAGTTATGGAAATAAGTTGACAGTGCAGTCTGTGGATTTTTTTAATGGATTTAATTATGTTGAAATTAAGGCAAATTGATTTATTTGCCCTTATGGTATATGGAGGGTCATGCTGGAGCAGCAATGGACAATTCTCTTATCCAATCATAATTGTTTCTATCATTGGCAAAAGATTTTTTTTTCCCCCAAAGTCTGAATATTTAAGTGTAAAAGCATTTTCATGTAAAAGACAAACTCAGAAACAGACCTCCACTTTTAGTTGACATATTTCTAACAAGGCATTCAGGGCTTTGTTGCTACAGGGAAATATTAGCAATTAATGTGAAATTCAGTAAGTGCACATCTGTCTGCTAAGCTAATAAATAAAACATAGAAACATAGATGGATTATATTAGTTGCCAGTTGTATCCAGGAGTGTAAGCAGTGAACTGTGATACTTAAAATAAATTGGCGTCTTCCAAATACTGTTTGAAAAATAATTATGGTCCCTGAAATCATTTGCCATAATAATAAATTTTATTTTCCACTTTTTCATGCTATTCTAAAATTAATTAACTATGCAAAAGTAAAAATATGTTTTTGTAATTTAATCAAATATCTGTTAGTGCCAAGAACTTTCTGGAGTTGAAGAAAGGTCTGCTTCCTTTGATATTCTTTATTTGCAGTCCAAACCATAAAATACTATGTTTGTATTGAACGTAACACTTTTTACACTAGAAAATTTATATTTTTGTAACATTCAGTGTGAACATGGAGCTAGAATTCTGTTCCAATCAATTAGTAACTGTACTAGAATAAAGGAAATTCACTAGCAAACAGGCCCCATTGCCTTTTTGGCAAATGCATTATTCTATTGAAACAGATCTTCCATGCAGTTAATCTAGAATTAATATACAAATTTGATGTTATAATATGGGTTTTGACATATATTCATTGTGATAAAACTGCAAAGGTTCTCTGGGAGGAATTTGAGAGCATCTCCTAATGTACTCTTGTGTTGTTGCAAATGACTTTTCATATCTGCAGTTTGATTGCAGATGATTTTTCATATCTGCGTTTTTTTAGTTCCATCTACACTGTATGGAATAGAAGTATCCTTTTCTTCTTCCACTTCAGGATTGGAGCAGAAACCATTCTGGACTATTTCTGGGTTGGATATTTTTCTTAACTTATTTTCCTACTTGCTTTTAGTAGGATATCTTCCTTTTTAACTGTAGCTTTACTTTTCCTCCTAGTATCTTTTAAAGTTCTTTCTTTCCTTTGTGTTGTTTTGGTGGGGGTGTTTGTTTTGGGGCTTTTTTGGTTTGGTTTGCTTTTTCAAGTTTGTGGTTGTTTTGTTTGGTTGGTTGTTCAGTTGAACATGGTGTTTTACTCTAGCACTTAATGATACTCTATGATCCTTTTAGCTTCTTTCATCAATTACTTGCATAACAATATTTACCTCACCTTCAGTGCCATGCATTGCCACCTGTTCTACTTCTTACATATCGATTATTTAACATTTTATCAGTGCTTTCACACTTTCCTTTAATAGATTCACTTTTATATGGGCATACTTTTCCATTTCCAGTGTTGGTACTTGGAAAATTCAGCTGTTGTACCAGCAGCTTACACAGAAAAAAAGTAATTTATCTAATTTGTCATCTTTAAGATAAAATTATGTATATTTCTGAAAGACAATTAAATTCACTTTCTGGAAACTTTCAGATCAAGCAGTGTGGTCTTTTTGGCCCTTTCTTGACTTAAAAGTCAGACTATGTAAAAACTTCGTAATACATTATTTAATACTTTCAGATACTTTCTGGTTCTTTCTTTCATTAAGAACTTGGAATTCTTTTTTAATAGAGGTAGAATTACTTTGCTGGTTTGTTTTTGTGTTTCTTTGCTGTAAGAACTTTAAGTAAAAAAATTTGTTTGGAAAAATCTGAATTTGTTAATTTAGTTTGGTCTTACCTATTCTTTCCAGCCCTTGAAGGGCAGTTGTGCTGTAGAAATACCAATGAATGTGCATTAGTTTCAATTTAGGAAGGTTATGTCTTATATCATAAGCTATGAGTACAGCAAAAAGAAAGCCTTTGAAAATTGATTTTTAAGTAAGCAAGGAATTTTTTTTACTTTTTTTTTTTATTCTATGGACTGTGTGAAATTTCAGCCTTCTCTAGTCTGATACACACACAAAAATAGAAACAATAACATGTGTCACAAACTTAAGGAGATGCTACACATAATACACAACCAAGCTCTGTCTGTTGTAAATTCTAAAAGTAACTGATTTCTTACCACCTGTTTCTGGTGCTTAATTTGTGGGCCTGCTTGTACATAATATTTAAGACTGAGCAGTAGATTTGTCTTCCTAGTTAGGGTGCACTGCTCAGAGTAGGCTTTTGAGTCAATGTCATTGCTTGGCTTTTTGGTGTCAGCCAGTTTTTGCTGTCTTTCTCAAATGTTTTTGAAACTCCATCAGCTTTGGATTGTTAATAATTTTCCCTACTATTTCACTATACAGTTTGCTTTAAGACTGTTGATTTTTCTACTTTTAGAACTTCATGCTCTTGATTGACTACTTTTGGAAGCTAAACAGATATTCATTTAATTTATAGTAAATATTTATATTTATGTCTTGATTTAAAAGCATCAACAGATATTCTTTGTACTATTAGTTAAAGAAAAGGTTGCATCTTAGATTTTGTTTTTCTGTGCATCTCACTTGCAGTATTGCAGTTTGCAAACCCTAAGTGGTTTCCATAGTGAAGCACCTAAAACATTTATTTCAAGTTGGAAATGGGAAGAAGATTTGTATATGTCCTTGTAAATGAAGTCGGTACATAAAAGTTCTCCTGATATCTCATTTTCTTACAAAGAATTACTTTTTTGCTAAGAGATAGGTTTGTACAGCATACTTGCTGACTTAGACTAACAGATTGTGCTGTTCTTCACAGCTTACTATATTCCTTACCATACCACTTGACGTACCACTTACATAATACACACATTTGATAAATAAGAACAGTAAATCTAGTCTGGGAATAAACAGGAAAAACACTTGTGTTGTTGTGTTGCCTTCCACAGCACTTGGACAACATGAAAGGGTTAGACACATTACATTTTCCCAGTGTCCTGATCCCAAGCCACGACAGGATTGAATTTTACAGTAGCCAGGAGGCGGCATGGCCAGGAGTAGGAGGTTATTCTATACCACCTCACGTCATTGCCAGGGGCAAGAGGAAGGGCATCTCTTCTGAGGAGAAAGGGGTTCCTTTCCTATAGCCATGATGTGGGGAGGGAGCAGTAATGTGGTGGTATTTTCTGTGAATTATTCCCCTCTTTCTTGTCCACTCTGTCATTAGTATTTTTGTTGTTACTGTTCATTTTCCTATCTCCTTACTATTTCTAGTAAATTGCTCTTATCTCGACCCATGATCTTTAGCTTTTGTGCCTCCAGTTCTCCTCTCCAGCCCTCCAAAGGGAAGGGGTAGAGGGGGAGCAAGTGTGGTTTCAGTGGGAGCACTAAATTGGAGAATACTATTCTAAATCAGGACACCCAATCTTGCTATCTCACAGTTTCTCACCAAAACTATCCTTAAGTATTGTGTTATGCTAATTTTCTTATAGATCATTTGTGTTTGCATTGCATTTTCTCCTCTTTCATTTGCCTTCGAACCATGTTAACATCCAGAGTTCATTCTTAAAAGAGATTATGAATTTGCATGAGTCTCTTAATCATCTGTGTTAGTATGCTCTAATCATGTTACTATCATGCTATATCTTTCTAAAATAATTTTGAGCCTGATAAGCTCTGCAGTGAATACAGGAGTTACTGGAGTAATCACTGTACATGAATTAGTTAACTTCTCTTTAAAAACAAATACCAAAGAAATACTTTCAGACATGCACAAAGTCAAAATAAATCTAAAAAATGTTCCTGTGTTCCTACAAAATTATTCCCACCACTCAATGACTGTCTTCTCAAATGCTTTTAATATAAATGCAAGGAGAGCATTTCAAAACACGAGTATTATAAAAGCTGTAGAAGGGCAATTACAGTCTGTGTAGAATACTAATGTGCTACTTAGTGTAAAGTAGGCCTGTGTTGCAAGTTCAATTTATAGGTGAGCCAATGTAGATTGTTTTCAATATGAAGTATGACAGGCAGTGATATTAATAAAAACTTGTTGCATATATTGCCATCACTTATTATGCAATTAAGCACAGTTTTAAATCCTAAGATTAATCATAGTGCATGCAAGAGCAGCAAATTAAAAAGCACTCCAAGTATTTTATCAGTATTCTTAAATCAATTAAGGTAGCAAAGTGGTGCTAGCTATTGTAAATTTAAATTTTGAAGATTGTGGTTACTGTAATTTTTATTCATTAATGTAATGAATTATTATTTTGTTTAACCCTCAAGAGTTAGTTCTTTAAAGTCATTAACCAAGTACAGAAAATAAGGTTATAGCTATTGTTCCAATGCAGAGCAACTGTTCTGAAGTATTTATTAAGGTTGTAAGAGAAACAAGTAAAGATACAAATGAGAGTGGTGCCAAAATTGGTCAATTGGTCATAATGTCTTCTCAGAAACTACATAAGAGACTAGAGAGAGTTTTGAATAAATACAACATATTTAAAAACTTGTAAAATCCTTGATTCTGAGAGAACAAAAGATTATGACTTAAAGAGCAAACAAGTGAGAGTTACAACAGAAGTATACAAACCAGTGTATGATATAAAGAAGAGAAACTGAGTATTTTTCCCTGCCCTTTATCATTGTGCAATAACTAAATTGAAATTTCAAGGTAAGAAAAATCCTAGCATCTAAGAGACACCTTTGTTCAAAGATATATCTAGTATATCTTTTTTCCTGATCTTCAGCTCCTGCACAACATTCTAGCTCCATTCTCTGTGTGAATATTCCATAAAAATTCTTGTCGTATGAGTTAATTCTCTGTACTCTTTCTTCCTAATTCACCTCTTTGTTGATAGAAGCCACATTTTGGCTGTTGATATCACTGCAGATGTGCTTCTCTCTAAGGCAGAACTTTCAGCCAATACTTTGCACTTCTCTGAGGATCCACATCTAATGGATACTTAAGACTGAGTTAGAAGAGTAAATCCTGTCAGTACTGAGATTCTAACATATAACTTCTTCTCAGAAACTGTTAGAGGATGCTGCAATTTAAAAAAGGAGTCCTAAATGTACTAAATAATTAAAAAACTGGAATTTTTTTTTTTAAAAATTGGTGTTTCTGAATGTTTTCAAAACTGTTTTGGTTTTTCAGAAGGAGAATGTGGTATCCGTTGGTGAGGATGGGATGATCATGTCATTTCCATCATTACAATAGTCTCCCACCTTTGAAAGAAGCAATACATGTGGATTACCCACCTGAACTGTTAAGCTTTTTTTTCATTTTTTGGTACAAATGTGATGAGAAAACATTGGTTTCAGAAGAAGGTTCTATTGACTGTCTGAATCTCCCAATTCTTAAAGTCCCACTAATCACCAAATATAGTTTCTCTTTTTTGCTGTTGGGCACTTTTCTTGACAAAAAGGCAGTGTCTTAAGTCAGGCAGCATGGACTTAATGTTCATACAGAGCTGTGAGAAGAAAGATGTTTGTCCCAAACAATGATGATTTCCAGCTGATGAGTGAAGACAGAAAGCTGACTTTTCACTCTACTACCTTTTTTTCAGTGTTAAGGAAAAAATATTGTGAAGCTTTGCACAATTTCTGCAGTTAGTAGCAACTCTGTCATTCACCTGCAATGAAGCCAAAGAAAGGCAGCAGAAGACATTGACTTTATCCAGAAGGAGGTCTTCAGTTTCATGTTTCAACACCAGCAGGAGATGCATATACTGTGTCTGGCAGTTATTACTGTGTCACAGTTATACTCTGTCTTCATTATTACAATTTAAAGATTGTGGTATATCAGAAGAGTTATCTTTGGAATTGCTTGAATTCTTTCAGACAACCTCAGGCTAGACCATCTGGCTTGGGGATTTGGTAATATTTCAAAGCTCCCATGTCTTCAGACTTGTTATGCTCCTCTTGATGACACAACGGACTTCCTTTTGTGAGCTCTGACTTCCCACAAGCATGGGATTCTGCCTCCTTCCTTTTTTCAGTTGTTTACTAAGTGAGAATATAGGAGAAGCAACACAAATCCTTCTGGAAAATTAGCTGTCATCCTTATGAAAGTCATGAGGGGGTACTGTACTGTTCAGCACATATATACATATACTCTGTATGTTTCTGGGATGAGCTTACATTTCCCAGGTTGATCCCTGAGGTCTTTCAGCCTGACATTCATTCTGATTTGATCATAAGATCACTGTACATCCATGTCTAGAATGTTTCCTTTTTCACCAGATGTTGGCCAGAATATCTCTCTGTTAACAAGGCTATCTTAAATCTGGCAAAGTCATGAAAATCTCCACTTTCAACATCTGTAATTAATAGATTAATTAAACACAACCAAAGCAAAAACAACAAAAACCCCAAAGCAACCAGCCAAAACAAATGAAAAAAATCAGCATAGGTTGATTTACTTTTCATTTCATTTGGGTGAAGGAGGTTTGTTGATATTTCTGTGGCTGCATGGGAGCAAGTGGAATATAAGTGTGAATGAAAGTTAAGTTCTATGCATAAGAACAAAAGCATGACATTAGAATTGGGAAGAAGGTACAATGATTTGCATCACCTTCTCTAGCTAGTTCTTAAGGTACTTACGCAAATAAAAAGTTCTGCCTAAACTGCCCTCCCTCAATGGGCAGACCAATGTTTTTGTAACATCTTCAAGAGTTTTTCTTCCAAGGTTTATTCATGCATCATATAGATGTTACAGGCAGCAGGGATTGTGTTGATATTCCCTGTCAAGCAAGGTGTTGTACAGTTTTCATAAGGAGTACCTTCAAGTTTGAGTCTCTATGCTTACATAGAAAAATACCTTTCCTTATGGTCATCTACCTGTAGGTAATGCATTCTTTCAAGTGATAGAGTAGATGAGGTATTTCTTTTCAGTAAAGATTTTAGAACCATATTAATATCCCTTGCCTTAATGACAGTTACTTTTCAGAGGAATCCAGTTCTATGCATCATACATAGCGAGGCTATTCTTCTTCACTGTCCCACACGTACAGCCAGAGTTGGATCCACTTAAATAATGGTGTTAATATCACCCACATGACAGCATAATTTGAGAAAAATTTTATAAGATACCTACTCTCACATTGTAGTAGACACAAGAGGCCTAATACATTCCTCTTATTATTTATTACTATTTCCAATTTTTACTATAATCCCTTATTTTGAGAATTGCATTTACTCTATATCTTTGTGGGTACATTTGTATTATCACAGCCAGAAGTGGTTCCATTTCTCATTAGGATCTTTCACAACAGGTTAAGTTTTCTTCTGATCCTAAAAACAAGTGCAAGTTCCTATACATGGAAAGAAGGTTCTTCAGCTGAGATTTTTGCCTTTTTTTTTTCATAAAAGACAGTGGAGTTAAAATTAAGATACTAAGTTCCTTCATCTGCACATGAATATTTGTATGCATGAGTATATACAATCTCAGACATTCAAAAACTTGATTGGGGAAAAAAAAAACCAAAATTGATTTTGTTCTTGTTGCTAAATCCTGTGTCACTTGGGGATAGAAGTGTTTGGAATAAATGATAGGTCATATTTTATTCTGGAAAGAGAATATAGCAGTTGAGAAAGTTTCATGGGAAAGTAAAGTAACAGACAGAGTAGTAATGGTTCAATGTTGACCTTGCTGAACACTAGACTAAGATCCCACTGAGGGAAACAGCAGGTGGAAGGAGCCTAATTAACCCTTTAGAGTGAAGGTAGTCAAAGTCTTTACATTCTTACTGTCCAGAGGATTGAGAACCAAAAAGAACATTTAATGAGCTATAGTTCTATATGGTGATAATCCTAGCTCCTCCCTCTCCAATAGGGAATATAAAATACAGAGTATTAAGGAAGAGAGGTGGAACAATACCAAATGAGAAATTTTTACATTTCAGACTTGAATCTTAAAAGCTTTACTAAATAAATTACTATGTGTCTGCCTATATGGCATAGAAGAACCTTAACTCAATTTAAATGAGTTAAGGTAGCAGAAACAGAGCATGAGTTCCCTATTGGCTATTTTGCTGTCATCAGGGAATCTTGAAGGAATTAATTGCATGACTATCTTAGAGCCATAAAAATGTAGCAGTATTCTTTCTTATTTGTTCACTCTGCAAGTTGCTGTATTATCCCAGAAGTTTTCCCTGTGCATAGATATTCTTTACAAAAGCATAAGCACAAGAATAGAGACCTTTTTTTAAATAAAACCAGTTTGAGCATTAAAATAGGAAGGTTTCATTATACTGCAGCTGATGTCTTTCACTCATTTGTAATGCTACAATTGCTATGCCAGAGAGTCCTGACCTTCTAAAAACTAGAAATTTGCTAGGAGTCACTTACAGCATAACAAAGATGATCTATGTACCTCAATTCTGATAGGATTTGATTTTGTTTCTTCTCTCCTCTTTAAATGAGTCAGTCTTTAGTGATTTTCTGTCATGTTTTTATTAATGTATTCCTGCAGTCACCTGAAATAATTTTGAAGAGCTAGGTGGCCTGTGTGTTTAGTATGATTTGTTAATATGATCTTTTAATATCTTTCACAGTGATTTAAATCTTGTTTGATAGATTAAGCAATTACATTAAATTACATTAAATTTACAGCAAAGAGGAAAGAATTGTTTTCCTAAAGGCACATAAAAAGCTTTGCTAAATTCTTGTATGTATTATGATTATATATTCAGGTAATTATTACCCGATTGTAAATAATGTGGTACGTAAAACAACTCGAGGTATTTTGAATTCTTCTGTCTGGTCCACTGTTAGGAACATGTTTTATTTCTTTTTTCCAGATCATTTAATTAAAAAAACCTAAACCTGTCCCAAACTGAAACTTAGCTATATTTTTGAAAGTCTAGTAATCCTCTGAAATGTTAAAAAAATTCTAA
This sequence comes from Lonchura striata, assembly GCF_050655825.1. Classification (NCBI taxonomy): domain Eukaryota; kingdom Metazoa; phylum Chordata; class Aves; order Passeriformes; family Estrildidae; genus Lonchura; species Lonchura striata. The sequence continues at coordinate 32,012,910 of NC_140705.1, forward strand.
TCTTTTCAGGCCAGTTTTTTAATATATACCATGCTATATCTAACATTGCATTCTGATGCACACTTAACCTGACAAGTGTGCTCGCAGCTGCAGAAAGACCAGAGTTCTCTCTGAGAATCTTTACTGAATGTAGATTATCTTAATTGTGGTAGGATGATGCTATTTGTTGTTTTACACAAAGGGTTTTGTGCTGTCTTAATGGTGGTGAGGATTAGAGACTGTTTTCTGTAACCTTCTTGAAACTCTATTAAGCCTTAAAATTGTTCAGGTAAATGCCATATCCTAATTGCATTTTTAAACTCAGCTTCTCATAGAAGCAGCTTGCAGAGTTTTACATAATGCTATGTAAAACTCTAATGCTGTGTTATTTTGCTAGTCCAGTCTGCTTCAAAACATCCATGTTTTTGTAGTGAATGTAAAGAGATTTGTACCTTTTTCTTCAGGTTGAAGATCTGCGTAATTTCCACTCTTCCATTTTTCCTGCCAGTACCATGTTCTTGTGGGAAGTTCAAATTAAAAAAAAAAAAATGTTTTGTCCAGGTTTCAAAATCAGAGACATGGCCCAGACTCATGGTCTTGCCAGTGGGACATTTGTTTTCTATTTTCTAGAGATGAGGGATGGAAAAAATAGAGAAAATCCAAAAGGACAGTGACGGGAGTACAACATGAAAAGGAATTGCAGAGCAGTTTGTAACTGCTAAAGAGGACAGGAGAGGTTTTCAAATGCAATTCATGTAATATTATCATTGGTTCAGGACATCAGAGGAAATAGCCTTAGCTGAAAGGTGGATTTCAACTCCTTTTTTTTTTGCAAATAACTACAACTAGGTTACCTTTAAGGTCCCTTCCAACCCAAGCCATTCTAAAATTCAGTTCCAACAAGTGCAAGTATGATCTTGACTTCCAGTGGTATCCCTGACACGCCGTTCTTTTGCTGCTATTGTTTATGTTATTCTCTGATGTTATTCTGGTTTCCTTCAATACTATGGCATTTCTTTTATGCAGCTATCATACCACATTCACATGAATGACAGTGTTTCTGGAAACTTTAGCTTACTAACTATTATCAGGGTCCCATAAGTACAGGGTCCCTACAGGTACACTCATGTCAGCTTTCTGTAACAGATCCACCTCAAATGACACCTCAGTCATTTACCTAAAACTCTATCTGCTGGGTTTCTCAAGTCAAATGTTGTTTCAGTGGGCTTCTTTCAGATTCTTTTTGACTTTGAATGTGCTTTGAGCTCCAGTTGGATTGGTTTTCCTCTGGTTGATTTTTCCAGAATTAATGCTTCTGGTTCAAAATTAATTGCTTTAAACTTCTATAATGTTTCTTTTGTTTAATTTTAATACCCTCCTTTTTGGTGACTCAGTGCAAAAGAGTGCACTTCTGCTCATTTTTAGCATTTTTTTTCCTTAAATATTTGTCTTAGCAAAGCCATTTGATAAAGTCATCTGTATTTTTGCTGGGGTATTCAGCTTTAATGTGTCCAATTCAATATCAGAACATTATCCTTCAAAAATTCCATGAAGAATAAAAAAGTCTGTAGTTCCCCACTACTTTTCAGTTCTAGTTAATTTTACTGAGCTGTGTTGAAGCTTTGGCATAAGAAATTATACCAGAGCGAAAAATCACATGCTTCTCTTGCCATATGTAAATATTCCTGAATTTTCTGCAGCTTTCCTCTAGGTCATTTCAAACCCTTCCACTCCCAGATTAGTTTCTTGATAGTATCCTTCTAGCACAAGAAATGAGGCCTGCTATAAACAACTCTGTGCTCGCTGAAAATAGTGGTGTTGCACATCCAAATTTGGGCTTGACTGCACTCCTGAAGACATTTGCCTTTAGTCAAGGCCAGTTATACCCTTGTCAGACTACATATCTGAGATTTACAGAATCATCCAGGTGACAGGTTTGCCATGTAGAAACTCTTACTTGCATAGCAGACAACTTTCCCCAGACTACTTCGAATGGGAGTCAAACTATTCTGGTTTTATGAAAAGGAAGCCCTTGGCCTTGGTATGACCTAGTAAATGTCACTGTTTAGTAGTACTCAGAGCATGGAGCTTTCTTCAATAATTCTTCATTATTTGCTTCACCTGATATCATAAATTTTAGAATTATAAGCATTTTCCTGTACATAACCCTTCCCGTGTATTTCTTACATTTTCTTCTTCAAAGCTAGAAAAACTAGTTGGCTTCTGACAGTCAATTTGCAATTTAATCCCTTTCAAGTTTACTCTGCTTTTTTTCTGTTCTGTCAGGATGCTGCAATTTTCACACAAGTTATTCAGTTTCAAAAGGATCTTCCTAAATGCAACTGTCTTTAGACTTAATGCTGGCAAGCTGAACTTTAGAAGGCCAATCTTGAACTGCATATCACTGCTTTCCAGCACTATGACACTCACATTCTAAACTGCTATTCTGGAGCTCTTAAAAACCCATCTTTTTATACTACTGGGCTGCTAAAGCAGTTGAAGCAAACAAACAAACAAATTTTTAAAAGTGAAGTTGTCTAGACAACTTCTCAGTTTGGATCTTTCCAGAAGAGTCCACCAGATAATTAATGGAAAAGTAAAATGTGAAAGCAAAACCATTTTTGCTTACAGTCATACCCATCTGGTTTCTATAAATCCTAAAAAGATTGTAGAGAGCAATCTGTTCCATTTTCTGTTTTGTTATGTTTTTAGTCAAAAGGTCTATTTCCTTCCAAAATTAAGTTTTGATGCAAAGTTTAGATATACTGTGGTGTTCTCATGATTTCATGACATATATTATCTTATGTGATTTTCAATTAAATATATTGAATCTGTAATTTCTCACATCTTTAAGCTGAATAAGTAATATTTTCATGTTGTTAAATTAGATTAACCCACTCAATATTTATTCTACATACATATTCCACATAGTTTTAAATACAATAAATAAGAAAAATGGCACTGCTTGTCAACTGTTTATGAAATTATATCTTGAGTCTTCCATGCCTCCCATGTCTCTTGAGTTTTACAGTTAAAGTTTGGAAGACTCTTGGGCTATTGTTTGAAAATTCAGAGGTTGTTACATGATTTGGTGACATAATCGTAGTTGAATATGGGTGTTTAAGACAGTAGAATCACTGAAAAAACATTGTTGTCCTGTTTAATTTGTATCTAAGAGAAACATTAATCCACTTTAGGAAAATAGTTTGGGGAAACGTATATATGTGAAATATAAACACTTTTCTAAAGACTTTTTATATGTACAATGAATACAAGATTTTTCTAAAACAAGAGGAAAGACACTTGTTCTAAAATACTTCTTCTTAAATCAAAGACAAAGTTTGGTTCAATATTAAGTTAAATATTGCCTTGAACAGTTATAGAATATTAAGCTTCTAATTATGGAAGAGGAGAAACAACTGCATAATTAGAAGGAAATCTTTCTTCTTAGTGGTATCATTTTTTATCTATTAAAAGTATACAGAGGCTTTGCTTCCTTGGATGAAAGGGACTCAGAAAGCAGATGTCAACTTCTTTTTCTTACAAACATTAAGCTTGTGTTCGAACCAGCTTTGTCCTTTTCCTCACACAGGGCAATGCCTAGACTCACTCCTCACTCCTTGCTCCTGCTTAAGTATTTTATTTTTTCTTGTTTTTTTTTCTAGATTTCCTAGATTTTCTTTTGCAGCAGATAAAGACAAGGATCAAACACACATTTGTTCTCAGTCAGTGTGAGAACAGTCACCTAGGTTTGCTTATGTTTGGGCTGTTTTTCTTTGTGATTTTGAACCTGGAGTGGTGGATTCTGTCTGTGGCTTTGGAGCAAGGACTGACCTCATTGAAAATTAGCGGGTATGTATGTAGATCCACTGGTTGTAAGCTTCCAGAGCTGCAAGCTAAAAAATAGAGATTTTCTGTGAAGTAACTTACCATTGATAGAGGGTGGGACAGTAAATTAAACTGACAGATAGAAAAACATGGGAATGGCCATTCTGCCTCTGACAGTGCTTACAGTATAAATGTTCAGAGGAGTTTGAACATGTTTTCAAGAGCATTTTCCCAGTATTCATCTATTTGTGCTTTTCCAGGTGAAGAGTGATTGATTGATTGATTACATGTATCCGTGGATTTCACTGTCATACAACTGTTGACTTTTCTTTCACCCATACAAGCTTTCAGCTTTCACAGTGTCCTGTGGCAAGCAATTTGAGAGCACGTTCTGCGACAGCCTTCTACCTTGGTTTGTTCTTGGACCAGCCATCTTCCCTTTGCTAGGTTCAGTTGATTCTTTACATCCCTAGTATTGGAAGAGATAATTTTAGGAAGTCAAGCTAAGTTGAGGCAAAGTTATCATGCTTTTAGGAAAAAAAAAGCCTTATGAGATGAAAAGCATGTTGAAAAACTTATTTTCAGAAATTAATGAATTATGATTCATTAATATCCACAAATAAATGGGTATTTTGCATTACTGTCAGGGTTGCCTGCCCAGTACTAGAGTCACACAAGTAATTGCTTTTTATTTCCAGACCTTCTTGTGCATTTTCTAAAATAGGTGAACTATCAAATCCTTTGAAACGAATGTAGCTGTATTTTTCAGCAGTTTTCTGGTATGATTTTAATTAATGGATGAATTTTAATCATTGTTATTATTCAAAACTTAATCTTATTACCTTGGTGTCCTATTACCTATAAAAATGTTATATATATAATGTTTGTTTTAAAGACCTGCTTAGATCACTGGTCTTGCTGCACTTGCAACACTTCTTGCAGGATGAGAATTTAATTTCTTATTAATTTCTTTCAACAAACAGTATGTATTATTTCAATATGGTTATTTCATGTAGTACTCCTACACTTGTAAGTAGGCAAGTCCTCCAAAAACACAAACCATGAAAAAACCCTTCCTCTAATATTGAAGTTAATAACCTGGAAATTTTATTAGATTGTTTTGTTGATTGCTTCTTCCTGGTAGAGACTTTACATGGGATTGTCTGATCTATAACTTCATTTTCAAGTTAGAAATATTGTTAAGTAGACCATTTGATTTGGAAGGACCCACAGTATAGCAGATATAGTCACAATCTTTATTTCAGATCCTTTTCTGAAAAATAAGCAAAACCAAAATCAAACATATTTCACATTTCAACTTATGAATAATTATTTTTTATAATTTCAGAATAAATTTCAAAAATAACATATATGTGAGAAGTCAAATTTGAAGTGCATGCCTTGTAGATTGGAATAAAATGTGTTTATAAATTCCCATTATTCTAAGAAATTACACAGATTCATACTTTTTGGCTATTCTTTCCAACTGAGATAGCTTTGTGACTTATATTTTGGCTTTCTTAAATTGGATAAAGGGGATTAAAATTTGGGTTTTAAAGTTTTTTTTTGTCTGCCTTATGTTGCTTGCAAGGCAATTGTGATTCTTACTCCAATAGAAACATTAGTGCTCTGCTGCTGTCATATTTAATGTTTTACAATATGTTGTGGAAATTGTATTGCTAGATAAGAATAATACTGCTTAAGATGTCTTGGGAAATTTTTGTAATTCAGTGTGTCACACTAAGAGCTAGTAACAGATGACCCTGCTAAGTGATGTGTGGAAGAGGCACAATGCCTCAGGGATATAAGTATCTTCCCCTTGGGAGACAGCAAAGAGAATAAATAAACACTTTAAATTCTCTCAAAAGTATTTTCCAGGGTATGCCAGATAATTATATCTGGACATATACTATTTTTGCAAGATTCTTACTGTTGCTTCTGAAACCTCTCTAGCATGAGGCTGTCCAGGACTTCTGAAGTGCTGGTGGTACTATCTTGCTCAGGACTAGTGACTGCACATGCTGTATAAATTGTTCTAGGAGTTTAGCTGATGGTCTCTCTTCTGGAATTTAACTGTTACAAATGTGGGTAATTCCTTGACCCTTTCTGCAGTCACATTTGATCTTGATCTGCAAGCAGAATAGTTGAAACTTTGGGATCTACTTGTGAATAAAGTGATACTCAGTATGAGTAAAGACAGAAATAGGATTTCAGAACCTATGGGATAAAATATGAAAATATTTTGAAAACTTGGGCTGTGAGAGTATAAATTTAAATAAGCAATTTCACATGATATTAATTTTGTTTGAGATACTGAAAGAGTTCATATATTGGTTTGAATTTACTTGGCATGTGAATAATTGACATGGTTGTGAGGATTATTATTATTGGGAGGGTTGTTCAGGAAATAGGCATTTCAAACCACAAAACAAAAACCTCCTGAAAAGACATGGAAATCAGCTAAAAACTGAACTCTGCATCATAACAATTTGTAATTACCTTTTGTCTTAACACAGTAGTACTAGAAACAGAACAAAAATATTTTAAAAATACTTTCATGCATGCCTGCCTTAAATATTTTAGAGATGCATATCTGCATGTTATTTAAATACTAAACAATTCTAGATAATCTCTTATCCTACTGTGATTTTGTATACTGTGGATATTGTTGGGTTTGTAAATTTTAATGATCAGAGGTTATTTACATGTTTGTAGAACATCCACTTAAGATAATTTCCGTCCTGTTTTGAAATAAAATGCCTACTATCCAAATGTTCTTACCTATACTCTGAAAAATGTTTCTCTTGTATTTAGCACTTGAGCAAAGCAATAAGTAACCTGGACAGGGATTTCTCAAAGGAAAACTGAAGGGTCAAGAACAGAATTCCCTGTGAGAATTAAACTTCCTTATTCATAAAATAAGAATGTATTGACTTGAGGAAACAATTCAGTGATTCTTGAAATATATTTCCATTAACCTCTGACCTAGATGGGATGAGTAGATTAAAACAGTGTTGATCCTACTGAAAACTTAGGTTTTCAGCATTCCCTTCATAAGCACAAAATTTACCAAATGTGCATTTATTGAAAGAGTTTCCAGTCAGTCACTTTTTTCTTGTTTTTCATTATGCTGATTTAGAATAATTTTTCTTAGAAGGTCATGCTGTCAAATATAGCTCCATTTAGGAACTTGTAGTTATAATTATATACTCCTTAGAACTGTAGTTTTAAAATGCTGAAAACCATTTCAGTCTCCCTCCTATATGCAGGCATAGTGAGCACAGAAGTAAGTTTTTCATTTATGTGAGCATCAGTGACTATATATATACATGCATACATATATATGTATACACACACATGCACACACACACACACACACACATATATATATATATATATATATATATATATGAGACTTGCTTTATAGATGCACCCTCTGAACTTTCTGGTGTGTACATATATGTGCACAGCTACCCATTCACACAAATTGGTGGACAAGATTAATAGGCCTATTATGTGACTCTGCAGCTTTAGGAAACAGTAAAGACATCCCTTTACCAATTATGTAGCATAAATTTGTATTGGTAGTAGTTGCATCAATCACTGCTGCAGAAGACATCTAACAAAAGAAATAGAGACACAATTTGTTCAGATTATTAAATGGATTGGAGAGGTTAATAATAAGCCTTGAGCCAGAAAATGTTCTGGACTGATTTTATTTTCCCTTGGTTATATAATGCAATATTTTAAAGTGTGTTTGTCTCCAGAAAAATAATTATCTCAAAAAATACTTTCTTCTTGTGATTATACTTGCCCTTTCTCTTAATATCAGTTCTGCATGATTAAAGGCAAATTTCCTTTAATGCAGTAGTATTTGTAGAGGAAGCTAATTAGTTAACTTGTGGATTCTATTATCCATAATCAGATAGTTTACTAAGCTGCAATTAGTTGCACCTTTTAAGACCCAATGAAAGTAACACAATTGCTTAACTGCATGGAAGAGCCTGAGGTTATGGGACTAAGTGAAGTGACATAATTTGCCTTTCTAAAACACTTTATATTGATTGCTCAGGTAAAAGGAGTGATTTTTCAAAGCCAATGCTTGAGAATCAAACAAAGAATTTTTGCTTGTAATGTTGTACATCTAATTTCCAAATTACAGGATTCAGAGCCTAGAACTTCCATTTATGTTTCTACATAGACCTTTATTTCTGGGTACAGTCACACTTTATCACTAGAGTTCCAGGACATGGTATACCTGTGGTTCTAGTTTGGAGTGGGATGTATTGCATGATGAAGGACCCTGGGAACTACTCAGTAGCAAAAACTCAGGCATCTAATAGTACACCTAAGGTACTCCTCCTGGCTTACAGCTGCTACCCTGGGGCATGTGAAATGGCAATAGATATCTACATTCAATCAACTGTGGGCTGCCCCTTGCTTCCCTCCATCAGCTGGAAATGGAATAAGGGATAACTATCTCATCTTGCTGATGCCTGTGTTTGGTCAGATGACCCCTACACTGAAAGTCTTCGGAGCAGACTTTATAGGGCTTCAGAATCATCTTATTTCCTAGAAATTCAGTAAATAATTAATAACTCTTACATTTGCAACTTTGAAAGCTGTAGTTTAGTCAAATAAGCAAAGTAAATATATTTAGTTCCTCACTATCAGTTAACAGTTAAAACAATCAGTGTAAAGTCATGATTGTTCTAGAGTTGGATGTTTGATATTTGAAGAAACAGATTGTCAAATTACCTGTGATTTAGAAGGATGTTTTCTCAAATTAGGCAGTTTGATAGGCAGAACTGAACTTTAGAAATATGCAAATACTTAATATATTTTTTATTAAATAGTGTAATACTTTTTCATTTTTCACTGTCTGTTCTGGTAAGAATGTCAGTACTGAATTCTCGGTTGCAGCTTCTGAACTATAGATTTTTCTTAGCAGGGTTCAGAGAGACAGAATAGGAGTATGCAGCGCTGGGGATGATATGTTTTGGTAATGAACCTAATTTTCAAGATTCCTAGAAAACTCAGCAAAATTCTTTTGCTACATTGAGGCTTTGCAATAGGATGGCTGTGGTGTCTTAATTTTGTCTCTGTGGTGGGAGGCTACCTGAAAACCATTACCCCAGAGTGCTTCAACAGAGATTTTAGGTTTAGCAACTGCTGTCTCAGAAAGCAAAATGAGCAATCTCTGAGCCAACATCTTCCTCAGTTTTTGCTGGAGAAGGTAAAGTGCTGTCTTTTTCTTAGCTTCTAGTGGAATCAAAAATAACTTATATTTTTTATGAAATCAATGACTGTATAATAGATTTCACACTTTAGAAAGTCTTACAGGATGTAATCTAGACTGAGGAAAATGATTTTATGTATTTTCATAGATCCATGTTGAAGCCGTGATCCATCTGGCTTTGTACCACAGGTACCACAGGTCTAAACAGTTCTTTAGATTTGCTAGAGCTATTGGCCCATTTTCTAAAATATATTATTAATTTTCTAGCAGCTATGATTTTACATTTCAGTTCTGATCATCTACCTACTGTAATTGCAGTCTTTTTCAGACCAAGGCCATCTCATGTTATTAGTAGATTTTGCTGTTAAGGACACAAAATTTCATTCCAGAGGGACAATTCTTAAGGGTTTAAGTTTGTATCTTGCCAGTTATTTCCTATGTACAGAAAGCTTCTGTGTAAAATTCTGGTTTCTAGATACAGGACAGGTAAATTTATATTGGATAAAGCTATAAGACTTCTTAAAAATGTTTCATTTGGTCAGTGTCCTTGTTCCAGCTTATTTGACAAACCTAATATTCCACTTTAAGTGGCTCAGAACTGGCTTGTGCATTTTGTATTGAGATTGAGATTTGGACTTCTAATTTGCTTTTTGGAGGAGTCACTTGGATAGATGAGTTTCTATATTTAGGAGTAAAAAATTATTTCTTGCTTGTTATTTTATTTCTCAGAAATCCACCAACTCTAATCATATGCCCAAAACAAACCAAGCTGTTATTGTAGTTGTTTTTCTGTCCATGGTATGTCATAGCCTGTGGATAATTAGGTAAAGCAAACGCTCTCATGAAGCGTTTTGACTTTTTGTTTGGTAGTGTGATGCTGTCTTAGTTGTTTGACTGTTACCACAAAAAGGAAAACATTTTTTAGAAGTAATCATACTCTAATGTATGAATGTATAGGTGTCCTGATTATATAAATAATACTGCAATTTTAACAGTATTCCTTAAATTGTCATCTGAGATGTTAGGCTGCAGAAATGTTTTCACATTCCACTTATGTACTGATTTTTCTTATTCCCAGGTCCAGTCTGTGTATGACATCACCCAGTATGAGAATATTTCTCTTTTGTGCATGATTCTGGAACAACTTATTCAAAATGAGACAGAAGAAAGTAACATTTCCAGCTCAGACTATGGGGGAGAAGAAAAAATCAAATTTCTGAAGAACCTTGATCAAGTTATTCTTCATCTCTCAGATGAATTCCCTTTGTTTTCTTTATATTTGTGGAGAGTGAGTGTTCTTTTGAACTCAAGTCAAATGCAAATTGATTAAAACAATTAAAACAAGCAGCCTACTTTTTAACTGTGCATTTGTTGTGGGAGTGCATTGGAAAATTTTCAAGCCAGACAGCAATATTGTCCTTATTGAAAAACATTTACTTCAAACTATTATTCTCTACAGCAGTTTTAGAGATAATGCAATTTATTTCCCATTCTGAATATAGAAAAAATGTAATAATCCAGGCGCCATTTTCAATAAATACTGTTTCTTGTAATAGAAAACAGTGTGGTGGTGTGTGTGCACACAATGAAAATGAAACAAAGAAAGTTGTTTCAGGTGCTGTTTAAAATAAACACTATGAATTTTAAAATACAATCATAATATTTGTGTAGAGCTTCCAAGTTAGGAGACTAATGCCTCTCGTTTAAGAGTTGTGTAGCTACTCTATGATTTAGAGACATTATCTGGTTGGTTGAAATAAATATGTTTATTTTAAACTTGATAACTTATCAGTAAAACATCTTACAGGACGGACTTGGTTACTGATAATCAAATGAGTCATTGAGCAAAATAAAATCTGGTGCTCAGTTTCACAGCTTTCTTACATTCATTGTATACTGCTTGGCTTTACTTGTGTATGCACAAGTTTAGGTACAATAGGCCTAATTCACTCTGAGTTGAGTATGATTTCAGAGATTTAATCTTAAAAAGTGTAACTCATTTAATAGTTATTTTAAACCTTTCTGTTCAAAATTAATTAATATTGCTAAAATCCCCCTTGGTATATTTTCATATTATCTGATATTTAATGTTTGTTTGGTTTTTTTTTCTGTGTGATGGTATTATATTCATAGTAATAAATAAAGTAACATATTTTAACAGAAATTATTTTAAATGTCTTTAAAGTGTGAGCTCAACAATATGTTAACTGAACCATAGTCTTTGATAAATCTAAAGAAAAAATATTATAATTAATTGCTCTTTTTTCTGTTACATAAATAAGATTTTAGTTTTATTATGTCTCCTAGAAATATATATTCACTATAGATACAAAATATTTTGAGCATTAGTCCTTGTCCTTCCCCTTGAAATTGTCAATCAATTTTTATGTCAGGAAAATTCTCAGAAACACCAGTATCTTGTTAATTTGAATGCATTTATTTTGTAATAAACCTATGCAATATATGCAAAATACATTGGTAAGTAAAAAACATGTGGCTTTGATGGTGAATTGGCTCCCCAGAGAATGTTTCTTAGGTAACACACTGGCCCCTGTTCTGTTTCTTAAACTTCCTATTTGCTATGCCATGTTGTAACCTTTGTTTAATGCTTTCTTCTAGCTAACTTTCTTCCAACAGAAATGTTTGATTTGCAAAACAAGCGTTCCTGACTATTCACATGAGAAAATCAGATAAGTTTAACCAAACTAAAGAAAATAAATCAGTCTGTAAGTTTGGTAGCCGCTCATGAGCTACTGTGCCCTTTTTGTTTCCGCTTTACTTGTTTGTTTCCTTCATTCTGGTGGAGGAAGTTCCTCCTTCTCCCTCCACAGCACTGAAAGCATGATTGTAAAAACAGAAAGGAAAGGGATAAACAAAATGAACAATTATTTAATTGATATAATAATTTTCATTTTAATTAAAAAAAAAAGCTTCATTCAAATATAGTAAGTAACCAAAAGACACAAAACGCAAAAGGATACTGGCATCTTTATAATAGCAAAATATGCATTGTTTCAAGCCTGTTATTTGAAAGAAGAGTTTCATCCCTAGATTTTATACCATATTTGCTCATTGATTGGCAAAAAGTATTTTTGTTGTTAGTAAAGCAACTCGGGCAAAAAGGGGCACATATTTTCTTCTTTGCAGATTGTAGCACTTTCTCACAAGTAAGCTCTCTAGGTCACTGAAAAAGCAATGGATATTTTGGGAAATATGTGAATTTTGAAATAACTGCTCACTTGAGACATGATTTCTGATTTTTTTTTTTTTTCAAAGCATGCAGAAAGACAAGGTTTTGTATCCAGAGATGACACAACTACATGGCACTTACACTGTGACAGGGATTTGGAACAGTTGTGCCACTTTGAAAGTGTTGAGGCATAGAGAGAGAGTCCCCCTTGCAATGCCATTGCAGCAGTCTAGGCACACACTCACCTCTCTGCAAAAGTGCTGTTAGCTGGTCAGCTGTGCTCTCCTTATCTGCTTAGTGCAGAATTAAATAGGGCACTGAGCTTTGATGTGGGCAACAATCCCTGTGATCAGAATACTTACTAGATTGCTGTCTGTTGTTTCTGGGAGATTTTCACTAAGATGGGACTTGCCTCAAGATGAAAAAGGTAGACTTACACATTTAGATGTCTCCTTGTGGCTGAGATATCTAATCTATGAAATAAAGTGTTTTGGTCTGGGTATCCAGCTGCTACCCCAAAGGACTGCAGATCTTCTCTAAGTCTTGTGTCACATTTCCTCTCTTTGTGTAGATGCCTCTGATACCCTGAAGCATCTTTAGTGGGACTGTCACTTCAAAGTGTCCGCTTAGACAACCAAACAGTGATGATAGCATGAGCTTAGGTGTGTAACTCACTGCCACAAACATGCATTTAGGTGTCTTAATCTGAAAACTAAACCCCATATTTGTGATACCTTGTATGTTTTAGAGTAGGAAATCGTAGGTTTAAATGCAACCAGGTTATAAGAAGCCTGTCTGCAGGTTTAAACTAAGTCTTCAAGTACTTACTAAGTAGGTTTTACCATGTCCAAGCTTTACCTGTCTGGCCTCCAGAGAGGAATACCAAATCCAGAGAAAGTGCTCTTTGCTGAATGTAGACTATTGGATGTCTCAAAAGAACAATCTCAACGTCCAATGTGCTGAGCATAACATCTCATAGACTTAAATAGGAAGCACTGAAAATAATTTGGTCTGACCTGTCATTGTTCTCTGGAGTGTTTTACATGATTTACCCTTGGAGTTTTAAAATTAACAGTTCAAGGATATTTCTTTTGTCTTGTACATCTCTTTTTCTGTACATACATGTACTTTAGATGTTGGCAAAATGTTATTGTTCTGCAAATGCAAATTGTTCAGCCTTATAAAAACAAATGTATATATATGCACACACAGTTACATTATATATTTATATGGTTGAATTAGCAATGTTTATTTATTAGTAGCCTAATAACAGTTTATGATTTTATTATTTGTTGTTCTGCCACATTCATAGCTTTCTGGATGACTGACTTTCATGCCTGTCTCTGTTTTAAAAACAATTGTGTGGTATAGAATCTCGTTTTCTGAAAAAAGTTATGAGACAAAGAAAATAAATCTTCATTTTGTTGCTGCTCTATTGACTGTTCTATTCCCTGAAGAGTTCTGCATGCCTGCTAAATGGCAGCAGGGGGTGGGATTTTGAAGTGGACTGCCTCATAATGGTATTGTAAACATAGTTTGGAATGTTTTCATATTGTGAAAGTGCTACAATCTGTTTATAATTTATTGATTTTACAAGTTATTGCTTATGTGTTGGTTGTAGTGAAAGTGAAGTTGTATCTTATTTTAATCCTGTAATAACATTTTTTTCATTCAGTTATCTATGCAGTACTGTCTGATACAGTTTGTAGTTTACTGTGGTGCAACATTAGTTGATGTTCACAGGATGATAGGAAAATTTGGGTTGGAGGAGACTTCAAGGTCTCTAGTCCAACTTCCTGCTTCAATCAACAATAGTTGTGGGATCAAATCAATGTTGGTTAAATCAATGTTGTCTGTTGCTATTTCAGCATTCAGTCAGGTATTGAAAACTCTGCTAGGAGACAGAGCTTAGATCTGCTCTTTTGCTTGGCTGTCTTCATGGTGAAAAAATGTTCCCTTGTGCACAGTCTGAACTGGTATACAGTTGCTTCTTTTATGATCAGTGTCTTAAGCCTTTTCACCACCCAGAGCCTGGATCTGTCCACTTGATATCCTTCCCATAGGCACTGGAGGCTGCTGTTGGGTCCCAGCTGATCTGGCCCAGCCCCCTTAACTGCCCTGGCAGCACAGATGCTGGAGCCCCAGGCTGAATTCAGTAGCCCTGTGCTGAATAGGTTTCCCTTTATCCACATCTTTTTACTGGGGGCCCAAAATGGGCAGTAGTAAAGCTGCAGATGAACAGGTGCTGATTAGAGGGAGGTAGTCCCTTCCCTTAAACTGTGCTCCTGCTGGCACAGCCCAGGATGCCCTTGGCACTCATCTGCCACAGGCACTGCAGGCTCACAGCTCACTGCCCGCCAGTTCCCCAAGAGCTTTGCCTGCACAAATGCTGTCCAGCCAGGCACTCCCAAACTGGATCACTGAAAAGGAGACTTCCTTCCCAGGCTGGACACTTTGCACTGGTCCTTCCTGAAGTGCAAGTCTGTGATCAGCTTGAGAGAGAAGTAATTAAAAACTACGGTCAAGTAAAATCTGAGGACTACCTTAACATTAGCATCTTATTGTATTTCAGTTTAATAATGAAAAGAAGTGTGAGTTTTAAAGTATTTTTAATTATTCATAATGCTAAGCACAAACACAGGAAAAGCAAAGGACGTTTGTAGTGTTTGTTTTCATTCCCTGAGCAGCTGTCCATGTATGTATGTTTCCCTTTAGAGCTCAAAGAAGTTTTATTGATTTTTTGCTTCAGTAGCTATATACTTCTAGTTTCCTGGATTGTGCTTTTTTGTGTGTCACATGCCAGTTAGAGTTTTTTTCCGTTCTGCAGTTCTTAATTGCCTTGATTTGCAACAATTTCTGCAACTTCATCCAGATGGTCTGTTTCACTTAGGCCGTTATTAAATCAGCTCCCCCTTATGTAAATTGTTCCACCTTCTTATCTTTTTGTTTTTCGTGTTTTGCCTATAAGTAAATTTACTTAGTCTGCACCTGCTTCTTTAATTGAACAAACAAAGTTAGTTTACAGCCTTGCTTTAATTAAGCCATTCTTTCAATATGGTTTCTTCTAAACTTGGTGATTTCAAATTCATCTTGAATTTTTAGGGGTTATGCCACCCTTAAAATAGTTATACTGTTCATCCTTGAGAAGAGCACTGTTTGCATATCACCTGCTTATCAGACTTGAGTTCATGTTTGAGACAGTCTTCCAAATTATACTTAAAGAAACATTCCCTGCAAACCAGTAACATCCCCCAGTGAACAGAAATATTTTCCAGATCTTTGTTTGGGGTTCATTAAAAGGGAACAACTTTTTTTTTTTTTTTGGCTTATTCTCATAAATGCCAGTGATTCATGTGATTTAAGCAAATTCTGGCACCTTACAGAATTCAGCTGTTCAGTACATACAGTATAAAAAGCAGCACCCACACATTAATTAAGAATTTCTCAGGCACATAGAGGAGAAACTGTATGCTACAGATTTTAGCAATGATGCTGGTTATTCCTCTAAGATGTCCCAGCAATTTCTTGCTTTCTTCTGTTAGCTGCTTCTGGTTTTCTTCTGTTAAAGTGTAGGGATTTTTTTTCTTTTTTTTTGCAGTTATAATTACTGAATTTAGTTATATTCCTTGAAGACTTCCTTTCCAGCCTGTGGAGACTGAAATTCGTTTCTGTCCTCCAGAGTGGCTGACTTCCCCTGACCCCAGCATGATGACACCTACGAATTTTATAAGTGTACTCTCTGATGTATTCAGCTGAGCTTGTACAGTCAGAGGAATATTACGAAGTAAAATCTCTGGAGAAAACAACAGAAATTTAAACTCCTGTAAATTACTTCTATGTTCTGAAAGAAGACAAAAAATTGAAAGCAAAGGTACTATTACAAGGCAAATACAGAGCCTAATCTGTTTTCTTGCAACATAAATGTGATCCATTGCTTTAGTGAAGCATTTACTTTATGTTTCTGCTGAATGCAATAAAAAAATATGTCAGCCTAATTTTTTGTTATCTTTTTGACATAAAGAATTGACAAGAAGGAGAGCTGTAAACCACCGAAGGCTGTGAGCACACTTCTATACTACACCTTTTGTTACCTGATGAAGATACCAGGTCATTTCTAACCTTTACAGCTCTTCATTCTGTCTTCCTCTGCAAAATTGTTACTTTTAGCCATTGTGTATTCTAAGCTTCATCTTTTGAACCAGAGATCAGGAAATACATCTTGAGCCATAAAAAGAGAATGGAAGATTAATCTTGTAGCTTGCTATTTTTCTTAGACTGACTCCTTTGAACTCTTTTTCCTTTGGAGGGATAGGATGAGGGTGGAAAGGAGACAGCACATGGGAATTCTCAATACCTGTTTTCAGGACTTTTACAGGATTTCAAGATACCTCACTAGTACCACAGTGGTACCTTACTGGTACTCCTTATTCATGTGGTAAGGAGTCCTATCAAGATCAAGGTTCTTCAGGCCTTAAAAACAACGGGGTGTTTTTCAGCTGATCTTTCAATTTATTTTAGTAGTCATCCACAAAAACAATTCTAAGGGCTGAGGTAATTCCACGTTGACTTTACTCTGAGTCTGTCTTATCCTCACAATACATGAAAACGAGACAGATGAGAAAAAGAAACAAAAATATAAACTTCAATGAGACCTCCCAGAAAGTGGAAGTGCCAGTGAAATTTTCTAAAATCCTTCAGCAGTGTGCTATCCTAAGGGTCCGAGCAGCATGAACAAATCATGCCTTTCAGGGTTCTTGCTGTTAGGCTGGAGGGAGCATGGTCAGTAAGAAAAATGTTTCCCCCCAGCTGATTTGGATCCACAGGGCAGGCCCCTGGACACTTAGGAGGTAATTCACTATAGGTCTTCTTTATAAAACTAAGCATAGTCTGTTTCCTAAATAGTCAGTTACAGGTTTTTCTTGTGTGTTTTGTTAAAAAAAAAAAAAAGGAACCCCTCAGAACTAGGTAATGTTAATTGCTAATGCCCCATTTGATATTACTTTTTTTTTCTCTTAGTTATCACTTTTTAAGGCAAACATGCTAACTGTTTCAAGGAAGAATTTGTTTTTCTCTTTTGTTTTTATATAGAATGCCCTTGTGAGTAGAGAAAATTTATAAGAAACTATGCAACACTTTAAATGTTAGTCCACCACCATTAGAATGTAATAGATTTTTTGGTAGGTTTTTAGTGAAGCAATTTGTTCTACTTTTCAGAAAATAGATTGTACTCTTTGAGCTGTCAAAAGTCTACTCATATATTAGAAGCTAATAGAAGCACAAAGGAAGCCTGTTCCACATGGATACTACTAAAATTCCTTGTGGGACTAAGGTATGATTGCAAACACCAGCATGTGACATTAATGTATACTCTTGAGGAGCATACTCAACTTCACTTTTTTCTTCCTAATGATTATATAAACCAAAATTGACATCCCAAACTGTAAGAAGTAAACAGACTAAAACTTTAGGATTCTGTTTGGCATTTCTAGTTTTTGCTCCAAATGAGAAAGAAAATCTACTTAGCATTGTTTATGCTGTAGTATTAAAATCACTTAAGGCAGTAAGTGAAACAAATAAGTTAAAGAAATATGTGCCAGTCGTGTATCTCACCAGAATTATTTTTGACACTTTTTGGTTTTTCCACTCATTCGTTTTTAGTAAAGTTGAAAAAGGTACTGGAGGCAGGTTGTACTTAAATCATTTCACTGCTGAGTTAATGATCCTCTTCCACACTAACTTCCCTTATGGCTATTTTGAAATAAACTAAGGGTTTTCATTTTTAACAAGGGAAAATATTGATGCCTGAAAGGCTTTGTTGTGTTCTGTGTCTAGACTGCACACCAATACCACATCTGCCCTTACTGTTAACACCTTCCCTCATGTCTTCAGCCTTGCTTAGGCAGCCTATACAGTGAGAGCTAGCAGTACCTGTTTGGCAGTTAATGAGAAGAAAGAAATTCTGAAATTGTGTGATCATCTTTAAAATTAATCAATGCCAAGGTCTTCTTACCTATTTTATTTTTGCAAGATCTTTCACTTCTGTTTTGGTGGCTGCAGGCACATAGACCTAACCAAGGGTTAGATTCTACATTCTTTACTCAGGGTAACTTAGAGTGGGGTTTTTTGTTCCTGTTCCTGGTTTATTAATTTTAACTTCAGGATGCACCCATGATGCAGTAATTAATAGAAAACCAGAAACATGAATCCTAAACTCCCATAGCACTCTTGTCCTAAAGTGCAGAAAAGACAAAAACCTTATAAATTATGGTGATGAAAAAGCCTGTGTAGTTTTTAGGGGGGCTTTATGTATTTATTCTGGACCGTTTATTTTCAAAAATATTTGAAGGAAAGGGCTTATCATAACCAAACTACCAAATCCACTTTCAAGCTCAGTGACTGAATTCACATCAAGTAGCACTTTAAAGGAAGATGAGAAATTATAAGTGAGAAAATATCTTACTGATTTCCAGACTGATAAATATATCAGAACATTTTACATGTTGTCTTGGTAATGTGCTACGAAGTGTTGATATACAGGAATACATCCATTTAATATTCTGTGTCCCTGACAGATCTTACATTCTTCACCGGCTTTCATTTAACTCTCTATGCTCTCCCCTATGATTCAGTCTTTCCAGGCAGCATTATTCGTGTTGATATCCTAAGCTGATTTGATAATAACTCTCTGATAACATTATTCTGCTTGGAGAGTAGTAATTCTAGCTGAGACTGTATTTGGTCTGCTTTGTGTAATTGCAACCTTTAGTATGTTGCAGGTGCTTGTATAAAAACACTGTACATTGTGCTAGATACATTAGACACTTAAGTGCACTAACTCTACTGGACAGGTTTGTGCATTAAGATTTAGACATGGAGGTTTGTTTGGGGTTTGTTTTCAGTGGAAGAAGGGGCTAAATTCTTCTAACCAGTCTCTGATTACACTGGTGTGTTTGGGATGGCTCAGTCTGACACAAATGTCCTCTTCATTTCAACTGAGATGGTTTTGATGTATGAAGATCAGCTCAGTAGGCTGTCATGATCCCAGGCAACTGCAGTCCAGAAGTAATTTTGGGAAGTGTCTTTTTCAGTCAGTTCAGTTGCAGTCAGGAAAAAGTAAGTGTGTCTGTAACCTTACCGATTCCTGGGCTCTCCTTTCCTTTTTGCACGCTTAACAGTTTTCTCTTTCCCCCTTCCTCTTTTTATTTTTCTTCTTGTGATAGTACTTGTACTATTTCCATCACTCACCAGATTTATCAAAGAATTATCTTAAACCAATATGACTTGTAGGGCTTCTCACAACATGCATTTGCGGTCTCCTGGTTCAAAAGGTGGCCCCAGAAGGCAGCAGTGAGGATATTTGTTCTTCTGGTATCCAGGTGGGTCACCCATCCATGTGTGGAAAATCAGTGATCCCTGTTCAGTCTGACATTTCAGCAATAGGTAATTTAACCTCTCTGTCCTGACACTCTCTAATTCACCAGTACAAAGTCCTCAGGTTTCAAAGGTCATGCAGAAACTGAAATATGCTTTTTGCACAGATGTGACTGTTGCTAGAAATTTGTGTAGAGGTGTTGTGCTTTGCCTAATATTTCCTTATGTGTGTTTACCAATTGCACTGTAGAGTTTGTGCCCTTTGCTTTAAATATCACCTTACCCTGAAGGAAATGTCACCAGAGGTTCTCAGCTCTGCAGAGGGTGTCAAGAAAAGTCCTAGAGGAAGCAGGGGAGTAGAGCATTAGATGGGTAACAAGCCATGGGGCCTGAACTTCCAAGAAGGAGAACAAAGGGAAGTCAGAGTAAAATGATTCCTGAAAAGTAGAGCTAGTGCCTGTGTTACCTGTGCAAGCAGGTAGCATGTGACAGCTAGATCATAAATCAGCAGCTGGAGATGATACTGTCATGGGCTGAAATTGCTAGTGTATACAGGATTATTTTCTTCCTGGGGACATTATTTTTTTCTGTTAATTGAAATTGTCTGTGTTTTATTTATTCTTCTGATTGATTTCTGCCACATTTGTGATTTGCAAGGTCTCTCCTTATGCCCTCCCAATGTTTGAGAGGATCACTAATACAATCTCTGCTCCTTCTTGCAGATCACTTCTGACAGTATCAAATCAAACACTGTCAGTCCTATCCCCGTTCTCCACAACACACTCCAGGATAGCTCTCTGCAGAGAGAGATGCTAATGCTGCTTCTGTCAGTTTTTTTGCTCAAGTAGTAGCATGTCTGAGCCATGGGCAAGCTTCCAAGGGGAAATTTAAATGACAGTCCACATAGGTCCCCAAGGTAGAGGACAACAAGCCAGGCTTAAAAGGGGAGGATCATCAACGCTAAGAGTCCTGTTATATATTCAGATTCCATCTCCAGCAGCTGTTTAAATCTTTGATAACACCACTGATCTTACCCATTTATCAACTCCAGTGTTTATCATCCTGGAGGAAATAGTAACTGTAAGGGGGAGCAGCTGACAGAAAAGAAATTAAGACTCAGGGGAGGGTAAATCACTCAGAAAATAAGAGTATCTTGGTTTGACCTTCAAAAAGACAGCTTTAGTGGGAATACAGCCTCAAATATATGATAGAAAAAAGAAACTTTTATAAAAATCTGTAACAATTCAAAAAGTTACAATAGGAGATACCTGTTTTTCAATAAAGGCTTTCTCCTGAAATAGCTGCAGCTGAATTATAACAAAAGAGAGAAGATGCAAGTGAAGATGGATTCGGTAGTGTGCAAGATATTAAGAAAGTAAGTAAACAATAAAAAATAAAAAGTATATTGGTGTAAGTAGTATTGACTTCTTTAGCTTTAATTTGTTCATTAGGTATTATGATAAAATTGTGATTGTGATTGTTGAGAATTAATGTTAGTGTAGATTTCTCTTCACAGCACTGTCAAGATTA
Organism: Lonchura striata; assembly: GCF_050655825.1. Taxonomy (NCBI): domain Eukaryota; kingdom Metazoa; phylum Chordata; class Aves; order Passeriformes; family Estrildidae; genus Lonchura; species Lonchura striata. Next base: position 32,034,047 of record NC_140705.1, read on the forward strand.
ACCTTTACAGTGCTGATATCATCAGGAAATCAGGAGGGGCAAGTTTTCATTTACAGATGTTGAGAATTAACATAGATACATTAGATTTAGTAGTGTCTTTCTTGTAATGAAACTTATATATTCTGGACTTTATTAGAATTATCTAGACTTTATTAGATGCATTTGTTTCTATATTTATCTGGTTTTATAGAATTATTTTTTCAAAACCTATGAGCTTCATATGATTAGGACACAGAAGTAAGAAGATTTTGAAAATTTCATTTTAAGTTCTAAAAATTGAAGCCAGCTACACCCAGTAACAACTTTCACATATTGAAGTCTTCAGATTGCCCAAAAATTTAAAGATAATCCTCCTCCAGCACAGAAACTCTATAAATTACAAAGACAAAAATTGTGAACACACTAACTTGACTTGTGAATGATTTCAAAGAAAAAAAGTTGAGCATAAGATGGATCTGGAATGAATTGAAAGTGCTGATATAAAAATTTGCTTTAGAGTTGTAAATTTGATTATTGTTTTTAGGTCTGGGCCCCTCAGTTTGGGAAGGGCATTGAAACACTTGAGTGTGTCCAGAGGAGGCAACGGGGCTGGTGAGGGGCTTGGAACACAAACCCTGTGAGGAATGGCTGAGGGAGCTGGGGGTGTTTAGCCTGGAGAAAAGGAGACTCAGGGGTGACCTTATCACTCTCTCCAACTCCCTGAAAGGTGACTGTACTCAGGTGGGGGTTGGTCTCTTTCTCCAGCAGCAACTGACAGAATGAGAGGACACAGTCTTACAAGAGGACACAGTCTTAGGCCTGGGGAGGGGTGGAGTCACCATCCCTGGATGTGTTTAAGAAAAGGCTGGATGTGGCACTCGGTGCCATGGCTTAGTTGAGGTCTTAGAGCATGGGTTGAACTCAATGATCTTGAAGGTCTCTTCCAACCTAGTGATTCTGTGATTTTATAAATGATGAAATTTTGATAGTACTTACTTTGCATGAAACATAATTTCTGCAATTCCCCAGTTTCTTTTTTTTTTTTTTTTTTTTTTTTTGGTATGGGAATCTTAGCTTTGAAATTCACTTTTTAATTATAGACTGGGTTTATTTCTGTTTTTAAATGCATATGCACATATACTTTTGCTTTATATATACCTTACTTGTATATTTAATTTTATTTTAGACTTACTTCTTTTATGTGCTGTAATTTTGTAATAAATTACGCAAACATATTAATGGCTATTGATATGCCATTAATATATTAAGCAACTGAAACTTCTATGATTTGAATTGTTGCTTCATCTTTGGTTTAAACCTTATAAGCAGCTGTTTCTCAGTTCTTAAAATATGTTTGTCATTTTGTCTTTGGTGCCTCCAGTTTGAAACTTGAGATGTTTCTGCAGTCATTGTCTCCTAAGACAGGTTTGAGGCACAGAAGAAAAGTCTCTAAGTTTGATTTTTTTTTAGAAGCGCTTGTTAGAGATCTGTTATCCATAAGTGTTTGTTCTCACATATAGTTTATGCTCACAAAGCTTACTTGACCTTTCAGGATTTTTTTGTTTTAGCATTTGTATATAACTCCAGCTTAAACTCTGTGTGTTTCACATCACAGTCGATTTGTCTCATTCAGAAAAGAATTATATCCAACGTAAGTATACAGCAAGATTGTTCCAGTACTTTGTGTTTGAAAAGGTTTTAGACTGCAAGTGGCTCAATAAAGTGCTAATAATTAAGGATTTCGTTCAGCATATCAGATTGCATTAAGTTCAGCTCAAAGTTGTTTAGACATGGCAACAATTAATTCTATAGAAACAAACATTTTTCATTAATGAGCTGGAACCCACTAGTATACACCTCTTTGAAAACATAAGCTGCAATTATAGCAGTATGTAGTCCTCTGATGGAGCAGTTAGAAAGTTTGTCTCTTTCTAAAAGCTTTCCTAATGCCTCACTGATTTCTATTTCCTACTCATTAAATTATGGCCTAATTAGTGTAAAGCTTTGTTGTAGAGAAACAGTTTTCACTTTTTAGAATGTTGTTGTTTTCATAGTTCTTTCAGCAGTATTTTCTATCCAAAAATGATACAGCTCTGCATCAAAGTTGCCACTTCATTTACTGTTATAAAATGCTGAGGTAATGAGAACTGTGGAAATCGCTGTAATTAAGCAAGTATTTGTGTTTTCTTATTGTCTCACAGCTGCCTAAGTGTTATTTGAAGATAGGGCTCATCAGCAAACAAAAACTTGATTTACTGAATTTTTTTTCTTTCACAATAAATTCCTTCCAGTACAGTAGAAAAGGCAAAACTTCAACCAAGAGAAATCCCTCACCTAGACCCAATTTCAAGCTTTTTTCTTCTCTGCTGGTTGAATAAAGATCTTGAATCTGCTTCTATCATTTTTTCTGCCTTAGCTTACAAATTTTCCATCTCTCTGTCTCTTACAACTTGGATATTCTTGGTATGATTAAAATCTCATTTACCTGGTATTTTTAAATCTGATTAAAAATTCTACTTAAATTTAAGAAAACTTACTCAGCAAAACTTTTTAAATTAAAATTGCCTTGAAAAATAGGTTTGTCTGGTGAGTATTTTTCTACCAAAAAAAAAAAAAATTCTTGAAAGTTTCCAGTCAGCTCTATTTAGCTGCTGAAAAGGGGAACGTTTTGCTTTTATAAATCATGCACAGCACTTAAAGATAATTTGTGGAGCAATTAAAGTAGGTACTAAGGTTTTATGGTGTGCAATTATGTTTCTTCCATCAGAACATCATTAGGAGAATACTTGTTTGCCCTTGCAAGTGAGCTTGTTTAATGTAAAGAAAAATGCAACTGGCAAGCAATAAAGGGCACATTAAGGGACAAATAAGATGTCCAAAGAGTTCTTTATGAGTAGGGATTTTTTTTTTTTGTTTACTCAGTTCTTGTTTTTCTGGCTTTCCCTGGAACAAAAATAAGAGCTCAGAAAACCCATTTCATTCCATATATTTGGCTAACAGTTTAAATTCAACTTCATGCATGAGTGGTAAATATACTGGGTTATAGTTAAGTAAAAAAGCAGTACTAAACTAAAGCGCTAAACTTGTGAACATCACAAAATAGCACTGGATACGCCTGGGTTTTTTTCAAAGTTTTAGTGACTCTCCAAAAGGTAGGCTTGTGATTGTTAGGACTGTAGGAAAATTTGGGGTGGAAAGGATCTCAAAATGTCTAACCCTGCCTCCTGCTCAAAGCAGCATCAACAGGAAGGACAAACCAGGTTGGTTAGTGATTTATCCAGTTGAGTTTTGAAAAATTCCAAGGATGCTCAGTTGGAAGCATGACTACTCTGGTCAGCACATTCTGCTATTTGTTCAGCCTCATGGTGAGAATGTTTCCCCTTACTCAGTCTTAATGCATTTTATTTCTATTATTCTTATTTATTATTTATTTTATTCTTGTTATCTCTCTTCTTTTCAGGAATCACTGTGAAAAGCTTGGCTTTGGCCCCTTGATAATCTCTCTGTAGGCAAATAATTGGTGGTGGGGTTGTTGGTTTTCTACACTTCATGATTAAACATCTGCCATGATGTCTACCATGATGTTTGTGGGTCTATTGGAAAAATAGAATTTTTCAGCCTAATTAAGAGTAAACTTAGGGGAGCAATTAATAGAGGCTTTAAAGTACATAAAAGTTTTATTTAATTACATCTGATTCTGAATTTCTGGTTCATATGTACACTGAAACTTATAAAGTGACTTGAAAGAATCAGCATGGCAGAACAGAGTTGCCAGATGTAGCATACACTAGCTGAACTCCAGCTTAAAAAGGATTGGTTTAAAGTAGAGACAGAACTAAGTAATGTATTACTCTCTGTAAGGAATTTGATCTTTCAGCTGAAATAAATAAAAAAAGAAAAAAGCAGAAAGTAGTTTGAGGTATTTGTTCTGTTTAATCCACAGTTTTTAAAAGAGATAAAAATGGAATGAGAACAAGGTCTGTTCAAAGAAAATATCCAAACTTCTTATTTATATTTGGCATCTTCATGTTTTAGTGAGAAAGTGAAGGCTGGAACAGAAGACCTCTCTGTCTACTGAACAGGCTATTCAAGAATGGTAGCATTTGTGTCATTTTTTTTCTTGCTGCATTCCTGAGAGAAACAGAAGTAATTCATCTCTGTAGCAGTACACTCAATTCCCAGATGTCCACGTTGAATGCGTATTTAATTTATCAATTCAGACTTCAACTGAGTAGTCTAATATTCTGGCTGACACTGTTTTCCTATAGGAGTAAGAAACACCACTTCTTCTTTTAACCTTTACAGCTACAATAGAAGTAAAATATGAAAAACCCCAGGTCAGCAGACAATAACGTGGGTAATAGATTTCTACACTACTTCACTCAGAATTTCCATTTCTTCGTCTCAATTGTATCACCATCTCTTACTAGACTTCACTGCAAGTTAACATTGAATTTACAGAAAAATAAAAATGTATGCTTCTGCCATAAGTAATTCTGAATTTAAATTAAATTTAATACAGCAATACGCCAAAGCTGGTAGACCAGTTATAACAGCAGATGACATAATAAAAATGGAGGTTTTTTTCAGATTTTTACATTTAAAAATTGTTTGAAAAATGTCCATAGGGAAGATATGATGTAGTATGTACATATTCAGAATTTAAAAAAACCCAGTTTTGCAATATTAAGATTACTTAAAGTGACATTTTCAATTCTGCAGGGTGGACCTTCTACTCTCATTAAATTTCTGGATAATGCATATGCCAAATCATGCCTGACTGAAGAATTGTTGAATTCTGTGATATTTTAGTTTATTTCTCAAACATTCCTTTCTCTAATGCTAGGTGTAAGATTGTCATTCAAAAACTGTGTGGTGATTCTCATTTCCTTTTGTCAGCAGTAGCTCAAGACAGATGTAACATTTCCTATGTAGCATTTCTGTTCTTGTCAATGTAGTTTCTGTTTCATCACTTACTGGTTTGCCTTGGCCATGAAAGTTTCATTGATTATCTTTTTTTTTGTTGTGTTGTGTTGTCATCAAACACCAGCCTCCATCTACAGTGGCTGAACATATCCACTGTGTTATGCACGTTTCACCAAAGAAAAAGACATTTTCTCAGGAAAATGAGACTAAATTCAAAAAAGTGTTGCACAAGCAGCTTTTGGAGTTTTTCTCTGACTGAAAAGGGCTAGAGGCCATGAGTCTTCAGCTCTTTGTCTGGAATGTGTCATACTTTTGAGCACCAGCCAAGTTCCAAGTCCTGAGAGCCCCTGAGAGGCCATTCGTTTAATGACTTTCCATCAGGACCCCCTTCTGTTTCTCTGAGTAACACTCTAGCCAGAGCTTTTTCAGCATAGTCCCAAGAATTCACAAATCCCATGGCCTGAGGATGTATTATCTATATTGTTCTTTTGCTGTCTGGCAGCCTTCCCCTTTCTGGAGACGCTTTCAAGACATAGGGGACTCTGAGAGCCCATTTTGCTATCCCTTGGCAAGGTTAACATTGCACCTGATTTTTAAGTGTCTTTCTGTTTTTGGTAGTATCATCAGGAAGGGAGAAAAGGTTTGAGTTCTGTTGTTCATCTTCTCTCTGCAAATGCATGGGTTCCCTGCAGTTCTGAGATTTATCTAATTCAGAGGGCTAATCTACCTGTATTCTATTGAGAACTTCTTATCCCAAAAGTGGACTCACTCTTCAGCACCTCCTTTGTCAAAAGCTTTTCACCACAGAAGTCAGTCCCCAAGATTGTTTCTGCTGGTAATTGGGAACACTAAATATAGGATTATCTCCTGCTAGAGGTTCTTAAACTAGATAAATGAGTTATGTCAAGGTCCAATATAAGACTAGCAGGATGAGGGCTATCCTCAGCACTCCCTGGAATTCAATAAAAGCTCTGTTTCCATTAAGAAATAGCCATGGGTATTTATGATACAGGTGGTGTATTACTGACACACAGCAAGATGCTGCTTCCACCCAAGTGCAGTTTATCAAGCATTATAATCCCTCAGGACCTTGGGTGACCTACTTTGTAGCTGTACTTTGTGCTTTCTTTTGGTTCGACTCTGAGCCTGACACGTCAGGGAAGAGCTGCCTACAAGCAATGACTCCAAGGTACAGCAAAAAGTCTATGTGACACATTCATGCCTCATATGCCCTTCTGTGCTTTTCCTTACAGACTTTTAAAAAACTGAATTGTGCAATTGTGCTTGAGTGCATATGAGAGCATTTACAGTGAGGCCACAGTCATGTGTGTCTCAGTGGATTGCTCTGGTAATATATTTCTCAAGTCTGATTTAAGGGAGCAACAATTTTGATAACCAGTAAGAAGGCAGTCTGAGTGAGGTTATATTTTGCAGTGTAAATTTCTAAGCAATAATTGCAGTAAATTTCCTATCAACATCTATGAAGGTGTCTGATGCTTTTTTAGACCTTGTATCTCTGGGTTCTGTTCCATTAATCATGTACGGGTTTTGGCCCACACTCTTTCCCAGTAGAATTTAGATTGGTATAAAGTTGGCCAATCTTCATCTCAGCCTCTGGATCCTCTCTTGCCTTAGTCTTTAGGCTAGTGCCTTCTTTTCTCACTTTCTTGGCCTAGACTCCTGCTTGATCATGCATCTCCTCTGTTCTTTGCCTCTTCTGGCTCTACTCTCATCTTGGCCTCAAGGTCTTCCTCCTATTTGTACCTAACAATTCCCATTGAGAACAACACAGGATCCCATGAAGCTGTACCTAACAACTCCCATGAACAACAAGCAGGATCGCAGATCTTGAACAACTACTTGTCCTGGTTTTTTATTGGTTTGAATTTTTTATAATTTTATGTTGGCTATTATCTAAATTCATGTAGTTAAGATGAAAGAATTGTGCTGGAGCTGTTAATTTTTCAGTAAGTTACTCTATTTTTTTAAGACTTCTGTTAATTTCTGTGAAGGAAGCAGAAGGAAAAACTCATTTTAGCTGCAGTGAGATTTTAGCATTTGAATTAAGAGAAAGTACTTAAATCTCATTATTTTCCTGCAATTAGCTGCCTGTTTGGGTGAACTCCCTGAGTAAAAGAGCTACATTAAGAGCTATATTCAAGGATTCCACTATTAAGTCAAGGCCATAGTAGCAGTCAGGGCATTAGTTATTGGGCAGAAAGGAGACAGATAGACTGCTCTTTGGCTTTCATGTTTTCTGAAGCAAGGGATGTAATACATCTTCCAGGAGTATCTCTATGCATGAATTGTTGGGGTTTTTAAAAAGACATTTTTTCCTTATGTCAGCTTCATTATTTATTATGTGTTTTAATTCAGTGACTTGATAATTTCAAAATTCAGGAGCAAATTATTATTGATTCATTGGTTAATTCACTCAGTCTTTGATTTGATATATTCATTGTTTATTTTTAATTAACTGAACAATTTACATTAATTTAGCCCCAGTCATTGTTATTGTTATTCACTTCTTCCTTTAATCATAATCCATACACAGAGAAGAGACTTGATCTTTCAAATTGCATCATTAACTCCAAGTTTGTCAATAAATTAGCAAATAACTTCAGTGACTGAAGCCATTTTTTCTAAATTAATACTGTGTCCCCCATGAATGAACTATCAAGTCAGCAATTAAAAGCAAATAAGGAGTATGTTTTGAGGGAAAGATGTACTGTAGGTGAATACAAAGCTGAGAGACCATGGCTCTGTCAGTCAGGGTCTGTCGGTGCCTGCTGAGTGGTGTGAGGTGTCTTGAGGAAGTTGTGGAAGTAGGATACTTCAGATTTGGGCCAAATCAAGTCATCACAAATTAATGTCTGGGGGTCCTCTGTGGTTTCCAGGTGGTTTAGCTCATCTTAGCACATTATTCCAAGTGTAAGGCTGCCCCTGTTCTTCTAATTTTGATATATTCTTCCGTTGTGACAATGCTTCCCAACATTGCATCTGTTGTTGATTTATTTCACCTTTCATTATCTATGAAAAATATTTCTATTCTTAAATAATCATAGAATAGTTTGGGTTGGAAGGGACTTTTAACAAATCCTTTAACATCCAGTCTAACCCTCAAGTAAGTTTTGTCCAGAAGAAAACCTTCAGAGGAAATTTGCATCTGTTCCTTTAGACCAACTGCAATGATTTTCTTCTATCCAACTGTTGATGGTTTCTTTGGATTGCACACAACTGTGCTTGTTTTACTACATGTGATTCAAAAAAATAACACTGTTCTTAATTCCCATTTTTCAACAGTGATAATTAGGGAAGAGCAGTGGTCAATAGATGTGGCTTTACTTTAAAGAAATACCATGGGAACCCAACTTGATTAATACATTTAGCTACATTTTTACTGTTATTATGTAAGGACATTTACTTATTTATGATTTCTGAGAAATGCAGAATTGCTTTTTTTATCTTTCCCTCTGAGAAAATAAATAAACCTGGAGATCTGTCCTGACTCAAAACTGAGCACTGAAACAATTCTGTGATATTCTTTAGGCATATTATTCCTGACTTTATATGACAAGTTTATTGGAAACATTAGGGCAAAATGTTTTGACTTATGGCCTTTCCATGGTAGATTTACTGAATGCATAAAACTTCAGTGAAATTGAATAGGATTTTCATTAAATTATGCATGCAAAAGCATTTTGGTATGAATGAGAGATCACAATTTTAATTTTATCTTAATGTGTTCTTTTATTTTTTACTATTGTATCAATTATACAGCCTTTTTCATCTCTGATGTCTTCTTGTTAATATTTCAATCACACTTCAGTGTGTTTGAAAAAACAGGGGAATTTTAAGCTCTGGGATTTTTTGTGTTACATTTGGTGGATTGTAAACCTGTTATAGGAGGGTATGCACCTAAAATTAACAATACATTTCACATTCTGTGTGAAATAAGAAATGAGAAGTACATCTTGTCTCCTCTTAACATCATCTGGTGATGAGGTATTTTAAGCAAAGCTCTAATTATTAGTGTTCAGAAGGGCCAAACCTGTCCTTCTCATTACCAGTCAGCTCTATGTGTCTACAGAGTAAATGAGACACAGCAAGTCTTCAAGGGACTCAGAAAATTAAAAAAAAAAAAGAAAAAATAATACTAAACACCACAAATGCCCATATGATTGGAGAATAACATCTCCAATAGTCTGAAATAAAAAATCTTCCCTTGAGAAAGGAGGGGATGCTCTGGTGCAAGATGTTCTGAAAGGATAAGTGTGGTTATTTACTTGTAGGGAGTAAGGAAATGTTTTCTGGAGACACTGTAGGGCATTAAGTTCCTCTATAAGTGTGATGGTTGAGGGATTTGGAATAAATTTTACATAAACATACACTAACTAGTGTTTCAAAAGCTTGTAATAGATTATATGGTTTAAACTGTATTTTAATAACATAAATTTGCTCCTACTAGGCTGGGTTTGAAGTAACTTTACATGGTTAAGCTCATGCAACAAAGATAACTTTATTTTTTTTTTCCAGTCCCAAAACTAACATCTGAATTTAAAAAACAGGATCTAAATTTAAGTTTTAATGATTTTTGGTTTAGAAGTGGTAATCAAGCCATGTGTTCATTTATAAATTCTAATTCCTCTGGGCATTGCTGGGAAACACTAGTTAAGCAGTGATTTTCTTTTTTCTTTATAATATTGAAATAGGTTCTTGATAAAATTGAAATAGGTTACTTCTGTCTGAAGTAAGAAAAAGTTTCTTCTTCCTTTCTTTCCAGTCTTAGAAAAATACACCTGTCAATATCAACTTATTTCTTAATCTTTTATGTGGCAAACCTAGGGCAAATAGTAATATTCAAAAGGTTTGGATAATTTTTGGTTCTAAGCATTTCCAGCATGTTCCACCTGGAATATGTTGTGATTATTGTAGCAAAACTCATTTGTGTTGGAACACTGACATATTTTATTTAGCAGACTTTGATAGGAGCAATTTTAATGGCAGAAATCACAAAGCTTAACCAATTTCTCCTTCTTTCTGCAGTAAAAAGATTTTGTACTAGAACAAATAGGCTTTTCTAAGTGTTCTATACAATGTTACGCATGAAGTGCTTTAGAATGGTTACCAAACTGGTGTTAGTATTTTACAGAGAAACCATTCTGCTTCTGAAAGACATTTAATTAAGAGACAAAAAGAACAAAACCCTTAAATTATGCTTCATGTAAATGTCCACATTAGGAAACATTGCAAAACAAAGCTATTGTTATTTGTGTCCCTTGCAAGAGCCACATGGATTTTGTGACTGATGTCAGAAACTGCAGTGACACAGGAGTTCAGAATTGGATAGACCGGTAACTGCTGAGTAGCTTAATAATCTCTATTACTTCAAAAATTTATTCACAGTTAATGATACAACTATATGCACTCTTCTAGGGAATGGTATCTAGTATACTTGTCACCTGGAAAACTGTCTTGTTACTGAGTCAATAGGTTGAATACCTGGGAAGAGGGGGAAAAACTCCAAACACACTCAACCCCCAAACCTTTCTATATAATGCAGTATCTCAACATATATCTCTGCCTTTGTTATATTCCAACAGCATACATATACTTTTTTTTTAAAACCACCATGTTCTTAATTATTTCCACTAGATTCATTATGGGATTTTCAACAGGGAAACTTATTGATTCATGTAACTTCATTTACCCTTTCTTCCTCATCACGGGAAATTGTATAATTTTGCCTTTTTGATGTAAGAGGAAACATGATCAAGCTTACAAAGGAAAGCAAATAAACATTATGTCTTTTTATCAAATTTTTTTAGTAGAGTTGTTTCAGAATTCATAATTACTGTAGCCCTACTTCATTAGTCTTAGTTTGCTAGTGACTGCATTTACAAGTTTCAAATGCTATCATTTAACTAAGTCTGTGTTTTGCCTGTAACTTAGTGGCACATATCAATAGATATTTCCTTTTCTGTTTGTCTGTTATCATTAATGCCCCTGCGGAAGCTGTGTTTTAAAAATGGAGAAGAGATGATTTTTTGAGACAGTGGAGATGATAATGCTGCAGCAAATTTGTTGGGAAATTAAAATGGATATGTTTTTGTCTTATAATGAACTAATGGATGCAGCAGCACCTGCACCTAACTACAAACTTCTCTTCCAGACCTTTTCAAGCCCCAGAAGCCACAGCAAATCATGGAATCATTTAGACTGGAAAAGACCTTTAAGATTAAGACCAGCCATGAGCCTGACACTGCCAAGTCCAGTGCTGATGCTGTTGAGGCAGGATGGGAATGAAAGGACTCTGACTCCAAAGGCTGTGAGAGTAACACTCCGATTTATTCAAAATACACCGCTCTTTTATACAGAGCTCCGTGCAGACCAATTCCATTGGTCCTGAAGTGAAAACAACCTACACCATTGGTGCAGAGTTCTTGATGTTCAGTGATAGAACTTAACTATAAACAATGTGAAAACAAGACAGAATTATTTACATTCTTTTCCAACAGATTCCCAGGCTACTGCCTGGTTAGAAATTCTCCGTTTCTCTCTTTGACTGAATCTGAGACCCACACACTACTAAACCATTCCCTGAGAACCATGGTCTACTACTTCCCTGAGCACCATGTCTTCTAAATACCTTCTGGGATGGTGTTCAACTACTTCCCTGGGCAGGCTATTACAGTGCTTGACATCACAGCTAGTTACCATCTTCTGAGCCAAGAAAAAGATGTAAAGAACCAGCTGTTGATGGATGGTAGAGAAAAATAGGTCACAGGCTGTCATATACTGACTTGCCATGCACCCTTCTGCTGCTTTTGCTGGTGGCTCTTTGCCCCTGGCAGAGGAGGGCAGTGGGGAGCCCAGCCCACCCTCGAACCCCTGCTGCTGCTCTGCCAGGTCTTGCCCTACATGGCATCTGATGGGGAGAAAGGGGAAATAGATTTTTCTAAGCTGTGATTATACCGGCTTTGCAATGGATCTGAACAGACTTCTATAAAGTATCTCCAGAGCCCAGTAGTGAGTCACAGGAGGGAGCTCAATTGTACATAGCTTAAATGAGTCTAGTGTTTCTCTGACCTGGGGCATTTTGTCCTTATGTGACACATCAGAGAGAGAAACACAACCAGGTAATAATTCCATACAGGCAGAGCTATTGTTCAGTAATTATGTCTCACCATTCCTATTTTATCCCTTAAACAAAATCAAAGGACTGACCAAAATAAGAACTTTCATCTCCCACAGGATAAACAACTGTGCTTTTAAAAATATTACTAAAATCTATTTGTCCTCTTAAAATACAGAGTAAAACTGCAATAGTTTCACCAACAGAATTGTTTTACATTCAGCTTCCTTGGATAGTATTTTTTCTTGTTTTTATTCTAATTGTGTCTGCACAGAAGCCAATCTATGTGTGTGATGCTTATTTTGTTTTCTAAATCATAAAAGGTCATTGTTTAATTACAGAAACACTGTCCTATGTGGCAATGGAAACTGAGATTCAATATGAAGCGTACATGCAAATTACAGTGAACTGTGTGTGTACAAGAGCTCACCTAGTTATGTTTAAGAGTTACTGCCAAATTTTGTATGTAAAAAAATCACTGTGCTTTAGAAGACCCACTTTATGTTTATTGCATGTTCCAAACTCACACTAAAACTCTCAATAAAGGGGCAAATTGGTTAAGAAATTACCATCAGACCCCAGGGATTTTAACATGGGCTCTCTGGTGAGTTTTAAAATAATACTGGGTATACCATGTAGTGTATCATGGAAGTCTAGTAAAGTAAAGAGAGCTTGTATTTCTGTAAAATTGAAGAGCTGGTACAGATAAATGGATTTTCCTGAGCTGAAAAAGCTAGTGCTTTTTTTTTTTTTTTTCATTTCATTTTGTATGGTTTGGGGTTTTTTGTTTGTTCGCTTTTGTCTGCAGAAGTATTTAAATTCATACATGTTTTCTATGTGAATGTCACTTGTTCCAGCATAATTATTTATGGATATCATTCTGGTAGCCATAGTAAGAGGATTTACTATCCCGTGCTATGATTTTTCACTTTGGTTAATGAGGAAGAGAAAATCAGACAAAATTATCTGAGCAATGAGAAGAAAGTATATGTTGTGTTAGTGACATATTGCCCTTGTGTTGTGTGTGTAGAGCAACATACACTGTGTGTTTAAATGTGTGCTGTGTAGGAGCCCTGTGCCAGCAGAAAGGTCTGGGCAGTGTAGGGACCCAGCAAGGAGCAGAAGAGTAGGATGGAATTTAACAGCTTCTGAGTCAGTGGTGGAAGCTTTCAGGAGTGAGCAAGTGAGAGTGGACTTGCATGATGAGAAACAAAACGGAAAGTAAAAAGTGTTTCAGTATCAAAGGCTAAATTGTAAAGTAGGTTTCTAATACAAACCTGAGGTTCAGATAAAGAGAAAGATCTTCAGGATATACCGGATGGTGCAAATAAAGAAGAGGGAGGGGAGGGCAAGATCAGAGGTGTAGAATAAGCATGGAGGAGAGTGTAGAAAGAAGGTCAGAAAGTCTACTGGAGATTCTTAAGAGAAGGGGGAAAAGTTTTAATTTGATTTAAAAATACCACAAAGGCTAAGGAAAGTGATTGATAAAGTGCAGCTTCTGGAATATAAAATATACACCACCTGACATGTGGGGTGTACTTACTGCAGACTTAGAGAGATGAAGAGCAACAGTCAAGACAAGAGGACTTCAAACCTGAAAGTGTTCCAGGAGATGGTTAAAGCAGACAATGGGAATGTAGGAATAGGAATGAATTGTAGTAAGGTTTCAAGGATGAGGATAGGCTTTCTCATAGCAAAAATCACATGAAAGAAGAGCATATATTAGCTGTGAAAGCCTCTCAACGTTTTCCTAATAATTAGTCTCTAAGAAGAAAGTCAGAGCCTGAAATTCAGTTCCTAATAAAGGTGCCCAGCAAAGAAAAAATCATAATAATGTCCTGTGACTGACTAGCCCTCTAATTCATCTGGTTGAGATGCATAAACAAGAACAAAGTTTAATTGGGAAAGAGATATAATAGAGTAAATCAGCCTATAGAAGATCAAATAAAAGCTCTCTTGTTTTTGCAAGTTTCTGCCACTCAAAATATACCTAGATTTAGATAGTTCACTCCCAGATGTAGTTCAAGGGGAACACAGTTTTAAAATTTAAGGAGGTGAGGTGTGAAGTCACCAAGAGTTAGAGGAAAGCACAGCTGAATAAAACAGGGAGATGATGTAAATAAAAATCTGGAAGATCAGTGCTACTGACCCATTCATCACTCTGGGATACATGGCTTGAACACCATTTTGATCCTATATGTCCGTTTCTCAAAGAAGTGAGGAGGGATCCTTCAGATGCATGAAAGCTATTCTACACCAACACCAGGCAAACTTCAGACTTTTTCCATTCTGGATAACTCTGTCTCAGCTGTGGAGTTTGAGGTGTCTTTTATTATCTTTTATGTTTCATGCAGAATAATTGGAATAGAACAAGAATTCAGATTTTCCCGCAGGATGTTTAATTTGTCCAGCCCCTTTTACTATCTTTCCCCAGTGTTCTAGTTGCTAAGAGTTTTTCCAGTCTCAGCAGCACAAGTAGTTTGTACTATCTTTTGCTTTGCATTTTAAAGAGAGTCTTTTCTCCATGTGTCTGGAGTAGGTGCTAAAGACAAAGGCACACAGCTATCACAGATGTTTCTTCATTCACCATCTGAAATGAGATGACAAAAGGATCTAGGAATTACACAGGTATTTAAGAAAAATTTGGAGATGACTGGAATAAAATGGAACAGCTGCTCTCTGTGGAAGCCAATAGCACTATGGCAGAAGTAGAATCAGCTGCCTTTAAGCCAGGTGTCTCTAAATTAGGAACAGACCTAATAAAATACTTAAATATTGATGTGATGTATGAAGATAGTATAATTACTTAGTCTGGATTTTTTTTCTGACAAAGAAACCCAAAGCTCACTTAAGTACACAATCAAAATAATCTTTGTGTGAGGACCATCAGGCATGTAAGATGAGATCCAAATGTGTAAAACACTGGATGAGTGGTTGTTTGAAGCTGGATATCCGGGAAGGTTAAGAAGAAGCCCAAATGTAGTTTGAAGACCCACACAGATATTCCAGAGCAAACAGCTTACAAATACCTATATGGAAGCCCTTCTTTCTGGTCTGGTCACCCCAGCTGTAGCCTTCTTCTCAGAGCATGACTATGATTATTCATTAATAGGGGGCAAGGCTTACCCTTTTCTTTTAATGGACAGATATTTGGTGGTATTGCTTATTTCTTACATACATTCAAAAAGTTTGATATTCAAAGAAAGAAGTCTTGGGTTCCAAATTCTCCTTAGCCCATGTATTCCTGGCTGTAGTCCTGAAGATTATCTTAACCACCAATTCAGAGGTTACAGTAGACAGGGTAGAGAGGTACTTCCTTAAAACTGAAAGGAGTAGGAAATTCATTTTCAGACACCACAACGTTTGTCATGGTAGCCAAGGCAGTCACCCTTTTCTGGGAGAAGCACCATTTTACAGGGTACATCAGGTGCAATCACAGCACAGCAGCTCTGCTGACTCAAACTCACTTTGCTGGGAGTGTATAATATTAAAAATTTAAGCCACAATGGCAAATACAGATTGAAAATAACAAGGTAATTTATGAGATGCTAGTTGGCATATGGTGTACTTCAAAAAAGAGCATTACAAAATAAGTGGAATAACAGCTTTGTGGTTAATACTGATGATGCCAAGCAAGCAGGAGCTGAGCAGTAACAGCCACAGCTGGGTAACTCCAAAGCAGCACCTGCACAGTGCTGATACAAGGAGTCCTGGCAAATGAAATGCAGTCCATATTTGCTGTACTGAGTATAATCTATTGTCACTATTTTGTCACATAACCCATTTTTATGGTTATTGTTATTCACATTACATCTCTACTAATTCACATTAGTTGAAATGTTACATTCTTTGGACAATACCATTTCTCTAAAAAATAAGATTGTCTAACAGGCAAGTCAGTGCTTGTATGGCAAGAATGGACAGTAACAAGATTAAGTTACCTGAGGAATTCAGATTTTTTGTGTTGTGAATACTGGTATAAGTGCTACATAATACCAATGGAAAACACAGGTGCTTCTGGTTTTTGGGAAACAAATATTGCTTTTGAACTGGAATAGCCACTTCCTAGATTAAAGTTATCACACACCAGCTATAAACTGTCTCTGAAAATTCAATTTAACATACAAGTCAGGATGTTCAGGCAACACATTCTAATCAAGTTATAAAAATATAAACAGTTTAAAATCTTTTGAAAGATGAATGAAAGAATATTTAATATTAAGAGTCATGTGGTTAGAAATAGGAACTTCTGGTCAGCAGAGCTATAGATTTTTTTTACCTTAAATCTCTTTTCCCCTGTAACCTACCATGGTTATTATCAAGTGGGAAAAGCAAACAAAATAGCAGCAAAGAATGTGTTTATTATTGAATGCCATCCTTTGTCATAGATACATATAAAAGTATTAGATCTGATTTCTTGTTGTTACAGTTTTCAGCTGGAGGCACCTCGTGAAAAATAATTTAGCTTATTGAAAATAATACAAGAAAAAGTTACTTTTGTGAACTTTATATGTACCCATGCATTGTTTGCTTATTCTGTTGAGGAGATTGGTGCATGATGTTCTGGGACTTGTTATCCATGGGCCAGGTGGTAATGTCACTTGCACTGGGTGAGGAGCCAATCCAGGATCCTTCTCACTGAGGCAATCCATGGGTTGAAATGCATTGTTTGGTAGTGTTTGTCATCCAAATTCATCAGAGGAGCTATGGTACAAAGTGCAGATAGTTCTGCTTGTCTTTTTTTTATGTAGAAGTTGAACATACATTACATAGCAGCACGGAGACTTCATTTCCCTCCAGTGCTGGTGCTATCAAGACTGCTAAAACTTTCTTGTACACAGAATTTATACAGGCTACAAAGGATTCTGCCAATCAAAAATCATTGAATAAGACTTGAAAATCTCAAGGCTTATGTAACTAGTTCTCTGACGAAGAAGACTAAAGTAATGATTACAGAGATAGAAGGATAATTTGCTTTACACATGGCAGAAAACATTCAAAAGAGTCTCAATCAGAGCAGATAGTGTTTCTGTGAAGAACTGTCACTGAGATATGTTTCCACTTTCCCTCCCTCATAATCTTTTTTTGTCAGCTTGTTTAGCTTATTTATTATTTTTTAAATGATTGGCAATTACTCATTCTGATCTCTATTTGCTTATCTAAGAACTTAGGTTAAGATTTTTTTTATTCTGATCTTGATCATACGGACAATGAGACTCTCACTTGAAGTCCCTGTCAACTGGTTGTTGACCTACTTTAAAGAATATTAATGCTTTAAAATGTTAATTTGACACATGCAAGAAGGAATAAATGGCAATACAGAGGTATTTTCATCTTCCAGGTTGTGCTCAGATGTTGAAAGGTGTCATTGAAGGTGTCACACAGGGGATGTGTCTTTTCTATCTGTAATCTAAACAAGGTTGTTTATGTTTGTTCCCAAATTAATGATTAGTGCATCAGCTTTAATCTTGTTCATCAAGAAGCTGTAAAGAAAATTTCAAAAATCATGACCCAAGACTTGTGATTCTGACCATCTTGGCTTGTAGAATATTCACAAGACATGTCACCACTGAGACATAGCCAGAGTATCATTTTTGAAGAAGTATTTTTTTTCCCTCCAGTAGGAAAGCAAACATCAAAAAAAACTGTACTCGGGATCAGATTTTTTGGTTTCAGTTATCTAATATCCAAAATCAAAGCTCTGACTCCTGAACAAGTATTGAAACTTGCATGATAGATATGATCAGAGTACAGACCAGAAGTCATAGGTTGTGTGGTAGTTTTGACTGAAAATCTGAGATGAGGTTGAAAAGATCTGGCAGGGATCCAGGGAAGTGAACTAAAGTACACTGAGTCCTTGGAAGGATGGATCCACAAATGTGTTTGAATTAAAAAACAACTGAAAAGAAACCTATTATGTCAAGCTGTGTACATTTAGATGACAAAGGTTTTAGGAGCTTCCTAAAATATCTGTAGGGTTTGTTTCCCCTTGAGTTTTTTGGGGACATTTATAGGATTTTTCACTGTCTCATCATTCTGGTCTTGCGGGAAGAAAACGCAAAATAGTTTTATTAATTCAAGTGTCTTCCTGTGCTATTAGTCCACTTTTTTCTCTTTTTTCTTTTTTAAATAAGCCATGTTCCTTGGTTTCATTCTCTTGTAATATTTTGTCTGGTATTGCTAAAATATAGTGTTATTGATTATAGTCATCTTACTATGTCCTTTGTAAGGGCTAGAATAATTTCTTATAATGTGCCAAATTTTTAAGTATATTCATAAAGAGATGGAGTATTGAAAAGATTTCCCAAGAGACATCTCATCCCACTTGTGCAACCTCAGCAGATATTTTATGATGACTATCTCTAACTTGTTCCTAAAACTTTTCTGAGATTTGCTATCTATTTATGAACCCATTCTTTCTAAAATAAATAAATACTGCAGTGTATTAAGAAAGCAGAATTGAATTAGTGAGAATTTTTCACTACAAATTTTTAATAGACATTTCAGCATCAAAAGCATTTTTAAGTCCCTTCACTTTAGTATTATTAGATAAAAATTGTATTCTGTCATCTTTGTTCACCATTAACAAGTGCTTTACTTCTATATAATGAATTAATAAATCAAATGGATTAAATCCCTGAAGAAAGAAAGGAATTTTTAGCAGATATTTAGGAAATTACTTGATCTCCTCAACAATGAATGACTTCCTAGATGACAGCAACTACTTTGAGCTGAAAAACTGACAACTATTCTCTATCCGTGAGAAGAAATACAAATCGTTGCTTGCTCACAATTCTAGTTCTCAAAGCTCTTCTATTTTGTACTGAAGTCACTTCATGGCACAGCAGCCAAGGGGAGCAGCTCTATTTTAGTGTGTGTAACAGCTGAACCCCACTGAGACAGTGTGTCTGTACCCCTAAGCCTCAGGTCTGCAGGGCCCTTTGGGTGCACAAGCACCCTAGGCTAAATTCTGTTTGCAGGGACCTCATGAGCACAGCTTGAGGTAGGACATGTGATGGGCTTCTTGGCTGGATAGAAATTGCCTGATATTTCCTGAAATTGCATTACATTGCAGTTGCTTGGATTGATGATAATCTCGACTTGCAGCTGAGCTCCTGCATCAAAGTTGTGCTAAATGGCCAATATAATTTGTGTACTGGAGTGGAACTGTAGTAGCTCAGTATTCTTATTATTCAAAATGGTTTACAGTTTTGTTATAGATTTTGGACTGTGATCTAAGTATTAATTGCCTTAGAAACCAGGGAAAAATTCTTTCCTGTTGGTTTTGAGGCAGCACCAGTGGATTTCTTCACATTTCTTTAAGATATCTAAGTAAAAATCTGGAAATGTTCAATATTTTTAATAGGAAGCAAAGGATTAGTAGCAAATGTGATTTATGCAAAATAGAGTTAAACAATCAAGCCTTATAACTTCTGATGGATACTTAAACTTTTGGATATTTTTTTTTTCTCTTCTTAATACAATTTAAAGCATTCACTTTAAAGCAAGTGTCATAAATATCTTGCTGATGTGTCTAACAGGATTGTTCTGGACAAAATGTCCAGCCCACGATAAACGCATCATGGGTGAGCAACTGGCCCACGAACTGGGCACAAAGGGTTACAGTGAATGGGGTGACATCAGACTGGTGACCTGTCACTTACTGGGGGTGTTCCACAGGGCTCCTCAGCCCTGCGCTCTTCAACATCTTCATAAGTGACTTGGAGGCAGGACTGGAAGAGATACTGAGCAAGTTCACAGATGATACAAAACTGGGAGGAGCTGCTGACTCCCTCCAGGGCAGGGAGGCACTGCAGAGACCTTGACAACTGAAAGGCTGGGCAACCACCAACCACCAAGTTCAACAAGGGAAAGTGCCAGATTCCGCCCCTGGAGAAGGGCAACCCTGGATGTATGGACAGACTGCGGAATGGGATGCTGGAAAGCAGCACCTGGGAGTCCTGGTCAGTGGCAAGTTGAACACGAGTCAGCAGTGCCCTGGACCCAACCCTGTCCTGGGGGACATCAGGCTCAGCATCACCAGCTGGGCGAGGGAGGGCATTGTCCTGCTCTGCTCTGCACTGGGGTGGCCTCACCTCGAGTGATGGGAGCAGTTTGGACACCACAATCTAAGAAGACAAAACTATTAGAAGGTGTCCAAAGGAGGGCAACAAATATTGTGAAAGGCCTTGAAAGGAAGCTGTGTGAGGAGTGGCTGAGGGCACTTGGTCTTTTCAGCTTGGAGGAGACTGAGGGGAGACCTCACTGTAGTTACAACTTCTTCCTGAGGGGAAGAGGAGGGGCAGGCACTGATCTCTTCTCTCTGGTGACCAGTGACGAGACTCAACTTCCCTGAAATTGTGTAAGGGAAGGTTTAGGTTGGATATCAGGAAAAGTTTCTTCCCCCAGAGGGTGTTTAGGCACTGGAACAGGCTCCCCAGGGAAGGCGTCACAGCACCAAGCCTGAGAGTTTGAGGTGCATTTGGACAGTGTGTGACTCTTGGTGATGGTGCTATGCAGAACATTGATGGATTCAGTGATCCTTATGGATTCCTTCCAACTCAGCTTATTCTGTGATTCTGTGCCATCTAGACACAGAAGTGGCACTTTTTCAAATTCAAAATTTAATAGCAACATCTGTTCTTGTAAAATTATGTGTGCATAAAGCTTAAGGATCTATTTTGAGGATTTGAAAAAATATTTTATTACTGTTTCTCTACAAATTTTTTATCTTAGTTGCCATAAAAAAACATACAAATAACTTGAATATAAATGTGTTTACTATCTTTTTCCCAGGGTAATTTATTTAATTTTAATGTAATTTGGTTAGTGTGAAATCCCAGCTTTTAAGTGGTAATCTTATAATAAATTAATATGCCTCATAGCAAAAGAGTTTTGGTTTGGATTGTTTGGGGTTTTTTGGTATGATATTACCAGCTTTGTTTCTAAATTAGAGCTCACTGATCAGTGAAACAATCCTTCGTCTCTGTAGTTACAGTCTTTTCAAGCAGCACTAATCTTGTTACTGCTTCTCACCAGTCTGCAGAGGGAAATAATGGCTGGGGCAAGCTGGGAAAGAGGAGAGGCAGGAGGAGACTGCAGAGCATAGGAAGTGAGTACCTCAATAGCAGCTGCTGGTACTGCTCTACAACCAGAGGATTTCCTGGGTAGTAATTGTAGAAGTATCCTTGGAATCGAGACTTTTGTGTGTTAGTCCCGGGGATGAGATGCAGCTGTTGATGTGTTATGAACACGAAGTCAAATGTAAAAAAATTTTCGTGCTTCAAAGTGTTTAAGTTATAGCAGAGAAGACCAGTCTGTGTCTCCTCATGGGATAGTAAATAGCTCTCATTCAAAGCTCAGCCTTGCTCCTAAATGCCAGCCCTCACCAACTTGGAGGACTCTGAAAGACCACATATTTCAGAGTCTGGCTTATGTCAGAGGATGATCTTGCTAATTCTCTTGCTCCTTTGGAAGACAAGGAGAAATCAGATAGTTTATAAAATGCCTTCTCTCAGGTGTCAGAAGTGTGCAGTGTCTCCTCCGTGTTTCTGATGGTGCATTCCAGGAAGGGTGACTGACATCTCTCAGTGTGAGTAGTGCTTTCAGCTACTCTGCCCCTGCTCTGTGTCATAAAGGCAGCTCTATAAGGGACATCCTTTGCCTTTTGGCAGAAATTAATTGTTTTTCAGGGGACACCTTTTCTAATGTGTTTATTGACAATCACATACAAGAAGCATACTGTAGGCAAGGGAATGTACCTGCCTATGTGCAAGACTGAAGACCCAATTTTGGCATTCAGCTCCAAAAAAATAATTTATGAATGAGTGCTGCTGGCTCCAGAACTGATCTCTGATTGTCTAAGATAATAAATTTCATTGCAGTCCTACACGTCCTCCAGGATCCTAAACATGGAGGATGTTGAAACTTCCTTCCCTTTGCAGCTCAGTTCTCACAAAAATATGCAACAAATAGACAGAAGATCTCTATAATTAGAGTATACTGCTTGGTGGTTGCCTTCCCCTTTCCTGCTGGGATTCATAGGTTTAGTTTACTCCACAACATTTAGTTTTCTGGTCAGCCTGAGTTTTCTAGATGACTAGGTAACAAGCAAATCTACAGAGAAGTTGGTCTGGTGTTTTTTACATGGGTTTTCACTTGTTATTTCTTTTTACTGACTGCAAAGGATGTAACTGCTAGCGCTCTTGTGTAACGACTAATTTGAATGTCTAAGATAGGTAAAATAGGCTCCACCTGAGATGCTTGTCTATTTTCTGTCCTTTGCAAAGGATTTATCCCTGTGTGGATGGGAACCTACATCAGGTTTATTTGTCAGTAGGTTTCTGGCACATTGCAATGGCCTTGTGATAGCTGAACACTCACTTCTCATAAAAATTTGAGGCACTTCATCTCAGAACAGTAATTCTTGCAAATAAGATTTTTGTGGTAGGTTTGTTCTTGTCAAAATAACTTGCATGTATGAGTTCTTAATTTGCTAGGAAAAAATGACAGATTTCTATTTGAAAAGAGATTCTAAAAGAGCAATGAAGAGAGATAAGTGGAAAATAACATCTATTTGCTTGTGGAAGGCAGAAGAAAGTCAATATTAGTCGAGCTGCCAAACAATCACATGAAACTATTGAAGGCTGCCAGAGTTCTCATGCTGGAGCAATAGTGGACTCCTTAAGTTTTTTCCTGAGATTAGTAGACAAAATCAGAACATCTTTGGCAAATAGCATTTTGGTTTTATGCCACTGCAAATTTTCATTCCAATACTTCACATTGTTTAGTGTTCAGGCTCTTTCCCCACCCAAAATTTGTGCATGTTCCTTAACCATCCCCTGCCATAGGAAATCAATCCCCTTGCTCTGTAGTGAATCAATCTCTGCAACTGCTGTGTCGGTGTTGACAGACACTTGTGTGTTTCTGGGTCTTCCTACTTCCCAAATCAGTTCTTTCCCTGCTCTCCATGTGCTCTCACGTGGCTTCCTGAGCTCCAGTCCCTGCCCTGCCTGCTCCATCAGCAATATTAGGGCTGAGAAGAGCTGAAGAAAGAGTGATTGAGAGCACAGGATTGGTGCTCTTGTCAAAGGGCAGGCTGAAAATGGAGGAATCTAAGCCCAAGACCTGAGGCTGAGACTGCACCTCCTCACCTCCTCTTCCGTGAATTCTTTATGTGAGTTGGGTTTCTGAGAGGGAATAGGGAATTACACATCCTCCATGCTGTAAGGTCCTCTGTGGGTTTTTGGCATAGGGAAACCATTTTAGGACTGGATTCAACCAAGCTGGGCATAGAAGGAGTTCTGTGGTCCTATCTATTGTTGAAAGATTCATTGTTGAAGAATATGAGGATTTTAAAATTTTTTTCCTACCAATCATTTGAAGCTGCTGTAACTTAATAGGTTAATGAGTTAAGAAGGTAGCTCAAGTCTCTTTAGTGTTCCTGTTCTCCTCTCCCAACAGTGCTTCTACAAGGTGTTTGGAAAAGTAGCAGTTAAAATGCTATGTCTACAGCTAAATACTCACAAAAGCTACGGGTGACAGCAGCAGGACCAAGTCCTACTGAGCATCCATCTACTAAGCAGCTTTATGAATGAGGTTCCTACAGCTGAAATAATGAAGTCATAAGATTGGGTAGTTTCTCAGAAAAAATGCAAAAGATAGATAGGGCAATACCCACCAACACTAAAGATGTGAGTGAATGGGATGTGGTTGGAAAGAAGGAAGGAAACTGAGCAGTAAAAGAGTATTTACTTATCAAGTACATAAGCAGCTGGGTGAGGAGCTGGAGAATTGGACTGCTTACTGTTGGCATTTACAAGAAGAAAGCTGGATTTTGCCATGTAGAGTTACACCTTATTTTCCCTAAGCTGATGCTGAGTTTTCATGTAGACTCACAGTTTACAGAAATGTAAATCTGAAAACATGGCCTATTAGAGGCACCTAGGGAAGGCATTTAGATTTTCCAAAAATTTAGATTTGAGATTGTAGCTGATGTTTCTTTACTTTTCAGGGCCTTGGTTTTCCTCACAGAAGATGTAGGGTTTTTTATGGTTTTCCATATGGTCTAAAGGTAAATAGTGGTACTTCTGTCTTCAGCATGTTGTAAAGAGAAGCATATTTGATGGGAAGGATCTTCAGGGATTTCCAGTAAGCTTGGTTTTTAAAACAATAGGAACATAAAAATTTGTCAGAGGACCTTTCCTTAGGTCTTCTTAGTTCCTATAATAAATTCTCTGGAAGAACCTTGTCAGTTGTACAGAATCCAAATAAATCACACCTGCTGGATCACCTTTATCTACACACTCATTGATATCCTAGTCAGGCACTATCTTGTTAGTGCAGCAGGTACAGACACCACTCTGTCACCTTCCCAGCAGTCTGCCTCGATCCATCTCCTTCTCGTTCTTTGTTACAGCCTCTGTTGTCTCATCAGAGCTGAAAGTCAGTCTCCAGAGTCTGTGGTGCCTTGGCTCCCCTGCAGAGACCTTTACACTGCTGTGAGGTTGTATCATCAGTCCTCTGGCATAATTGTTGTTTGTGTGACAGGTTACTCCTAAAGGGGGTGGGAAGGGGAGGAAATATTGGTCTGACTGCTCTGGTTACTGAGGAGCTGATGTTGCTTGTGCTCAGGAAAGAAAAAAAGAATTGGGCATTAATTATTAGCAAATACCATGTTAAATAATAGCAAAATGTCTGATTGAAGTTATCAATAATTAGAAACAAGATAAATCATTCACAAGCTGCTATCTAAGTGTCTTAGCCATTATATTAATACACAATTAAAAAAAAAAATTCAGAGGAAGGATTTCTCTACATGCCCCAGGTCTTGGGTTCATGTACACACAATGCATAAAGTCCTGCAGTCTGACATAATTCTCACTGAATGTCCTTAAATTGCCATTCCTGTGACTTTTGCCCATTCTCATTTATTCAGTCCATTCCTACTCTCCTGATCTTTCTAACAGTGTGGCTTTGTTTGCAAACTGAGTATAAATGCATTTTGAAAGTTTTAAAGATGAACATGTCTAAGGCACCGTTAACAATAAAAAAAATATTTTGGATTCTTCATTAAGGCTTTTGCTACTGCCTACAGAAGCAGTGGATGACATCACAGTTGTAACAAATGTGTTTCTTCACCACTATTGGAAATACTGAGGGTGAAGCAGTACCCCCTTCAAATCTGGTATTTATCAGAACTTGTGATATTATTCTGTGGTTTTATATAGACTGCATGGGAATTTAGGTTAGGGAATGAGAAGCCAGGAATGCTAAGAGGAAAAGGATGAAGAGAATGAAAAGACAGGTTCTTTTACACATTATTGTACCAAAATAGCTGTTTGTCTGCAACTTTCTTGTAGAACTATGCAGCACTGACATCACGGGAGCACAACAGAAGTCCAGAAAACTTTTGAACAGTACATATTATATACTATCATAAAAGTATAATAATATCTGACTTATTTTATCTTTCACATTTTATTTTTTTAAATAGCCACAGCTGAACTATTTAGGGGGAAAGGAAGTGTGATAGTTGTGTGTTAGTTGATCTTGCAAGACTTTTTCATTCCCTGATCTAAAGTTTCAGATATTCTGTGTAGGCCCACAAAGACTATAAAGATGGGTCAGACCTTTGCAACCCCTCCTTTCATTCCATTTCCTTGTAAAATTTTCTTTATTCTGAGTAGACGTAGTCCTGGAGGGGCTTTGTTATCTATGTCTTTTCTCTTCTGAGACCCCTATGACTGGCCTCCATATCTGCTATTGCATAAAAGGCTCTGTACAAATCCCAAATGTTGGGTGATGGGTGTGGAAGAAGAAGAGTACCCTTCTGGATGTCTTTGCTTTTGTGACATTCAGCTTCTGTGTTCTTTCCAGAGGTCACTGATATGATGTTAGTTACCATTGTGTTCATAATAAAATGCCCTCAGATAATCAAGGCTCCCCTTTGGTTTAAAAATTTCACCCTTGCATACCTTGAAAGCCTGATTTTGCTGAGTAAATAAGAGATAAAACAATTTTCTGGGAGCTGTAGTGCTGCATTGCTCACTCATCTCCTTAAAGGTTATTTAACAGATAATCTCTATTGATTTGAAACATAAAGCCATGGGTAGCCCTGGGATAAATTAATAGCTGACACAGAAATAAAGCATTTAATCAGCCTCCAAAGCTATTAGGGTGCTGCATTATAAAACAAATTTTGTTATCCTGTAGCAAGTCATAAAAAGAGAAGAAAAAGTACTGAATGTCCTTTTGTGTGGTAGCATCAGTATGCTGAGGTGACCACAGTGTTTTGAACTCTCTGCTCTGTTGTCACAACTGTTGTGACTCAGTTGTTCAGTACCTGCTCTGTTTGTTTTACCTGTGTTTGCCAGACCCAAGCCAGAGCTGTAAGTATGAAAGTCCTATCAGAGGCAGGACATTTTGGCATCTGTTAACCCTAGGTCTGCTTAGCCCAATGATATATTTGTCTTTTCTCTGTGATTAATTGGGTGGGGGTTTTATGGGTTTCCCTCTAATCAAGACCATTTGGGCTTCCCTGCCATCAATCTCATTGTGTTCTCTAACTGTTAAGTTATTGTTTCCACAATAGCTGAATTCCTCTTGCGACTTACAAAAAGTTTAAGAACTGACTTATTTAGACTGTGCTGGCATCATCCTACTGCAAAAGAAAAGGGAATAGGGCTGACTGTAAGGGTCAGCTTGTGCTGCTGGGTGAGGATCCTTGGCTTACAGAGAACAGAAAGTCTGAGGTTGTTCTTCAGCACCTGATTATTGCCCCTCCAGACCTGATGCCTGAGCAGAGTTTGTGTCTCTTTGTGTGTTAAGCTGGTTTGCTAAGACAGGCTTTTCCCAAGCTTTTCTAAGAAAGCTTGTATGATTTGACAGCAGCCTTACTGGCTTGTGCACAAGAATGCAGAGGCCTTTTGACATGTTGACATGTAACACTGTATTTTGAAAATCCCATCACAAAGAGGAAGAATTTCTCCTTAGCTTACAAGAGGTCCTCCATAACCTTTCCACAGTCCTCTTGAGAAACTGAATTCTTTCTGTATGCAGTGAGGAACACAGATGGTTAACTTATTAGTTCTTTTGTTATGGCCTATGTCAGTGTTAAATTGATCTTCCAGGTTACTCCCTCATATTTAAAAGAGGAAAAAGCCCACACATTTGCAAAAAAAACCCCAAAACCCAGAAACAAAAATCCCCACCACCACCACAAAAAAAATTTCACAGTGAAGTTATCTAAACACAGGAACACATTCCTTAGGGACACTGTAGTGCCTCCACTCCCAGAAATTTTCCAAACTCAAAAAGGCCTTGAAGAAGCTGATGTGACACTGAAGTTTGCCTTGCTTCCAGCGGTGGGTAACACTAGATGCCTCTGAGGATCCTTCCCAACCTGAAGTATTTTATGATGATTTTTATAATTTTCCCAAAAGGAGCTGTCATGTTTCTATTTAACTGAGAACTGTCAGGATTCAAAATATTCCTTCTGTCCATTTTTCAGCAATGCACCTCTGCCACACCTTTTTTTTTCAATGGACCTGTTTGGGACCATTATTTCTCTTTCTGGACAGCAAGGCAAATGTGCAAACCACCCCTGGAGACCTGTTGCTTAGCATAAAAAAAGTGATGTGGGAACAGGGATGTCTCTGTGTGTCACTGTGGTTCAAAACAGAAGTGTTAAATCTTGCAGGCTCATTTTCTCAATAATGTCAGCAGATGTGACAGGGAGAACAAAAGCTGAGAGGTCCCATTAACCTTCTTCAGAAAACAAGTAACTGCGTAAGTCAGTAAGATTCATTTCTTCTGTAGAAAAAAAAAATAAATAAAGCCTTGAGCAGAGGTGGAGAAGTGATTTTTAAGTTTTAACATTTCTCAGTAGTGGGAAATGAAGACTGTTTTGAAGTCCATCCATCTGCTCTGCCTTCTTGTGAAGGTCTTTTTCTTTCCCAACACTCTATCTTTAGCAGTTCCTGTGGTGGTTTTTCCCTGTCACGTGAAGGTACTCAGCAGAATTGGCAGTGAGAGATTTTTTGAATGACAGCCTGAATTCTTACTGCTCCAAGCATTTCCTTGTGGGTGCGTATTGAAACATTTCTGCTGGACCTGGAACTGATAAAAAATTCTCTGTAGCTGAATTGTGTGTAAGCTTGCATTCTTCTTGCATTCTCATATAAAAAATTTCAGCCTTGTGGAAAAAAGGAAAACTTACAGCTACAGTTTTCTAGATGTTTTAATGTCTGCACATCATGTCTGCTTTTGGTCTTCATTGGCTTTCTAGCAAGGGCATGCCACATTTTCCACTCCTTTGAAATTCCTCAAGTTTTGTGTATCCTGTTAATTTGGTGGCTATGGGGAATGTGCCTGTTCACATCAGTACATATCTCCAGCTCACTCGCAATCACTGTCATGCTGAATGCTGTCCACGTTTCCTGCTGTGTTTCCTGGTTCCCATCATTTCGTGTCTGCAGCAAAGCTTCATCCCATTACCACGTGGTACCTCTCTGTGGAGGTTCTGCTGTAGAAGTCCCACCCTGTGTCTCTAGCTCCAACTATCCAGTTAATTTGGGCATAAACAAGTCCATCTTCACCCACACCAGAGCATCACAGTGCTCAGTCAATTTTCCTGCAGCTGCATCCCATGGCATGAGCAGCAGTCAAGCTTAATTTCTGCCTTCTGCAGCCCCTGGCTGAAGCCCTGGTTTACTCAGTTCTGAGCTCAGCTTGCTGGTGAGTCTAATAAAAAATAAGTTTGTAGTATTCTTTTGTGTTTGGATAATTAACTCTTATATTTTTTCCTCTAGAGCATACTTCTCTTTACTCCCAGTGTGCAATGCTCTATGGTTTAGCTGAAGGCAAGGACATTTTTCTGTTATAAATGTGTGTTAGCAGCAGCAGGAAGCTGCTTTTCTGATACCACCCACAGAATTCTGTCACCTTATAGCAGAATCTCTACTAATCTTTGGCCCTTCTCCAAATCCTCCAAAAAAGGGGGGCAAACCTCCTAGTTTCATCACATAAAGGACCAGACTATTTGTCAAATGATGGCTTTAAGGACACTGCTGTAAGCAAATCAAGTAGCTGTTCTGCAATGTCCCTGTCCTCATTCAATCTTCCAGAGGGGAAGAAATACGGGTTAGGCTGGAAATGAGATGAAAGGTTTGATAAAAGCTGTAAAGACAAACTGCACGTGTAAGTGACACAAATGCATCTCAAGGAAGTGTCTGCTCTGCCTTTCCTGTTGGACAGTTCAGACTTCAGCTAATCTTGCATGGCCATCTAATCAGAAACTTATTGGGACAAAGGCATCTTACAGCCTACAGCAGCTGCACACTGTTAATGTGTTCACAAAATATGAACAATTGTAGTTGTGGAGACATATCTTAGACTACACTTTAATGTGCTTTTGCTGAGTAGGAGCAAAATGAACATCTCTGTAATTAATGCTGATGACAGCAGCAGCTAAGGCAAACCTGAACTGACTGCAGAAGTACCCCAAGCAGGCTAGTGAACAACTAAATAAAGAAAAAAATATAAGCGCCTAATTAGATTTTCATATCCTTTTGCAGGTGCTTGATTTTGCTGAAGATGTATCTTTTTGAACTGTGTTTTATAGCCACCATTACCATTTCTATTGTACCAAACCCCCCAAGTGTGTTGATTGCTTTTAAACACAACCCAAACAACTAAAGCACATTTCACATTTTCTTTTTATTGGCAGTATCTATCCTCATTTTCTCACAGGAGACTAGCTAGATTCAATATAGTAACTGCAGCCAACAGTCCATCTCAGCACAGCTCAGTTTTGTACCAGTAATGAAATTTCACACATGGGTTTTGTTTCATTTAGGGCTTTTAAAACCATTTCATGAAACTGGAATTGTCTCTACATTAAAAAGCAAATTTCCAAAAGGCTTTTGTCTGGAAAAGGTAAGATGGAACACTGTGATGGTACATTTCCCAGGAATTTAAAGAAGAAGCTGTTGGTCCCTAAAAGAACAATGTCTGCTTAAACTCTAACTGCTCTGTAATTTGACACGCTTACTCTTTGGAGACTACTGTGAAGATCTACTGAGTTGTAGAAATGATAGAACCATGCCTAACCAAAATATGAAAGCTGAGAATGAAATTTGAAACTAGATACTGATATTTTGCCTCAGCACAGTTTCTCATAGGTAATCCTTGAAAGATTAATAGCTGGGAGTCTGTATCACTGCTTTACTGTCATCAAGCTGAGAAGTTTCAAGCTGTACTCTCACTAAAAAAGAGTGCTGAAAAATTAATGTTTTCCTAATTGCAAACAAATTATATATTAGCTTGTATGTCTTTACCTTGTCACCTAATCGCAGATCTAAAGAAGGTAGACAAGAGTGAATGCATTTCTTTCTGAACTGGTAGGTATTTTTAAGTGAATGTAAAATGGCTTTTCATTCATACTAAGACAAAAAAAAAAAAAGGAAACAATAATACTTCTTATCAGGACTCGCCAGCTTTATAGCATCAGTAGTGTATGCAATGTGTTTTTTCCAAGTACAGCATCCTATCTAATATTACAAAGATAAAGAAGTGATTACTTAGTATCAAAGGGCATATTGTTAGCTGACTTCTTTGATCTAAGATAAATTAATGGATACAAAAATATGAATTTGAAACACTTGTACTTCCCTTAAGCTGTAGAAAGGCATCACGTATCTCCCAAGTTAAAGCATTCTGCTATTAGATTTCAACTACTGGCAGCTGCTTTCTTGAAAGAAATTCCTTCAAGGAACTTGATAATCCTGGTACTTAGTTGGAAAAGCTTAATACTGCAAATGCAGAGGCTAAAAATTGCCTCTTAGTCTTGCATTTCCATTACAAAAGTCCTTTTCACTCTTCCTATACATGGTGCTGGAACAAATGTAATGTAATGCCAATATTTTATATAACAAACTAATGGCTGGGGGAGAGGAGAGGAGAGGAGAGGAGAGGAGAGGAGAGGAGAGGAGAGGAGAGGAGAGGAGAGGAGAGGAGAGGAGAGGAGAGGAGAGGAGAGGAGAGGAGAGGAGAGGAGAGGAGAGGAGAGGAGAGGAGAGGAGAGGAGAGGAGAGGAGAGGAGAGGAGAGGAGAGGAGAGGAGAGGAGAGGAGAGGAGAGGAGAGGAGAGGAGAGGAGAGGAGAGGAGAGGAGAGGAGAGGAGAGGAGAGGAGAGGAGAGGAGAGGAGAGGAGAGGAGAGGAGAGGAGAGGAGAGGAGAGGAGAGGAGAGGAGAGGAGAGGAGAGGAGAGGAGAGGAGAGGAGAGGAGAGGAGAGGAGAGGAGAGGAGAAGTGCTGTAGGTATTCAAAGAACAGTGGGGACATTCCCATGGCTGCAGCTCCCTGGACCCTTTGTGGCTTTTAGCCAATAGCTCCTGAAAAATGATTGTTTAGAAGCCTTAGTTTAAATGCTTTTAAAGATGCAGGCTCTGCTTACTCTTTTCTATGCATGTTCAGCATTTTAAGGACACATTTTGTTTGTGCCATTGGACCAGTTATTGTCATAGAGAAGGCAGAGAAGGTGAAATAGCCTCACACATGCTAAAGCGGCCCATGTACTTTTGTGCCAAAACATAGTTTACATCAATTTTCCTTCACCATCTTTTCTGTCCAACAGATACTTTTTAAACTATCTGTTCCTCAGTATTTGCTTATAAGCTCACGGCAAGGGTTGTTTTCCTGTCCTACAGCACAGCATGTTCCGTATTAGTCCAAGGACAAAAAAAGGATAGTCAACTTACAACTTGCCACATGATGCCAGTATTCCATTGAATTTCTCTCAATTGGGATTGCAGGTAGAGCAGATGATAAGTGGCTTTATGTATTTATTTAAATGATACATCATTTTTCCTGTCATTGTCATGCCAGCAGAACCTCTGCAAATGTGAAACTTCTCACTGCAGTCCTTATGAGACATGCATTTTCAATTCTGCTCCTGTGAGCACTGGCACCTGCACATTAAGCACATCCTTCAACCTAGCCCTCGTCAACAAAACACTTAAGGATTTGACTGAGTGCTCTCCTCAACTGGGGCCCTCAGCTCCAATTCTGAGCTCATTGCATTTGGTGGAAGCTTTAATGAGAGCTGCAACTTGAGCAGCCTCAACCTTCCAGCTTCAGTGAATATTTGAAGTGCCCTTAAAAGTTTTTATTCTACTTTCCTAACCTTTACTGTTAATATCTCTTCCTACTGCAACTCTCCTTAAAATATGGAATTTTTCATGCCTTATTTGTTTTGGTGTATTAAGTGGAGGACTAATGTAGTGTTGTGGGAGAGCATTCTGATTCCTTTCTGGGGAGAGTATTTGTTGGGTAGTTGATTCTCCTCCAGATGGAAGCAGAGGCCCTACAGGTGCCTCAGCAGAGCACTGCACAGCCCTGCAGTCCTCACACCCAGTATTTGCAGCAATTGTTCTATCACACTTCCAATAATAAGGAAACACCCTTTCTTTCTCCTACTCCCCTATTTTACATCATTTTCACCAAGCACTGCAAACTCTTAATTACACAAAATCTTCAGGAAAAAAAATTAAGTGTTTATACAGCTACAGATTGTTTTCTCTATTTTTTAAAAATATGAAATAGTTACTTCTAGAGTTCTTTTATTATTGAAGACTGAGGGTGACTCATGAAAGGAAGTAAACACAGACCTGGACCAAAACACTTATAAATGGGAATTGAGCACGTGCTCAAATAAATGCCTTTATGATTAAAAGCTAAAATAATGCCCCATCAATTGAGTTGAACTTTTCCTCCAGACCTTTGAACAATGATTTTTGCAAAAAATTAAGGAAGGAGAGTAGCATGGCCTCCAATATTAAAGATAAAAGCACTTTCAACTTGCATATATCTAAAAGTGCATTTTAATTTAATTCCAGGGATGTTAGTTCTTTCAAAAATATGACTTTGAAAAGCCACTACTCTTTGAATTAATTGTCTACTGTATATTTTTAATATGTGAGTCAGATCAAGTGCAAATTGCCTTTTAGAAGTTGCCAGATCAAAAACTTGTTTTATCTAGGGCTGACTTTTCCCTTCAGGTTTAATATCTTTCTACTCATCAAAAGGTGTCAAAGTTCCCCTTTTCCAGTACAAGTATAGCAAGAAAAACCATCATTTTGTCTTTCTTGTGCTCATTGCCATTGAAGCAGTATCTACACAGCAGTATTTTCAGCACTGAATATAATTAACAATGATTTACATAACATTTAATAACATTTTAAGAAGATGAAATTTCATTACAGTTATTGAATTATTTCCCCACTTTCAAGTTCTGCATCACAACTGAACTGATTTTTTTAACATGCAAGTTGCATCCTAAGAAACGTATTTCAGTCAATTAGTATTGGTATTCTGAGGGTACTCTCATTCTACATCTCTCTGCTTTTATTCCAATTTAGAAGCAGCAAGAGGTTAACCAGGATTTAAATGAAATACAATAGACAATAATTCATTCTATTGCATGCCTGAACCATTTGCAATTATGAATAGTATTGAATTTTTGTAAACTGAATTTCTAATTGAATTTCAGGAAACATTTGCGTTCATTACATTTTATAAAGGATAAGAAGTGTTGCAGAAGGTTCAAATTTTTTAAATTAACTATTAAGCAAGGTAGGCAGTGTTACCTTTCAATCATTGATAGAAGAGGCAGCAAGAAAGAGAGATTAGCAAAGTTAATACCAGCAATAAACCCTCCATCTCAGAGGTAAATAAGATACTTAGGTAGATAAGATGTTTGTAGCTCTTCTAGACCTGATGATCTCCATTCTTTGACAGAAAAAGCACTTGCTAAAAAGATGTGGGAGCCAGCAGCAACCAGGGATTGCTCTGGGGATTCAAAGAGGAAATAGATGAAGCATCATAAATTGATCTCATAATTTTTGCTTTCCCCCCTTTCTTTAGAAGGAGAAAAGGTGAGGAGGAGCAAGGGAGCTACATAGCACTCAGCATAACTTAAACACCCAGAAAAACTCTGGAAAAGATAATTCAGCAACACATTCATAAGTAACTAGAAAATTATGAGAATAGTTGCATAAACTCTCTTCTTGACTGACTTGTAACATGTAACTTGTTTTTTGCAGATCCAAGTAACTCTTTTTACAGTGGAATAATGGCATTTGTGGGTAGAATAGGAGTGTGAATATTTTACACCTGGTTCTTAGCAAGGCTTTTCATAATGTTTAACATTATATTCACAAGTCAGCTACAGGATCATCGTTTAGATGAAAGAACCCTAACCTGCAAGCAAAACTAAGCTCGAGAAATACTTTTCAGCACTTTCTTTACAAAAGGGGAAGATATATTTATGCAACTCTGCAGGATTTTGCCTTCTAGTTTGCTTTCATTGGTGGTCTTGGTAAATTAACAGATAGGGTGCATATATTAAAAAAAAAAAACAAAAAAAAACCACCAAAAAAACAAAAAACCACACAAAATAAAAAACAGTAGGACTATAGCTATGCTGCAAGGCAGAAAAAGGAAATGGAGAAATAATCTGAAAAAATCTACACATTCAATAGAACATCTGGAAAGTGCTACACACAACCAGATATATTCTACTGAACTAAAAGGGAATGGGGAGCACAGGACTCCAGTCTCCAATATAGAGAGACTGGAGCCTTGAGCAATCATTGATGGTGTGATAGTTAACAAGTCCAAATATTGGCAACCCAGAAGGCCACCAACGTCCAGGGGCGCATCAAGCTCAGCATCACCAACTGGACTATTCTGTTCTACAGAGCCATTCTCCAGGGAATACCCTGACAATATCATGTATTTTGAGCTGCATGTGGGTCTGAAAGAAATGGAAGTACTATTCTGGGATGTATAAACTACAAGTACAACCAACACATAGAGCAATCCTTTAATTCTGCTTAGTAATGCTAAGACCCCTGTTGTAATCTTCAGTCAGGTTTTCAGCAGCATTTCCAGGAAAGAGAGGAAATGTTTCTGAACAGGCTGGAAAAGCACCTCCAGAGCAACTGTAAGGCATGCAGATGCACGTTTGAGAATCTATCCAGAAATACTTCTCCAGGCTTTTCTGAACAAAACCAAAGCACAGGAGATTATACAGTACATTCACAATTTTAGCTTTGTGTGTATTTATTTTGTGTTTCTGCTTCAAAATTTAGCTTAGTCAAAATTTAGTTTGATCCATCTCCTCATGAAGTTTAGATGTTAATGAAATATAGGAAAGAAAACACTTTTTTTCCCTTGTTCTTTCATTTTTGTGGATGAGGTTTTCCATATGGTGCTTTTGAACAACAAAATCAAATATATATGCTCATTGGATACACTCACAGTTACTTCTGCTTAGCTTTTGTTTTTGTGGTAGTTTCTTCAACAAATACAGGTTTATTCTTAATAACATACTGCCATCAACTTGAGGGGTCAAAACTGAGAATTCTGGATTCTAAGAAATTTGAAGATAATCCCCTTTCTCATAGGACTCCCTTTGGCTGTGAGACAGAAGAGTAGTGTTTTCTTCTGTTTACAAAGTTTTGCTGTGAAAATTTCTCCTGAATCTTT
Source organism: Lonchura striata (assembly GCF_050655825.1). Classification (NCBI taxonomy): domain Eukaryota; kingdom Metazoa; phylum Chordata; class Aves; order Passeriformes; family Estrildidae; genus Lonchura; species Lonchura striata. The sequence goes on from NC_140705.1 coordinate 32,069,635, forward strand.
TCTATTAATCTACTTTCTTGGAAAGAAAACTCCTATTGCATACACTGGGTTAATCAAAAATATTTTGGTTTAACTGGAACAAATTTCTGTTTCCAAATCCAATTAAAATAAATTTGAGACTAATTTTAGATCACTGGCAATGTTTGAAGGGAATATGCAATTATTTTATCCTCACATAGAATTTGTGTATCATTTTTTCTCAGGTAAATGTCAATGGGCCTCATTTGTGCAGAATGTTCAGATTAGTATCTTTTAGCATGAAAAATATATGCTTCATTTCTATCGAGTTTGAGATCATGCAGAAAATGCTATTCCTTAGGTGTCAAATTTTTTATGTCACTTAGTCACATATTTATGCCACTTCTCTTCTGAAATGAGACATGGTATTTAGAATACTGCAGATGGAAGCAATCTCTAAATCAGTCATGCAAACTACTAGCTGTTTTATCATATAGGACATAGATGTGAGACCTTTTCAAATCCTCTTTTACATGTTAACAAAGAAATTGGCCTTTAAAAAAGTGATAAGGAAATGGAGTTCAAAAATATCTGCAAAATATCAACTGGATGGTGTCATTTTAGCAGGATTCCTGGATCCTTCTATGGTGTGGGATGCTTGAAATCCTAACATAGATTTTATTTATCTGAAGCCTTACTCACTCTTCCGTCAGCATCGATGCTGCCTCAGCAATCACCACCTGGCTCTCTGCAATGGGGAAAGAACTGGTTGCCTCCCGTGTTTTGCCAAATCTCGTGCTAAGAATTAGGGCACCAGAGGGGTTGCAGCAGGTGTTCAGAACCAGCTGAGCATTTGCTTGTTCCACTTTGGGAATACAGAAGAAAATGTGAAGCTGAAGTGGCTCTTAATAGTAAGTATTTCATATTTTTTTTTACATTGACCAACACACTGAACAGCAAATGTTTCTTGAAATGGAGAAGGGTGAAGCCAGCCTCTTAAATCTTGTCTTCTTTCCCCATATCCATGGTGGCAATTAGCAACGTGGCTCTCTAGGTTCAGCAGGCCATTACTTGTGCCCAGAATGGACTACAAAATGAACTGTCAGTGTGGCAGATTGTCTCTGACAAGGATAAAAGGATGAGATCTCTCCCAAGAGCAGAAAGGAGGATTTGGAGCCCAGGTTTTGAAGGTATTTAGGAACCTGAGGATGTAAAGAAACACTTGGTGGTTTATCCATGGTATCTGGTTCGTTATCTCATTGCCTGATAGCCTGGCCCGAGCCCTAGAATTAAATACTGAATGTGAATGGGATGTTGGCATGTCATATGTGGTTCACAGGGAAATGAACTGGTTTGGGAACACGTCTTACTGCATAGTTATTCTTACTGGATATCCAGGGAACTCATCTTGATGTGCTGCACTGTCAGTATGAAGCTTCCTGGTGGTTTCCAGGAGTCACATAGACCCCCTTGGGACCCCATTGCCTGTGCCTGGCTCTGTCTGGCCCCGGCCGGAGGTTCCCTGGCTGTGCCCAGCCCGGTGCGGGCGCGGGGATCGCTGCGGTGGGGAGCGCAGCAGGGACAGAGCACGGGGAAACCGAGGCACGGGAATGAGGGAAGGGCACTTGGCTGAGTTGCCAAATCTTTAATGACGAAGTTGGGGTAGAACAAGTGAACCAAATCTGAACAGACTACTTTTATAGGGTAGGGGGAACACGGGGAGGACACAACCTGTGACCAATAGGAGGGAATTGGGGGAGGGGTGCAGGGTGAGGGCTCCCCAATAGCAGCCAACATGGGGAGGGAGAAAACCTTACCCAATTCTGCTTTGAGGAAGGGATGAAAGACAGGGAACACTCTAGAACCAAAGAAGCATGCTATCTTTGACAGACAGGGGTAAGACAAGGAACAAGGGAGATATACAGGTGGATTGATATGTAGATTGACATACATTTTGGTGGGGAAAACTGTGGTAAACAATTCAGGACTGAACCATTAGGGAAGCCAAATGCGGTACAGAGACTGAGCCATTACAAACGTATAACAAGGAATATAAAATCATACTACAGAAGAACCAACTGTAAAATAACAGACTACCACAATTGCCCAACCCTCCTTATTTTAGTTCTTGGCAAGGCATTCTGCTTCTCAGGAAGAGGCATGTGGATCAAGAATAGGGTAGGCTGGTACTGTGGGAAGGCAGCAATGAATTGCACAGTATTAAACAGTTGTAGCTGTGCAGCTTATATCAGTCCAGGTGAAAGCTTTGATTAAAATGCCTGCGTCTCTCTGTAAGGCTCTTTGAAGATGGACTTAGAGTCTGTAATTCCTTCCACGGAATTAGATCTCCCAACCAAACCAGTCCCTCTCCAGGGCCTGTGTTACTGACATCAATTACTAGAAATATTCATTATCAGAAGAGTAAGACCATGATTCAGATTTTTTACTCATTAGTTGAGGATCTTCTTGCCAACTGTTGAGAAACTTATCAGCTTTCTTTTTCACTCATACATCCCACTTGCATCAAAATGAAGGTTTTATTAGGTGCTTTGCATTAAAATAGAGATAAAAGGAGTATGTTTGCTTGAAGCAGAACAAGACAGAATAAGCCAGATCTTCAGCTGATATACATTTGTCAGGGCTCTGTAAAAGGTAATGAAGCAATACTAATTTGCACTAGTTAATCAGCTGAGCTTCTCTCACAGCAACTCCTCTGCAGTTCTCCTGGTGATGACATTGTAGCTGGATGGAATTCTGGCTCAGATGGAGTTAATTTTCCCCATTGCAGCCCTCACAGTGCTGTGGGTTGTATGGGTGTCTAGAAAGGTGCTGATAAAACACCAGTGGTTTGGCTACTGCTGCACCAAGACTGTCTTCCCAAATTTCTCCCCTCAACAGTAGGCCTGGACAGGGGGGAAGAACTAGAAAGAGAACCTAGCCAGGATAGCTGACCCAAACTAACCAAAGGGTCGTTCTGTGCCGTATGAAATATGTTCAACAATAGAAGCTAGGGGAAAGGAGGAGGAGGGCAACATTTGTTATTATGACATTTGTCTTTCAGAGCACTTGCTGAAAGCCTACCTTCTGCAAGGTGGTTGGACATCATCTGCTGATGGGAAGTAGAGAAAAAATAATTTTCCTTTGCTTCTGTACACGGCCTTTGCTTTTGCTTTAATCAACTGCCTTTATCTTGACACATGAGGGTTTTTTTTATCTTATTTTCTCCCTGCCCTGTCCTGATGAGAAGGGGAGTAATATAGCAACTTGGTGGACACGTGGCATCCTGCCAAAGGCAACCCTGGACAGCTTCTAGCCCATGCCTCAGATAGGTAAGAAATACTCTGAGTCATGCATCTGCTGAAGGTGGCTGATAGGCAAGATTAATTTGCAAGTAAATGGTGGAATTCTTACTCTTTTTCCTGAACTGTCTTTTGATATTACTAGGCAGAACTGCTCTCCTTTACCTTTGCCTTTAGGGCAAGGAATTTGCATTTTTTCATGATGGCTTGGAATTCATCATGTATACTTAAGAATGATTCTCCAAATCTGGCTGGAGACGCACTCCAACCTCTCTGGTTTTCACCTCTTTTCTGCTTCCTCTTGCTTCTCAATTCTTAGGCAATGAGGAGGTTTTTTCTTACCTTTTCTACCCCTTTTAGCAATCTTTCCCTCTATTTCACTCAATTAAATATTCTTATGATACCACCTGCTCAGAAAGAATCAAATATCGTTTACCTTATATACGTATATTTCTGGCTGATACTGCTCTGCCTTCTACAGTAGCAAAAGAAAATAAATTTAAATAATTTGGATTTTGAGTAAGTAATATATGTTTAAGGGATTCCATTCTGTTGTATTATTCTGAAAACACAGACAACCTTTGGCTTTCATGAGCCCACAAGCTGAATCAGAACTGTCCCACTTAAATACCAGCTGAAGCTCCCAAGTCCTTTTGCGGACATCACTGTTTAATTCATGCAAACTGGAGGAAAAAGTGATGATAAGCTAAGAGAAGTGTCCCTCCTGTTTTGCCTCACCAGGAAGTTAATACAGTTTTCATGTCTTGTGACATTATTTAGTGTTCCCACGAATGGCTGCATAATCACAGCCTGACAGCTGGGGGCACTGGGAACAGACACAAGTCCTGTGACAGCAAGGCTCTGGGACAAATGATACAAAGCAGGTAATGAAAAATTTACCAGAAAAATAGCACTTTCATTCTGCTCAGAAAATAATTTTTATCTCTTCCAAACACATTATTTTAAGAAATTAAATTTTATTTTTATTCAATTTTTGTGGATTTATGTGTGAGTGTGTGAGCTGTATGAGCTGGTTTTCCACTCAGAATTCAGTGTGGAAAATTCCTGTAGGTAGTTTTCTGTCTTTGAGTCACAGTATCCACTGAGATATAATATTCATTTCATTAGGCTCATCGGTGTTAATACTGTTCAGCTCCATCTAATGAAAACAGTAAATTAACATGTGCAGTAGTTATCTTTCACTTACTAATTGATATATGATGAAAGTTCCCTTGCTACCAGCTAGTACATCATCAAAGAGAGTAAGTACAAACAGTGGCTTAAAGGATTTTAAAAATATATGTTTGTAATTACAGTGATAGCCAGTATATGCTATTTAAGAGAAAAATGCAAAAAAAAATGTTGCTGCCATTGGATAACAAAATCTTATACAAATAATTTTCTTCCCTGGAAATTTGAGCAGCTATCGTATTTATGCAGGAATGGTCTTTGAATACATATTTCAGTAGCATTATGCACTTCAACATAAGGATTATTATTCTGAAATCTCTTCTCACAGTTAGTTTTTTTTGGTGGACTTTTAACTTTTGATCGTGAGCTTGCATCTAATTGAAGAAGTGTTTCTATGACTGACTGCTGATTGCTAGGCAGGAAAGCCTTGAATTACTAGCTGTTTTCCAGGAAGTTAAAATGGAGGATAGCAGATTCTCATCTGATGTTAATCACCTGATCTGCTTAAAATTGGAATGTGCTGATTCACATCAAAGGATGGGAAAGAAACTCCTCAAGGAAGCACTGAAGAGCACCTCTGAGTCTCACAGTACCCCAGAAGCCCAGGAGACTTTATCAGGCCTCAGCCAAACACCTGTTACCAAAGGCATCTTTGAATGTCCAGTAAGGGAAATAAATGAAAAATCATAAACTTCATCAGTACTGCCTTGTGGATGACTTCACTCTTCCTAAAAAGTCAGCAACTAACTTCCCCTTCTGTAGAAACATATGCCTACAAACCTTCAGAGGGAAAAAACGGAGACAGGCGAGAATTAAAAATGCAAAAAGGAACTGAAAATAATCCATTTTGCTGTAGGAAGTATGGAAAAGACTGCAAATAGGAGCTTGCACATCTCCCAAGTCATCATGTTTTAAAAAGGGAATGGATCGATGTGAAGAGGAAGCAGCCTTAGTCACTTTGGAGCCAAATGGATCTGCTCAGTTTCCAAGAAATCTCTGACCATGTCTTGCAGCATTAAAGGTACCCAAACACTGTAAAGGCACCAAGTTGTTTAAAAGTCATGCTCCCCTTGGCTTGGTGGACCTGCAGTAATGATCTGCTAGTGACAAAAGCTGGGGCTCCTCACTCTTGTGTTCTCCGAGTTCTCGTGTCCCAGCAAAGACCTTGCTTTCCTGAGACAAAGGTGCTGCTTGCTTCCTCCTGCTCCCATCAGCAGCTCAGTGTGTGCTGCCAAGCCACATGGCCCTGGCCATGAGGCTTTTCTTGGCAGGAAAACCCTGGGGTGCTCAGCGAGGTCACCCGAGGGCTGCTGTCCTCCCTGTATTTGTTTCAATTGGGCTGAGCTGCTGTAATGCTGCCAGAAAAAGGTCTGGCAGCACCTGCTGACACAATGTGGTAGGCAGCTTTCATTTAACTAGAAGTGAACTTTGTAAATTCAAGGTGTTTATTCATTATCCCGAACGATTTCTCACAATTATTTTTTCACAAGTATCTCAATATTGTTATACTCAGTATGGGCAAGCCAAAAATCCTGTCGCACAGACAGATGGAGCAAATGAAGGAGAAACTATTATAAATGCAAACAAAATTCTTTAACTGAAGGCTTTATGGTTTTAGGTTCTTGATTTTGTACTCAGTGGAGTGTCTTTCTCTTACATGTGATAACTCCTATAAGGCTGTGGTCTGTAAAATTAGTAATATATAGTGCAATGTATACTTACATTTCTTACTTCCTTATAATGCATTTTTTCACTTAACTTTATATGTTTGTGTTTTGCACTTAACTTTATATGTTTGTTTATATGTTTGTGGGAAGACTGTGACAAAAAAGAGATTAGTCTGAGAAGTATTTCTGAAACTCTTGTATAAGTCTGTGGAAGTATTTCTGAATTTCTTCCATAAACCTTAAATCATATAATGAGAACTATAATCTATAATTTTCCAGCTGAGCTGGAATGTGGGTTGGCACAGCCTCTGCCCCCTGCTTTCCAGATATTTTCCAGAATTTTGCTCTTTATTTTGTTCATTACAGAAGAATTTCCTATTGCCGAGGACTATATTGCTTCCATTTTTAGAGCAGTGCATTGTGTTCTTCTGTATCATTTATATTTGTTGTGGGATAAATTTGGTATCTTAAGTGATACTTCCCGTCGCTGAAGCTGAAAAGGTCTGTTTCTGGAGACTGATAAAAATGGCGAAATACAGGACTGCTTCAGTTCAAATGTTGGCTCTTCTTCACAAACTTCAAGTTGAATTACCACTGAGCAAGAAGCCACAGTGATGATATTGTGAAGGATTCATATTGTTCTGTATTTTTTGAAGAGATCAATGTTATTGTGGTAAAGGACATGAAGTAAGACACTTGTTATCTCTGTCCTTCTTTGAATGTGATGCCAGGTGTTAAGTTTTCCTTTTATTTCTGTCAGCCAAACTCCACTGCTCAGGTGTTACTGTACTGTGTTTTTTCACTTGTTGTGGGAACTCAAAATGTCTCTCAGACATTTTTAGAGGTTCCAGGCCTTGGTCAGAAGCATTCTAGACCCTGGCAGACAGCTGAAAAACAGCTGTGATTTTGAGTTTGAGCCATGGAATGAATTACCAACTTTGGAGGTGGAGCAAGCAGTCACAAAAGGTTAGATAGTATAGTAAAAGTAGTTACAAAGTAGAGGGGAAATTTTTTTTGTATTGTACAGGGGGGTTTTAGCACATGTACAGGGGGGTTTTCACTTTGTACATGAGGGTCAGAAGTTCTAAGATGGAGGAAAGTGGGCTGATCCTGTTCTTCCTCCTTCTTCTTCCTTACCTCCATGTTCTTGGTGATGTTGGCATTCACAGATTGGTTTAGAGTAGAAAAACACTTGGCAACGTAGGTAGTAGGTATTGGGGAATAATTGTAAACATGTTATACGTAATATATCTTATAAAAGATAGCAGCAGCCCTGGGCGGAGAGAGAGACGAAGAAGACAGCAGACACAGAGGATGTCAGGGTGTGTGTGTGCCTCTACCCAGGCCGCTGATCAAATAGCCACAGTCCAAGAACATAATCTGTTAGATAACTAGCAATAAACTGCCTTGAGACCGAACAGCTAAGCCTGCGGAGTTTTTCTTTGGAAGCACAGGTTGGAGGAGGAATTTCACCACCACATGTGGCCCCAAAACAAGGCTGGGGTTCTCACAACTTGTAATTAAAATCTCTAAACATGTTAGACTGGAGTGTTTAGCAGCATTCCGGTCTATTTAACTGACTTCTTATGAATTGCTGGGTCAATTGCCAACTGCCAGGCCAAAATGAAATATAGGTTTGCATTTATTTTCCTAGGCATTGTATTTAAGGTTATCAAAGGCTTAACCAATTCCCCAAGGCTTTCTTGGCTGAGATGGAAACTCTGGATCTAGGGCTTCCCTGGAATGATTTTGAGTGTTTCATCCATACCCTGTGCAGACACCTGGCCTCATCCTGCATCATTCATCTCCTGGTCTGAACAAAATGGTTCAATGTTTTTCTGTTGCCCTGGGCCCAGTCAGGCAGTGTGTAGCTGATGCTGCAGCTCACTAACAGAGTAGTAGTAAACACAACCTTACCTTCTACTGTTTTACTTCTTAGCCCACAAGAAACATAAAAGAGTATTCCTAATTGTAATTTAACTATAGCAATATCTGCTAGAAAAAAAACTAAAAAAAAAAAAAACCAAATAGTTTCAGGTGCCTCCCCTTTTCCTTGTCCTTCAGAGACTCATTCCTGGGTAATGCAACATATCCTGTGTATTCTTATATTATGTTTCAATGTATCAGGTAATTTAACTGCTGAATAAAACCATTGGTAAATGTCTAATGGGGGGGAAACAAGTTCTTAACACTCTTCTTGTTGTTCATTTTAGTAAGAATATTAGGGAACTCATGTTCTAGCATTATGATAATGATGGGAATTCTGCTCTTAAGAAATTTCAGTTATCCTCTGGATTTATTATGACCTTTTCTGTTTGTTAAGTTCTTGGGTTTTTTAGGGGGAGCACTGCTTTGCATTTTACCCCTGCTTAACAGCCTATTTCTTATGCTTGTTTCAATCCATCTCTGTGAATTGAGGTTTTTTTGACTGGCCTCAGTGCACTTGCACATTGCCAACATTGTACTCTGAGGTGATATGCAGAACTGAATATTGGATCATTAGACACTCATTTTGCTAAATTACATTGTAGTACCCTGGTATGTAAAGATCTGGTATGTAAACAATTGTATTCCTGCTCTAGTCTTATTTAGTTAAAATGGGGTTTACTGCTGGATACATGCACTATTGCTCTGACTCAGTGCAGTCATTTTTGTGTTACTATTTCTTAGGGTAAAAGACTAACTCTTAGGGTAAAAAAAAATAAACTCTTAATATTTTTAAAAATTTTTGTTGTTGTTGTTTTTCACTATCTCCTGAAATCTCAAAGTATTAGGCTGAGCATAAGAACCAGGCAACTTATCAGAACTTGGCTGGGTTCCATGAGTCTCTTACTCGTTATCCTGTGCTTTAGATGCTGAAAAAGAAACCAAAGATACCCTGTTCCTCTTCCATTTCTGTTAGGTTGCATGACCACCACCTGGTGCCCCAATGCACCTCTATTGTCTTAAAGAAGGGAGCCAGGGGAATTGCATTTAGTTCTTCCAAAAAATTTAAAGGAAGTGAGAACTGCTCTCTGTATATAAATAACTCAAGTCAGGAAAAACTCAATGGCATTATACCCATTGCTGGGCTGTGATTACAGCTAGAAACTGCATATAGCTCAGCTGATTTAAAATTATCCAAATATTAGATCAATTCTTTAATGATAGTTGGCAAACCTCAAAGAGAAGTTAGTTGGAGCCAAGGAGGGTAGCCATGGTCATTCATACCCCATCCTGACTCCCTGCCAAGACGGGCACGCAGTGCCGGCTGGACAGCCAGGAGTGCTTTGGTTTGTTGGGCTGGGCTGGCTTTGGCTGGGGTAGAGGGTTTTTTCCCTTCACAGTGGCTGAATTTGTGCTGAACACAGAATTGATAATAGAGAGATGTTTTTGTTATTGCTGAGCAGAGCCAAGGCCTCCTGTGCTTTTTGTACTGCCACACAGTGGTAGAGGGCTAGGAGGGCTTATGAGGCTGGGAGGGGACATAGCCAGGACAGGTGACCCAAACTGACCAAAGGGATTTTCCAGATCATGAGACATCATGCTTCATATAGAAAGTGGAGGGCAAAAGGAGGAAGGAGAGGACATTTGGAGCGATAGTGTTTGTCTTCCCAAGTCACTGTCACAGGTGATAGAGCCCTGCTCTCCTGGGGATGGCTGAACCCCTGCCCAACCATAGAAAGCAGGGAATTAATTCCTTGCATTGCTTTGCTTGTCTGCATGGCTTTAGGCTATTAAACTGTCCCTACCTCAACTCATGAGGTTTTTTTACTTTTGCCTTTTCCATTTTCTTCCCAATCTTTTTGGTAGGGGAGTGAGTGAGTCAGTGGTTATGTGGGGCATGGCTGTTGGCTGGGGTGAACCACAACAAGGGCCTGAAAAAAGCCACATTCACTTTAGTTGCCATGCTTTAGGAAATGAGCAGCCCTTGAGGTGCAACTTCATGTCCCAAATCACTGTTCTCTGAAGAGAATTCCCAGAGTTCACTTCTACTTTACTGTTTGTGCATCCTGTCTTCTGTGAACTTCCAGGTGCCTTTCTGATAAATTCTTTTTTGTTTAATATTGAAACTTCTTTCAAACAACCTTTAATAATAAAGCCATGAGGTAGAACTCTTTTTTTCCTATCTTTTTACTGTCATGTTTATGTATGAAGCAAATTATAATATCCAATAAATTTGCAGTCCTGTGAGTTTTTATAAATATTTAAAATAGTTGCACTCTGTAAAAAATTCCCCATGCATTAGAAATGCAAGACACTGCAAATTAAATTTATATTGCATATTTGAATATTGGATGTCAGTATATGCTAAAGTTATTTGGTCTAAAGCAAGTGAAATACCTAATACAAATGCAGTGATTTGCCTTGACACGGTGTCTTGATTCATTGGCAGTTTCTACAAGCACAGAAAAAAGATGGCATGCATTGCAAATTGTTCAGCAAAATTAACAATCAGATCAAAATTGTAATTTGCAAAATTAAATAGACTGATGTAGTCATGAAATAATATCAGATTTTGAGGCTTTTATTCCTTTGGCTTCTGTTGCTTATTTTCTTGCATTATGGATTTTCTTTCTCTGTGTCTTACAATATTACCTAGTCACTAGGTACTGGAAATACAAGATATGTTTATTTCCATCCAGACTCTCATACAAGTCATATTTCATTTGCTTCAATTTTCTGTCCTTGGAAGCAAAAATGAAAAGTTCTTCTGAACAGTCTTCAAGAAGTGTCCTAGCCACTGCTGTGTCACATTAATATTGTAGTTAATACAAATAATGGAAAAGGGAAACAAAGCAAAAGCACAATTTTCAGTGCTTAAACTCTGTCCTTCATTTCCCTTCTATTTCTTACAGATTTTAATGCTGTCTTCAAAATCATACTGAGAAATATTTTCAAATACAGCAAGGGACAAGCATTTTTCAGCCTTTCCAGTTATGGAGGTTCAGTGTCCTCTTGCCAGGGTCTCACAACCAGCAATCATATAAGAAACTGGCAATTTAGTTTCTTAGCTGTTGTCCTTACCTATTTCTTTTAACCAAAACAATTTTTTTTGGCCAAGAGATCTGCAGGTTTGAGGGCTCATAATAACCAGAAACTTGAAAAAGGCTACAAGTGTAGAAAATGAATATAGGTTCAAGATTTTAAAGAAAGAACAACTGTTAGTCTGGCTTAGCTTCCTCACTGCGGAAGTCAGAGCAATCCATGCTTTTTGCCTCATGCTGATCCACACAGTTTTAGCCCCATTTAAAACAGTGTTTCAGGAGGCATCCCATCCTGATGTGGAAGCATCTAGAGATGAAAAACCCACTTACTCAGCGAACTACCTTTTCAGTTCCCGAATGCACAGAGAAATTCAGTTGTAATTTATCTGGTTGGGGTACTGTTTTGTGTGCTCTTCCCCTAAGAGATTAGAATCTTTAATATAATACTACTTTATATCTGTAATGGTAATCTCGTCCTTCTCTGTTACAGACTGCAGAGACTGAAGCACAGTCAAAGGGGTAAAATGCAGAGCATGAAGCTGACACAGAGGCATTCTTCCCCAAGAAGTCAAGTGGACATAGAGTGACAGCCACGTGGTGCTTTGGTGCCATGCAGGGCATGGAGGGAAGAGATCACACAACCCAGACTGGTCAATCACTTTGAAAAACAGGAAATCAGCTGAGTATTATCCCTATGAGACACACGTGCAGTGCTTGATTCACAGCTCTTTTACTACAGAAGAGTCAAGAAGTGTGCCTTGGAGGTGATGTCCAGAGTTACGGATCAATTAACCTTGGATGGCAGCACATATGGCAGCACTTATGGCAGTCTCTGAGCACCTCAGGTCATCATCTCTGTGTTGGTAAGTAATGGGAAAATAGAATAGACAAAATGGAAGTAATTAAGATAAAGTGCTGGGGAATTTAATAGAAAAATAGTGTGTATTTCAGAAGCACAATTGCTGCTACCTAACAGGCACTGAGAATTCTATGCTTGTGAGAGGCCAGAAATGATCCTTAATCACCTGTCCTGTAAGAACACTGATGGCCATTGAAAAAAATTACCCCAGTTAGTAAGAGAAATGCCACATCCAAAAATCAGCACAGTCAAAAGGAGAGTTTAAATTTATTCAGCTATCAGTAGCAAGACTGGTAAAAGGTTGTTAAGTATGAGTTATGGCTCCATTCCACGTACTATAGCCTGCAGCAATGGATATTTTAATAAACTTCACTTGGAAGAAAATAAAATTATTTTTGTGAAAATACCTGAGGTGTTTTGAAGATACCAGAATCCAAAGAAATATATGGCAATCTCATGGCAAGCATCCCTATAATGCATAGAAGTGGGGAAAACATAAGCACGTAATGAATATAGAACAGGCTTGAGGAAATAAGTGCTGGTGAATTTAAGCAAACTGTGTGCCTTGAAATGTAAAACAACCAAAGTATATTTCTTCAGTACAACAGTGACTGGTAGAATATATTTATAAACTGCAGAGCAACTGAACTCCCTATCCCTAGTGCAAACCCCCTGCAGGAATCAAATGTTTTGATTGAAAAGGAATGGGGCCATCACACTAAGCCCATTAACAACCAGTTTGCCCATAAATTGCCTCAGAGCATGGTGTGTACCAGCACAACTCTGCAGCAGGCAGTGGCCACTCAGGTGGAAGAAGGAGGTGGATGGAGTGATGGACTGGAGAGAAGGGGCCATGGGGATGGCAGGGGAAAGGCTGCAAGGAAGACGTTTCACCACCTCATGTTCCAAAGTTACTGACAGAATCACTGCTTGTTGCTCCCATGACAGGCACCCCAGCAGCAGCAGGGAGGAGAAACCATTCTCAAGCACAGCAGTCTTGGAACTGTGGCAGATCCAGTGCTTCCTGGCAAAAAAAAAAAAAAAAAAAAAAAAAAAATCTTCTTTCTTTTGTTGTTATTGCACTAGGTACCTCCCTGCTTGGATTAAGTCTCAAACCAGCACCAAATTAAAGGCTATTTCTACTTACTGATATAAAGTTTTGTGAAGCACTCCATAGACAAATAGCACAAGATCCTTTCTGATGCATCAGCCTGAATGCTATAATGATATCTGTCAAATAAATGCTCTAAACAGAAGCAGTTATTTTTTTAGCACCCAAAACTAAGTTAATTAGTGTACACAAAGTTGTTACGTGTGAAGCAAGAGCAAGGCAAAATGTAACAAGGCTGCGGGCAGTTGTTCTGCTCATTTGCAATGAAAGGGTGGTCCAGGGACCTTAAGTCCTGCAGTTGATGGAGATGAGCACTCTTCATCAGCTGTTCTCCCAGCCAAGTCCATGACATTAGCTGGACTACGCATAGCTGGACACTGATTATGCACTTATTTTCCTAGGAGAGCACAGCATTTTAAAAGGTGTATTGTTCTTAGGGAGATAATTCTCAGGAAACCACTTGATATCTTTACCTGTCTTTTCCCCCTGTAAACTTGAGCAGTTTCAATGTTCATTGCTGTTGCTTCCATGAGGGAGTTCATCTTACTGCTCTAGGGACCTGGAGGATCACTTTGTCTATGCTATAGAAAATAACACTGCTATGGAAGGAAAACCTCATTTTATTTTAGAAGAAATCTTACTTCTCTCACTTTTTCCTGCTGTGTTTCTCATAAGCACCAGGACAGGTGCCTCTAGGTGGATGCCAAATCTGAGACCTTGCCATGCTGCCTCAGTTAGAGGGGTGACTGACCTTTGACTTTCTTAGTCCCCTTTAGGAGCTAATGATGCATTTTGCTTCTCTGTCCCATCCCATCCCATCCCATCCCATCCCATCCCATCCCATCCCATCCCATCCCATCCCATCCCATCCCATCCCACCTTTGTGAGCCCATGGGTTTTCCTCACCATCCTTTGGGCAGCCTAGGACTCTAGTCTGTTATTTTTCTTCCCCCTTTGACGGGAGCTGTTACTGTTTGTGTATTTTAGTTTGGGTATAGGCTTTTCCTGGCTCTCTAGTTGTCCTGAGAAATTGCAAGTAGCTGTGCTGCACTGGGATGTCTGTGACTTGTTGACTTGGTTTGAAAAGACAGGTGTTTGCTAAGGAAGGCAGGAGCCTCACCTGAAATGGAAAATGTAAACCCCCTCCCTCCAAATTATTGTAATTCTGAAATTAAGGGGCTCTCAGGCAAAGATATGGGAGTAGGAATAGCAGTTATTTATTAGGGAAGAAAATAAAAGTAAAATAAAAAATGCAGTCATACAGAACACTGACAGAGTCGGAATACAATCTGACACCCTGTTAGCCAGGGTGGTGGTGCCAGTCCTGATTAAACACTGGCTGCAGTCCTCCTGGAGTGACAGGTGTGGTTCGGTTTAAGCAGTGATCCTGTGGAAGGGTGTAGTCTTCCTCTGAAGATCCAGTGAAAAAGACCCAGCTGTTCCTCTGGGAATCCAGTGGAAAGGCTGCATCTGGTGTCCTAAAAACTCAGATTATATCCAGTTAGGAATGCTTGCTCCTCTCTCTGGGTGGAGCATTTCACAATGGGATTCTGTAACTTTTATCAGTCATGCAGAGATATTCAATAGCCCATTATCAGCAGATGTCTTCCTGGAGGGAGGATTGGTTGTGGAAGAGATGAAGAAAACTGCCCACTTAACAGGAGAGAACTGCCACACCTCTAACAGAGGGGGAGAGAATACACACCCCCAGCTCCATCTGCCAACCTAAGACATGGGTTCATCTGAGCATCAGCCTTGTGGCCCTTCTGTTCCCTTGGGTGCTCCTGCAGCCAGACCTACCCACACAGTCTCTGTTTATGCCAATCTTAATACTTCTGTTACAGTTCTCTCAAATACTCAACAAAGCTCTTCAATGACCCTTGCTCTTAGCACTGTGAAGTGAATTTTTATGAAGTGAAATGAAGGCACAGATCTAATCTTACCTGTCCTTGCAATTCCTGATAATTCAGAGTACATCATCCAGTATCTGCCTTTGCAAGACAATTCAAGATGTTAACAATTTGAAATTAAGGATATCTCAGGAAAAAAACATTAAGCTTCAACACATATGTAAGAGGAAGCAGAAAATATCTGGATTCAATTAACTAGTTAATTCACACCTTCCTTCTGTTACATCTTACAGTGGTTCTGCAAAACACCTTTGGTTTGGTATTTTTCATTATTTTTTTTGGCCCATGCAGATGAATGTGGTTTTTAGAGCTATTTCCTTTTGCCATTGTTAATTTTGAAACAGAGAATAATGTAGTTTTCACTAAGTTTTTTTTGTTTTCAGCCAGAAAATATGTTCTGTAGTGCATAACTGCAATGTGTGTCTAGCTATCCAAACAGAACTCAAAGACCAGAAGCTGCAGCATGGCTCATTAGGAATTTTTTGTAAATATAATGTTAATACAAAAAGGAAAATCAGACCAAACTTTCAAGTGTGCATGAATTAAACAAATCAAGTACACTCACTAGCTTAGCAATAGCAAAATATTGTTAGTAAAAAAAAAATATGTAGATGGAGTGTCTTCATTTTAACTGGTGCCATTCCCATACACATTTTTACATACTTATAGCTACTCTGATAATATTTTTTCCTGCCATGCTCCTGTGCTATAACAGAAAATGGCTTCTGAAATGTAATACTATACAGTCTGGGATACTATACAGAGCTGAATCTTCTCTCAATAGCACTCCAGGATGTTTGACATTAATTTAGAATGTAGTGTCATTTTCCAGGAGTTATGGGTTAATTCTGAAAAAATTAAATGACCTTCAGATACATGTTGCATAAATTGTTCTCACTCATCCATATTCAAAGCAAGACTTTTAAAAGAGTCTGCATGTAGTTCATATCTGCAAGTATGATCTCAGGGAAAAATAATTGCATTCAAAATTGTACTTACTTGACTAGAGGCAAAAAAGTTATAAAATGCCTACACTTTCAACAAATCATCTTGTATTTGAAATTTATTTTCAGCTTTCCAGGTGGTTATCTTTGGCAGAGTTTCAGGAAGAAATATAATATATATGAACCATAAGTAGTGCATAATTGAGACCTCCTATAAAGACAAACCATTGTGTATGTAAACATTTCAGTGGCGCTAATATGAGTGAAGGTGTAGTGAAAAACCTTTTTATTTCACAACAGTCTCAGATTATTGTTTTCTATGAACTTGTAAGGAATAATGTATTCCATTTCATGTGATTAAAAAATACTTTTTTTTTTTTGTTAAAAAATCATTTTTACAATGTTTTAATGCACTTACAGGTACTCCTGGACAAAAGAAAACTGCCTTCAAGTTCCTTAAAATGTCTAGACCACCTTAGAAAACTGTTGGAGTTTAACACATATTCTTATTTTATAATGAGAGTAAATAAATATTTTCCTTGTGAACAAGGAGTAGGAATTAACAGATGTCTGTTTTATAGATTAAATTAAATGCATAGTAGTACTTGTTTAGGTATATAGGCCCCTCAGATGTTGAATATGAAAACCCTTCTTTGGATGAGTGGGTTTGCTCTTTCTGCTCCTGAAGACCTTGCCCCAGACTCTTTACTCCCAGAAAAATATGTGTCTCTGGCATATTTATTTTTCTCAGGGCCTTTTTTTTCAGAAGCCAGAGCCATTGTTAAGTCCTCTGTGGGAATTTATCACACTTCTAGAACAGTTTTTTTTTCATATTTTAGCCCATTTGTGCTCCCCAACAGCTTTGACAGCCTGTGAACTTCACAATGCTGAAGAGAAGGTTGAGCCTTGTGACATAATGTTTTGGGAGGTATTTTGTTCCCATTCTATAATTTTGCAACCAGTAAAATAATTTTCAAATGTATCCTGAATTTAGCAAACACTTTAAGCTGAAATCACAGATGAAAATTGGTTTAGCCTTCTGATTTTCTTTTTAAAGCTTTTCCATTTATGAAAAGTCAAAATATTCTCACTTATAAAAAAGATCAAGGATATGGAGGTCCAGGTCATCCTAGCCTGTAAATATCAATCCCCACACCAAAACAGGGTCTCAAGAGTCATAAATCACCACTCCTTTCCTGTTATGTGATCCTTTTCAGATCCTTTTCAGGCTTGGAAATGCATGTGGCTTGGTACAGAGAGAACAGTGCTACCTGCAGAGTGTTAAGGACTGGGAGGAGATGTCAACACCTGTAGTTTCACTAAATGAAACTGTGACTGAATAAAAAAAAAAAAAAAAAAAAAAAAGGAGAGAGACAGATTCCATGTCCTTGAAGACAGAGCTGGGAGCTGCCCATAGGTTTCAGTGCAGTCTGTCTGAAGCAGCAGAGGTGCAGTCTCTGCCTCATGAATGGTGTATGGACCTTAGTCCTGGGAACATGCCTGTGTGCTGGGGAAGAAAAGGGCACTACAGATCGTTTTCTGTGTCTCCAGTTGCTTGCTGTTTTTTGCAAAGAAAGAATTTATTATGAAAGAAAAGTCTTGTTCAGATTAAAATCCACCTCCTATTTTTCCTTTCCCCCCCTCCTTTTGTCATTTTTGTGGTTTAGCTGCCATTTACACTCCCCTGTCCTTACAAAAACAACAACAAATAAACCAACAAAACCAAACTAGTTATCTGTATCTACTTGTACCTACTTTTCTGGTTTTACTACAAATGTATAATTCTATCTTGTCCCTGATGGTAGTTGTAGAGACAGAGCTATAGAGATGTTCGGATAGACCTACATGGATCTCAATCCATCTCTTTTGTTTCCTTAAGTAACTTCTCACTCAGGCCCCAGTTCCCTTTCTCTAGAGCCACATGTTTGATCTCAGTTAAAGCTGTGAAGAGGACAAACTGTAAGCCCTTCACTCTGGCTTTCTTTAGTATGACACATGTCACAAGCTTAAGGAAAAACCTATTTTAAAAAAATGAAACAATTTATTCTATAAGGCCTATTCACAGGAATTAGGAGACAGTCTGAGGCTGGGACATGTGAGTTGCCTGTACCTGTGTTTATAAGAAGAGAGAAATTAAATGTGTAGAAGAAGAGGGCTTAAGGTGTATATATCCAGAAATGCTGGGAAGTGCAGGTGGCAAGAAGATCTGGTGTATATTAACATGGTTTTCTAAAATCCTCTGTTTTCCTGAGCAATATAACCCTTCTGTCCTATGCTGGTCATTGTTTCAGGAACAAGTCAGAAGTTGTCTCCACAAAGTTGTCAAAAAGAAAAAGTAAGAAGGAGCCAGGGAAAAAAAAAATCACTACCAGAATAAAGTCTGAGACTTCACTTCTTCAAAGAATAAGAAAAATCCCATGGTTATTATTCTGATCATTTTAATCTGACAGATCAAAATGATCAGAATTAGTATTATAATATTGTTCCATCTCTGTATCTGTGGATAATTAAGACATATCTTTCAAATATAAGTTTTATTTTATAATCTTCTAATATAGCTTTTTTCCATGAATTTACTTTGCATTGATATTTTTGCACCCGACATTTACACCTGCCATTTACAAAATTTACTTAATTTGAGTGTTTATTTCATGAACTGAATTCCATATTTTCAAAAATAAATTGGATGGCTGAAACAATGCACAGTGAATTTTTCATTCTCCTGAATATAAGTTTGATAACCACATTGTTAACTGTGTTGTTCAAACACTGCACAACCTGGTTAAATATGAAAGGGCTTATTTCTGCTGACACTATTTTTCTATGGAAAATGTTTTGTCAGCCTTTATTTGAGACACATTACTAAGCACCAATTTCTGATTTATTTATTGATTTTCAAGCTGTGCTTTAGTTTATTTTCACAATATTTTCAATTTAGGATAGCAAATTAGAGACAAAATAATGTACATATCCACTTTCACAGGCTATCTCTAGATATTTCTGGGTTTTCTATTGATTCTAACTCTCCATGTAAGTTTTACCAGGAGACTTATCACCTGCCTTGCAAATTCCTAAGAACCAAAATAGCAACAGCTGTACATTGTCATTGCACTATGAGCCATCCTGAGAGGAGCAATGCACAAGGGGAGAAATAAGACAAGGAATATTGACTTCCATCTGACAAGAGTCAAGCAAAGACTGTTTCCATGAAGTGTTGTAACTATATTTTTGATCACCTCCCTGTGGCTTGAGTATAATAGTCCTTGGAAACCCTAGGCTATGCTGAATGTAGGATCCTAGCTCTCTGCAGTTGACAGAGAATATATAACATTATACTCACTAGTGGCTCAAAGTCTGCATTGTAGGTTTCATTTTTCAGTCCCTGATGGGATTGTACCTTGTACTTTTAGGAGGTATCAATTTTGCAAATGCTTTACCCTTTCTTCATCATAAATACTCTTGCTTGGATAGAAATTTCAGAGTGCTGAAGCATCAGTTTTTAGGTCCTATGAAGAAATTGTGTATACAGCCCTATACCCTGCTCACTGCAGCATTTATTTGATTTATGTGACAATGAGGTTTGCAAAACCTCCACTGCTTTCTAGTCCATGGATTGTGAGAACTGCCTTTCAGAATTGGATTGAACATTGCTAATTCTGTCTATAAACAACCCAAAACAACACTCAGGGGAGTGTAAATAAACCTGGAGCTCATTAATCTGCTGCACTATTGTCATTGAGAGACTGCTCTATTTAGCAATCCAGGTGAAGTCATCTCAGTACTCCAGGAATTTTGCCTGAGGCACAGCTGCAAATATGCTGCACAAGATTTACTACACAATTACACAGAACAAAGCTCTAAGAGGAAAAGTACCTCTGAATATAATAGGACCATTTAGGATGGTGGATGGAGAAGGAATTTTGGAAGAGATGGCACAAAATCCATGTTCTCTCAATGACAGTACTGGCTTAAGTTCCCTTGTGCATCAACAAAATAAAATTTTGAACAGAAAAAATAGGCTACAATGTTTGGATTTTTCATATGTGGAAAACACAGTTAGTATCAAAACTTTTTGCACATGCAATTTAGAGGTTTCTATACCAGTGCATGTAGGACACTAAGGGTTTTCCATTTTTCCAAGGACTGAACAATAGTTTTTCCATAATTATGGGGAAATTATTTGTTTGGTTTTTTTTTAAACCCTCACTAAAAATAAAAGAATGCCTGAGTGCTCAGTGAGACTGCAAGTTTGAAATTCAGATGGGCTTTATTAATTCTGAAGCTTTTCACTGTCAATGATTGTGACTTGGACTAAGGAATTGATATCTTCAGAAATGTGACAGCACATGCCATTTCCTTTTCTGCAGGAGATTAAGGGCTTTTTCTTTATCTTTTCTCTTTTATTGCTTTAGGCATGACAGGAAGCTGACACAAAGTGTGATCACAATTGTATACCTCTAATAGGTGTAGATTGTGTCAGGACAAAGATCCACCCCATTCACTACTCTACCTTCTGGAATTTGCCTGGGGAACAAATGTAAACACCAGAGGTTGTCTCAGTCTCCCTTGTAGTAATCTGTGAATAGTGACTTCATCCTTGCATGCAAAAGCATTCAAAGGCCACAGAAAATGCAAATGGAGAACAAAACACTTGCAAAAAGGCTCTACATTTGGTTTCTTTGCATAATTTGGAACAAATTTCCTCTTAACCTAACATTCTGATTAAAATCATCAGATTGCAGCTACTTCTTACTAGTGACAAATAATTGGATTGAAATTTTCTCTTTGGGGTTCCTGCATAGCACAGGGGGAAGGAAGACCTGTGACCTGCTGGGGACACTCCACACTCTTCCTGAATGAAGAGAGTGATTGGATATACCTTCCCTTTAGCCTTCTCTTCTCCAGACTTATCAAACACAGTTACCTCAGCCTCTCTTAACATATCATGCTCCCCAGTCCCTGATAATGTGGCAGCCTTTCATTGGCCTCACCCTGTTTGCCAGTCTCCCTCTTGCTCTGGAGAACCTGGTTACAATACTCCAGGTGTGTCTGCACAAAGGCTGAATAGAGGGAACTAATATTTCCCCATAGTATCATGGTTAAATCATGGTTCCAGAGTATTTATGTCTGTGCCTGTAAACACAGTTCCCAAGAGTACCAGGAGTAAATAACATCACCCTTTTAACAATGTTATGGTCTTAAGTCGTGTTCTCAAGTCGTTGTGGTCTCATTTGCAGAAGTCTTGGTAACTCCTTGCAACAGCTGAAATCAGGTGTCTTATTTTGAATAAAGGAGATTTTATTTATTGAAGTTTCTGAAAAATTATTTTAAAATGAGGCCAGATTATTGCAATAATATCCACAGCCAGAGGATATATTGTTATTTGTGCCTTGTTTCTGGTCTTTCTGCTAGGTTGTGCTCATGCCAGAGATTGCTAAGAAGCCTGACTACAGTTTGCAAAACCCCCAGACACTGAAACAAGCACCACAGAATAGTAAGAGGACACTGCAAAATATGGAAATTCTGTATATGAAGCAAAAGCAAATCATGTCTTGTGTTGAAGTGAAAAGAGGCCACCTGTGAAAAAAATATAACCTTGAATTTTTTGTCTATATCATAATATATAACTGTCTTAGCATTTTCTATTCATTGAACACTTCTGAGCCTTTATAACATTCTTTTAGGAGTATTTTTTTCTTCTAATTTAATAATAAAAGAAGCTTGTTGAGCTAAAGAATTAGGTTGTATCTAAAGGTCAACTAATATACACTAATACAACTGTGCAGAATATGAAAAATTCCTTTTTATGTATCATCTGTTATTTATGGTATTTCTCATAACCTGCACTGAATTAGTGATATTGAAATATCCTTGCAGGATAGCTACTCAAAGGAGAATAAAACATATTGTGATACAACTGGAGTTGGAAAAAACCCACCAAAGATTAGAGGAGCCAAAGTTTTAATAAAATATAATTCTAAGTAAAATCTGAGTTGTCAGTACTGCTACTGAACCGTTTTTTTGGGCTCTCAGGTGAGAAACATAATTGAAATCTCAGATGAGAACATAGTTGCCCCAGGTCTATCTCAACACACTCCCAAGCACCGCTGCTCAGCTGGTGTTGACTGTGGCTTGACATCCAGCTTATGCACACCCTTAAAGGGCTATGGAAACCAGGGAGTTCTCCAAGCCACGTGTTTTGCTCTGGCTGGTGTTTCCTATCTACCCTAAGATACCACAAAGGGAGACACACGGGCAAACAGGAGATGCCTTACGGTCCCCTTTGCCCAGGAGTCTGTTTTACCAAGAACTGTCACTAGTGACAGAGCAAGAAGTTCTAGACTCTTCCCTCCTTATCCAGCTCCTCTGTGGATTGGACATTCAACTCCTTCTATGCCTAAAGGATTTCTAATTGAAGCTGGAGCTACAGCTGTATGTTCTCAGATTGGATTGATGCTACCAGCTGACAGCATATCCTGGGGTGTGGAGCCAATCTCAGACCCACAGCTGTGCTTTATTCATGAAAGAATAAAGCACAGGTCAGACAGGAGAAAATGAGCCCAAATACTATGGACTAGTTCCTGTACTCATGAAATGCATAGATGGTTTAAAGTAAAATACTCAGTCTTGGATACCAGATTCCTGTTTGTCTGTACTCTCTGTCTGAACAGGTGGAATCAGACTTGGGTTCCTATTTGCTAATACCTTATTCTGCTAGTTCGGTGTAGTAACCACTGAGGAGTAAAACCATAGTCAACTTCAGAATTTTAAAATTTAATAGTCTGAAACAATTTGAATGTGAGAGATGTCTCATTAATTTTTGGTTTCCTCAATCATTAAGGTAAAACTAGGTGACATGATACCTTTGGATGTTACCTTGTCCTTCTCCTTTCCCAGATTTTCTCATGCCTTTCTTATTCTTGATTGGTGTTTTTCTAACTTATTCTCAAAAACCTTCAGAATTGTCTATCTCACAACCCCTCCAAGCCTAGTCCTATGCTTCATTGCTTCATTATCCATCCTATGAGATTTTCCTCCTAATACTTCAGTTTAAGCTACTTCATATCATATCCACTCAAAGGCATGGGGAACTGATCACTATTTTGGTTATGTTTTGATATATGGTCTCAAAATTCTTTCACTCTAGACTAAGCCATTTGAAATTACCCAGTCTTTATGAGATCTATTTTATTACTTTGAACTCTCTACTCTTGTTCCCTTTTTTTTTTTTTTTTTTCATATTTATTACTGCTGGAGACACTACTCATTAATGGCTGAGGCAAAAAAAAAAAAATCCCCAGAGAACAGCCTGCTGTATTTGGTAGATTATATTCTTGTGTGTACACATACACATCAGTATGTGTGTGTGTGTGTGTGTGTGTTTGTCCTGGTGGAGTGCTTGTCTTTTTTTCCTAACAGCATGACTAGATTAATTAATATTCAGCTTAGAACCAAACCTTCCTCTCAAACTCAAATCCTTTCCTTCAGAATTACTACCCAGCCTTCTGTACATGCAGCCTATCTACCTACAGTATAACGTCTTTCATGTCTTTATTGACTGTGCATTATTTCATAAGACACAATCGTGCTAAGTTCTAACCCTGTTTTTTCCTGTTCTTTCACTCTCCCTCCAGATCAGTGCTATCTGCAAACTTCATATTCTGCTGTGAAAGTTCTTAAAAAAATTGAGTAGTAGCCATCTCAAGAGAGACATCTTCAAAAGTCAATCGGCATGATGTCTTCCATTTTGACACCAACCATTAATAAACACTTTTAGTGGTTACCAAATGCTCAAGATTTATACTCTTTAATAAAAATCTCTGTATGACAGGTTTTTTTCCTAACTTGTTTTCAGAAAGATTATATAAAACTGTCAAACCTTTCTAAAGTGAGGATATGACATATACTGCTCCTGCTTTTTTTCTCTTATGGAACACTTAAATCAAATTTACAAACTCTAAATTGGCTGGTCTACTTGTCATCATCCAGGTGTCTGTAAATTACAGTTTGATCATTTATTGCTATATTTTTTCCTGAACCCCATTCTTGCTAGCATCTAACTCCCAGCACTTCCTTTATTATTTCTTTAAAACTTGCAATATATTTGCTCATTTGCAGTCTTTTGGACCACATCTGTTCTCTGTGAACTCTGAAAATTGTTGGTGGGTTTTGTTTGAGATTGTTTCAGTCAGTTGTCTAAATGCTTTGCCATGAGGCTTATGAGGCTCAGCCAATTTTGAAGTCCACACCTTAGGTAGAATCAGAGATGTGCAAGAAAAAGACAAGGGACAACAGGTACAGGTTGCACTTAGGGGGAAAAAAATCACAGCAAGAGTTCCCATAAGTACTTGAACAGGTTTCTCAGTGAGGTTGTGGAATTTCTATCTGGGTAACATGGGGAAATGTTGAAGCTGGCCCTGTTTTGAAAGGGGTAGGGACTAGATCACCACAGAAGGCTCTGCAGTGTACATTATTCTAATACTCTGTATTGATTTTATCACTCTTCTTTTTTCCTCTGAAGTTCAAAGTTAGACTGATTTTTGTCTCTGATCAGTGGACGTGATCAAGCCAGATGTAATCATAACAAAATAATGGTTTAGTAACAACTGAGCTTGTTGATGAGCTATCATCATTTTCTGCCACCGTCCTTTATACTCAATGACAGCACCAGTACCCAGTCCCTCTGTGCCATTTGTTATTGTTCATCAGCTGGGTTCCCAACTCTTCTGGGAATAAAATATGTAGGTGACATTAGTGACAAATATTTTTAAATTGTATCACTGTGGTTATAAGATGGTGTCTCATGTTTCTAAGGCTTTCTCTTAGAATTTGCTTTTATTGTTTTTCATATCCATCTCATATTTCATCTAATTATTTTCCAGTACTATGCTATCATGTATGGCAAGGAAAAGGGTTTTCTGTGTGTGTGTTTAAAGCCTTTGTGTGCTTTATCACAGGCCTAGGCAAACAATAATTAGCATCAGTTGATTAAACAGATAAGCCAAAGAACTCTCCTTCATCTGTATAAGGTCATTTATCTCAAAGCACATCTCCCCTAGGGAGATGTACTGGGAGGTCAGCCCATGCTGTGCCATGAAGAGATCCATCACTTACACTCTAAGTAAAACCAAGTTGTTACTTTCTCCTTCTTTAGTGTACTTAGTCATGGCACAAAGAGGACCTGTGACCTGCTGAGTTTCACACCTATTTAAGAGTCTTAAAGTTGAACTGGGATTACAGTATTTTCTGCCACTCCATTTCTTTGGACTGGAAGTCCATTTTTTGCTGCAGTCAGTTCCTAGGAAGGAACACATGCCTTTGTTCATCTCTCCACCTGTACCCTTACCTTTCTGTGCACAAAGCCTGCAGCTGCTCTGCCTGCCAGATAGCTCTTCCTTCTGTGAGAGATGCTGTGTGCCTCACTGTAAATATAACCAGCCTGGCCAGCATGATCATTGCTTTATAAACCATTTGTCACAGCCCTCCGGGTATTGCATGTGCCCTTTACAATACTGAGCACACAGAGGAAGCCACAAAATAATGTATCTGATTATTTATTCTAGAAAGTAATTTCTGCTGAATGAGAGAACAGCAATGACTGCCAGCTTTTGGCAGGCTGACCAGCCCAGAAAACTGACCAGCCTGCAAAATCCCTTTGTTTGTCATCATCCACCAAGTAGAGATGCCTTTCTAAATCTCTTTTTGAGCTTGTCATAAGTCCATCTATTTTCATTCTCCCTTTATATTTTCTCCTTTAACATCTTTTTTTATTTGCCACAAACAAGCTATTTTTTCCTAGCTGCACCTCTAGCAAAATGGGAAGTTAGAGTGTACTATTTTTGGGTAGAGTGTTGACACCACTTTTTCTCCATTGAGTCTTAAGATTTATTTTTATTTTGTTAATAAATTCAGAGTGTTTACATATCTGAGATTTTGACTAACATTATACATTAACATGAAAGGACTTAACTTTCTGATTTACATCACTTTTCTCTTGCTTCTCTAGAATGTGGTAGTTCAAGTTTTGATACAAACATGGTTTATGATTGTGTATATTGTACCTGCTGTGAAGCATATTAGCTTGTAAATCCTTGTAAACAGCTAGCTTGTCTAATGTCTTATCAGCAGTTCACTCGGGTGATTCACATCTGTTCAAATGTCTAACTTCTTTTTTCTTAAATTGTTAGGCTTTCTGAATCATTATCATATTCTTTTCAAATTAACCTTGTAGGTATTTCTAAGATTACACATATATTTCTAACTTATTCCCAGTTATAATTTTTCAAACTGCCTTTTACTCCTTTCATGAAATGCATAGTAACAAATTTCCAGAAAAAAAATATTTCTATCTCTGTTTTGAGGTAGTGGCATACATTAACATACAGGTGCTAATTTCACATAGGCATGAGCAATCAAAGTGTTAAAATAGGTCATTGCCAGGGCACAAAAGCAGATGTTCTTGCACCCCCTTTGCTGATTGTGGTTTCACATAAAGCTCAATGTCTTGCTACTCATACATATGCAAAAAAAATGTTTTTCCTTTGGCATTCTTTAGGGGAAATTCAAGAAATAGGGAGCAGAGGCAAAGGATACCATTGATGTGTCCTAATGAAAGCACTGTCTTTGGCAGTCACTGATAATTGTGAGCAGCATATATACTCTGAGAACTCTGAGCAGCCTATTATTGTGAGATGGTGAACCCCTAGAATCACCCTGATACACTGTGTCCTCCAAGGTACCTTAGCAAATGCAATATCAGAAAAATCTACTGGAAATAAATACTGAGAAAAGGTGGTTCACGAGAGAGATTGTTAATAGACTTTCAGTGGTGTATAAAGGCACAGTCTGGAAAAGCAATTTATTATCCTGTGCATTTGGTAGCCTGGCACATATGCCCTTAAGTGACAGGTTTGGTTAGTTCCTGTAGAAATGATTCTGATTATTATTGTTTTTATAACACCTCTTCCAGTGGTTAGTTGAAAGTGCTGTCCATAGGCTATCCATTCTACTAAGATTTCAAATTCATTACAGTCATTTTTCAGAACAAGGAAATCCATTTTCTATTACCCAGAAGATGTTAGCTTCATGTGTTTCTGAAAGAGCACAATTGTGGTGGTTGCTGATGGTGAGTGAGTAATTGACAGAGAAACTTTTTCTATCCACTTTGGCATGATAGAAAGCTAGTGCTGTTCAAGGAAAACATTATAAGCTTTTCTTTTGTACAGAGAACTCATTCTTTGTCCAGGTAGTAAGTGCAAATAATTACATGTCATTTAGTTGAATAAAAAGATAGATGACAGAAAATAGGAGGAAACTATAGTAAAGAGAAGAAAAAAAAATTGCTATGTAAAACTTATAAATCATTTTTACCTCTACGGAGTCCTTGAGATAAGAGGTACTAGTCTGCTTAGCTACTCTGAAGAGAAATTGATCTTAGAATTAGTACCACATTCTTACAAATTAGAAGTAAACACCTTTTTTACATCCTGCTGAGACTTCCCTGGTTTGAGCCATCATGGCTTGAACTCTTCCAAGGCCACGGGATGAGCTTTGTCCCAAAGGAGGGTTAGCACAGCCCTGCCAATAAACTCTGGGGGAGTGAGTATTGGGGTAAAATATCCACGAGCATGGAAATCAAAGTGGGGCTCAGTGACTCTCCACATACAGTGCCTCAGCCCCTATGTCTGGAGCTCAGTTATCTGCTTCATTTCTGGTGCTCTTGATTTTCCACTCCTTCCAGTCTGGTCAAGGTGGTGGTACGTAGAGGTCATATTTCAGATTAAAATGCATCCTCCATAATAATTTTTCAAAGTAATCTTGTTATGATTATTTTTTGACAGTTGGAAGAGAGGAAGGAGCACGGGGTACCATGACATGACATGGCATTTCTAGCAACCAGAAATAGGGCAGACACAAAGTTGTCAAAGGAAAACAAATCCCGTTAAGCTCAGCCTGTTCATACAATGAAATGGGTTTTCATGCAGTTTGTTTTATAATACATATAATCTTATAATTTCATGACTCAGTTTCCTAAGTTGGGAGTACTGTTCTGTTCCTTTACTTAATAAGTGAGAATAACAAAACATAAATGAGCTACTCTATTGCAACATAAATTTGGATTCTCTAATTTGAAGCAGAACACAGTGCTGTAATTTAACATTGAATAAATGTTTAAGTTCAAAGACATCACAATCGGAGAATAATACATATTTGCAAGTCTGGGTTTATCAATGGCTACATAGAAGGAAGCACTGAGTGAATTTAAGTATCATTGAGGAAGATTTTGATAATTCATTAAGCATGAAGGACAATACAACAGGGAAGACTGCAAATGAAGTTTCCCAAGTGTAAGACAAGAAGAAAAGAACAAAACCCCAAATTTGTCACTAAATATAATACTAAAACTCTGATTGCAGTCTTCTTTGAGACAGAAGAGCTCAAAATGTATAATTTAATAAAAGCTAATCAGCATAGATCTGTTACTGGAAGCCCAAACTTCAGAAATTTGCTTTAATATTTTTGTATATGTTACAACAGGTGTGAAAGTTGTAACATATCCATATTTAATGAAATATTTTAAGTCATACTGAAGAATATATAGTGGCTCGGGACACAGGCACACTTCTCTGCAGCAGGTCAAGAGAGGATTTGTGTACTACAGCATGTCCTGCCACAAGAAAAGATAACCTGACAGGATGCCTTAGATCCTCTTCCTATCAATCAAGACAATCACAGCCCTCCTGACCACATATAGCAACAGGGGATTTAATCAGTCTTTTCCTTAGGATACTATGGGTTAGATTTAGTCTGCTGAGATACCTATCTCAGAGCTGTAGCTTTGGTTTTCTGCTGAAACACTCTTCCTTCAGCTGAATGCTGCTTCCCTATCTGTCAGTGAAATGTGCCTAACTGTTTTGAAGTCCTCCAGGAGGATATTTGTTCTGCTGGATCTGGTCAGAGTTGTGAAAAGATGAAGCTCCATTCATGGGTTTTATTTACAACACCTACTGCCTTGCTTGAGTAATTTAGTTCCTCTTTGCCTCACCTATAAGAATAAGCGAAAATATGCCTTCAGTCCTTTCTGGGTGCTTTTACCCCTTTATATGACAATGTCTATATTGCTAAGAAGCATTTTTTTGAAAGCACAATGGTCATTAAGAAAGTTCAGTGCTATTTCAGTACCAATAGATATTCATCAAAGAGTTGTGTTGTGTTTATTGTGGGTCATGTGCAAGCCAAGCTCTTTACATGCTTGAATAAAGGAGAAATATTTTGCCTTTTTTTTTAATGTTAGGGATCCTCTCACTGTCTCATCCTCTGAACAGTTCCAAAGTGGTAGTCTTTGCCAAAATTTTAGTGACATTGAACACTTACTAGATACTCGCCTCCTGTTTTGACAGCTCACATGATGCATATCATTCTATGCTCATTAATCAAGGTCATGCTTATGCAGATAGTAAAAGCTGTCACTGGTAACAGATTCTCTTTTTGAGGGATTTTCCTTATTCAAATGCATGATAGACATAACAATTCTCTTTTTTCACTTCTAATTTTCTTCATAATATGTTCAATTTGAAAGCCATCTGGAACTGAGTTTTAAATCAGACATGCTTTGGTTGTTCATGCTATTGCATGCTATTGCTAGATGATGTAAGCATTCACATTACACACATGGTAAGTTAAGTGTAATCAATCCTCAGTGAAATTAGAAAATTCTTGGGGTTTAGCTGTCTGTCACAGTGAATTAAAAGCCTAGACTTGCATATTTGAGGAGACTGTCTCTGATTAAAATGATGGAAGAACTCTGTCTGTGAATTGGCAATATAAAAAGTTACGCATCATTCAGAAATAAGGGTAAAAAGATGCAAAATTCAAACACTAGTATCAGGAGGTTTGGGTGCTTCAAGCTGGATCTACAACCTCCTCTGTATCCTGTGTAGCAGAGTCAGCGATTGCTTTAGAGATAGTGATGGCATTTACATGTGCAGTTTTTTCCCCTGAGTCCCAAACATATCTTCTTGTTCAAATACAACAGAAGTCTTCTTTTTGATGTTCTATTTCTGATTTCTGCTTTTCTTACATATTACAATGCTTCCTTTGGATAAAGATACCATATTCTCTTATAGGGAGTGAAAAATTATCTTAGGCTACAAGAAAAAGACCTTGTACGGGGTTCAGAGTGAAATAGTATATTACTCATTCAGTTGTCATACTTATTTACCATATTACAGTTGTCACTGTTTGTAAATGGTGATGCTATCTCATTATTTTCCAGCCTGCCTGCAATTAACCTCTTATTTTGAGTGTGGTGAAAACATGCAGTAACAGCATATAATGTTTCAAACATATTTCAAAGTGCATCTTTGTCACTTCAGTCACTCATGAGGGAATCAAATGCTTCCTTACTGATTTGCATGCCTGCTGGTCATAAATAATTCTTATCCTTAATATCATGTATTAGAAAAAAGTAATAAACTTCTCTAATGGATTATATGTTTGTCATCATTGTCTGAATTTTAATAGCTCCTGAATCTTGAACATAAGTAATGTAGGCAGTAGCAAACAGATTGAGATCTCAAAGGAGATCATCTTGACTCTGGAGTTGTCTGTGATGAGGACTGGCCAGTCTAGTCCCAAAATGTAGTCACTGCTGTCACCCTTAGAGAACTTCCAGTACCCAAATTTACTAGGGCCTCCGATGTGCAATAAATGCCAAATTGCTACTTAATTATATTTTCACCCTCACATAAACTGTGTGGTAGCATGTGGTAGCACACATGCTTTAACATTGATATCCTGTTTAAAAGTCAGCCTTGGGGACCTAAGCTTAGCACCTTACCCTCC
This sequence comes from Lonchura striata, assembly GCF_050655825.1. Taxonomy (NCBI): domain Eukaryota; kingdom Metazoa; phylum Chordata; class Aves; order Passeriformes; family Estrildidae; genus Lonchura; species Lonchura striata. The sequence goes on from NC_140705.1 coordinate 32,100,385, forward strand.
CTCTCTAGCCAGTGACAAAACTGCTTCAGAAGGCAATTGCACTCATCCTCAGATGGTGGTTAAAATAGGAGAGACAAACTGTTGCACTGGCATTACTATTCTCTCTAAGAGCAAAAGTGGGAGTGAAGAGCTTCAATTTGGCCAAGGAACTTCTGACCTCTGGCATTGATTGGGCTGTGCCTGCTGATTTTTTCCCTTTTCTTCTGTGAGACAGCTGTTCTTAGCTAATCATCTGGTTTCCCACCTACAGACAGCAGAGAGCAAAGAGACTCTCTGGGGATGATTCATCCTCTCCAAAGATAAGTATCTGACACAGGTGGGTGTTAGTCAAAGTAGAAAATGTACTGTAAATTCATTTCTGCTGGTATTGTTCACTACTTAAGCAGTCTCTTGGGAGGAGAGCTTCTTATCTGATTCTTGCTTCAGAGAAGAGGGTAGCCGACCCACCGAATTGCTTGAGGATGAGATCTCCTGGATGTTAGTCTGAGCATTGTTTCCCTGCATAAATGAGGGAAGTGCAGGAGAAGAGGGAAAGGCGTGAGCACTGAAAAGTATTTTGGGACATGTAAGAGGGTATGTGTGAGAGGCAGTGATTATAGAAACAAATAGAAAAGGAGTTTTAGGAGAAGAATGGTACAGGAAGGCAAATAAACAAAAGATTAAAGAGCACAAAAGATGTGGGGGGAAATGAATATAAATGCCATCAGAAATGGACGGTAAATACATGATAAAACTCCGTATGGAAAAAGATGCCTCAGAGCAGGAGATTTTGAAGAGTTTATTTACAAAATGAAAAAGTAAGCTGATGTCAACTAAATAAAATAAATGCTGTTTTATTGCTTCCATTTCAGGATAAGTTTCTGACAGAGGCAGGTAAAGTGTTTGGGAAATGTTCCTGTTTGTTTTTCCACGCCAGGCAATTAGAAAGAGGTGATTTCCATATTGCCTGAATTTGAAGTGTTTGAATAATGCTTTCAGATACCTGGTGTGATTTTTGGGGTTGTCATGTGCAGAGCAAGAAACTGGACTCGATGATCCTTGAGGGTCCCTTTCAACTCAGGATATTCTTTGATTCTATAATTTACCTGTGTTTACTCTATGAAAATCACCACTGGGTCCTAAGCATATTTAGGGATTTTTCAATCTGGCCAGCCCCTTGCTCTGGTTCTAGTAGAAGCACTTTTCTGCTGAACGGATCTCCATTCACTGAAGTGGGAGTTCAGCTCCCTAATGTGTCTGCAAACACCAAAATGTGGAATTATATGTGTTAATTTTGAATGGAATCTTACTCTCCTAGGCTGTGCTATCCTGCTCACATGGACAGTTAACCTAATTATTTTTTCCTTTCCTTCATTATTGTTCTTTATTTCCATAAGGATTTCATTTATTGGACAGTAAGAAATGTTTGGCCAGAGCACAGTAGATTCACAGCGCACCATTTGTGATGTATTAGCCCCAAGTGGACAGAAAATTCTATTTTAGTGTAAAGATGAGATAAACTGTGATTAATTAAGACACATGAATGTATCACTTACAAGTAAGATACATCAGAAACTCACTGGGAGTCACTTCTGATTTAAGATCATCACTTGTCCTAGCTCTAAAGACCTATATAATGCTTTTCTAAAACAGATGTCCTAAATGCTCAGGTAGAGAAGTGACTCTAGTTCTCCAGAGAAAGACCCTGCTGTATTTAGGTGCTTCACTTTAGTGTACAGGACTTAATTGTGTGGCTACAGCCCAGAGTATTCAATTGAGGTGTTTGGACAGACAGCAAAATTCTACCTACGCTGCACCTACTGTGTAAGCTAGAGCACAGAGCTGTGTTGTAACTGTGACTAAAATAATTATTCCCAGGCTGTTTATTCTTGCCTGTTAATGTTGTTCCTGACACAACAAGAGAGCAGGCCTGATTGTGGTCCTTGGATGCAATTGTGATACAAACACAACAGTTTGACAATTAGGACGTGAATGGAGCAGGGACGCTTTTGAGTTCTTCCATGCCAGAAAAAACTTCTTAATACCTCTCTTGGTATTAAAAGTAAATCCCCTAAAGTTCCTGAATGTCTGTAAGCCTCTTTTAAGTATGCCTTAGCTACTGATATTTGCTAGCATTGCTCAAAAGTCTAAGGAGACTCCTTAAGCTGTATATCAGAAATGCCAAATGGTCAGCATAAAACTACATCAGTGTTTTGTCAAAATGCTGAGAAAAATGGAAAGGTCTTATCTTTTTGTTCCAGGCTGACAGCTGAGTTTTATTCTTACTGAAAAAGAATATGAGCAGAGTCTGTTTCAGTGCAGCAATCTGAGCATTAGAAGTCTAGCCATGACTCTGGAGTAAAACTGATCCATGAACCTAGAGAGGCTTCAAGAATAATATTAGTTTCCTTCTTTGAATTAGGTCATAGAATCATAGAATATTGGAAGGACCTTAAAGATCTTTTTTCAACCAACTTGCCATGGCAGGGATGCCATACCCTCACTACAATATCACCTGTCCCTTCCCTTCCTCCCATTAATCCTGATTGATAAGCTCTTGATCAGCTCCTTGTCCAACTACAGGTGAAGCTTCATGCTGGTCCCTGGCATAGAGGGTGCTATTCCCTCCTTGTCCTTCTACTCCTTTCATCAGTCTTCATTGGGAATGTTTTTTAGTGTTCATATTACAACTCTGCAACTCTGGCAAAAGAAATCCTCTATTTTAACATCATAAGTCACTTCTATGAAAGCACTCGACTGAAAGTCCTTTTCTGAACATCTGGGTCCAGCACTTGCAAATGTGAGTTCCTTCCCCTACAAAGCAGTGTTAGACTGCCTTAAGAAGTTCAAAGAGAGAAATAAAAGGTACCTTTGTAGGTGACTTCCATTCACATTTCAGATCTAGCCTAACTAACTTCTGCTGTTGGCCTCTGTGGCTTTGGGCTCCATCTAGGGCAAGGAGGAGATAGCCATGGCTGGCTGTCATCAAGGGTTGTATACAATTTTCAGATTTTTCCTTGTTTTAAACTAGACTCTAATTGTTGATATAACTTTTATAACAGTATGAGAGCAGTGGGCTGCTTATCAGCAGTTTTAGGCCCAAAAAGTGGGATAGATATATTGAATATGTTGCATATTTCTTGCATCACTATCTGAATCCAGCACCACACGGCTAAGGCTTGTCTGAGGAGATTGTGCTCCATATGCCTGGTTCATTTCAATGCTGTGGCACATTAGAACAATACATTGAAATAGACTCTAGAAATAATAAGATGCTTGCTTGCGCAACATAATTTAAACAGGTGCAAGCAATTTTGAGAGAATGATTTTTTACTCAGATTTGCTCTAATCCTTTTGTGCATATATTTTTACTGCTAAGAAAATCTTAGATAAATTACTATCCTTTCCTGTGGGGAGTTTGTTTCTTTTTAAAATTCCAAATACAGCAGAAAATTGATCAAATTCTGGAAAATATGTTTCAGAACCAAACATAGACATAGTTTGTGTTCCAAAGGACTTGAATCTTACCTACTTCAATAATTGTAAATAAAAAAGATGCTGTAAATAACAAAGATGGGTGTCATAAATCACAGGAATACCAAGAAGCTCCAGTTTATTACTTACTAAAATAAAATAGAAGCAACATGTCATTTCTGAGGTGGGTTAGATGTAAACTACCTAGTAGACCAAATGTAATGCTCTAAACATATCCCCACTGTCTTTAAAATATATGTGATTGATTCCCACCACATTTTCTAGTATACTCTGCTCTGTCAAACTCATTCAAGAGTTTGTTCCTTTAATTTTTGAACATTACAGAATCAGAATAGAATTTCATTACAGAAAATGCTGAGTTGCAAGAGACCCACAGAAGTCACAGAGACCAACTCCTTGTGTCAATTATGATTTTTTTTTTTTTTTCTGAGGGTGTTCTTCAACAATCAGATTAAAAAACCATTGCTTTCTCCTAAATTATTTTGGTAAAACCCTCTACAGTGATTGTGCTTGCTATCCATAATACACTGTTGGGACAATTTCTAACTTCTTCCAATATGATCTAACTATAGACACACTGAAAATATAAAATACATTCCTCTCTTCCAAAACAACTTTAGATCTACTTCTGGCCTAAAATATTTCCTGTGGCAAATGGAGGTTTATAAAGATAACATAAGGTTATAGTTCAACAGCTATCTATATTCATAGCAGTCAGAAGGAGTAATATGGTTGTATGTTTCCGTCACAGAATATTAATTTGAAATAGATTGATTTCTCCCTTACATCAATACTTTCATAGCATATATATTTTAATCTATATGCAAATTTGATGGTACCATTTGAAAAGCAATAAAGGCACAATTTATTTCTAGGTAGATCTTGAATGCTAGTTATTTTAGTATGACTACCATAATAATTGACCATAATTTTTTTTTTCAAGTTCATCTGTTTGTGTGGTTTCCCACAGTTCTTAAGGGGAAACTGTGAAAATGCTATATTAAATCCCATTTTAATTAAAGTTCAAAAGCATTTACATATTCTTGTTACTCTCAGGCAGTAAACCTCAGTACAAACAATCCAGTTAAATTATATGTTGGTCAAAACACTTCATAATAAGAGAAATGCAATAGAACTAATCAATTGCCACACATGAGAGTCTTGCTTGGGCTTTTTTCTCTCCTTTGGGCAGTAAAAGGGAGTGTCATCATCCTGCTTGTTCATTACAGATACTGGAAACCACATTTCACAAAGGCACATTTGATGCAATGTGTTAATAGTCATTGTAATTGATTTAAATGCTTGAATTGACCAAGAAAACTCATGGATTTTTTTCATTAATTGGCTGCAAGATAATGCTGATGAAAACTGGAACATTTTGTTGTACTGCACAAAAGGCCTTAGAAAAGTTTCTGTGATGAGCAACATTTTTTTATCTCTGCTGTTTTGAATATTTTTCAACTGAAGGTAAAGATTCAGGTAAATCAAAAGGTGGATGTATTGTGTTACCCTAAGCATTCACTCTATGTATTTTTAAAAAATGGTAGTCTAACAAAATCCAGGATTTAAATAAGCAGTGAGAAACAATATCTGTCAGCATATTTCTTCAGCTTGAAATTTCCTCGGAATGCCACAGGAAGGATCATACTCTAGTAAGCTACTTTTGAAAAGCTAAAAACATATCTGTGATTCTTGGTGTGCAGGTGAAACCTTGTCCCTTTTCACCTTCAGCACTGCCAACACAGAAGTCTCTTGTGAATTTTTGAGACAGCACTTAAGGAAAGAGTGGTTACAAATTCAGATCTGGGGGAGAGGATCAGAAAATCTGAGTCTGGCAGCATTTAGATAGCAGGGTGCTGACAATGTGGAATAAGCCTGATACAGTAAATCACATTGCTTTTATTGTTACTCATTGAGGTCAGTAAGCGATATCTAAGGTAATAGATTGGTTTCCACATAGATTTTTCTCAATTGTGCTGAGCAGCTTTAATATTAAAGGGGTTTTGATTTATGAATATTGATAGGTCATATTCTGCTCTCAGTTATATCAATAATAAAATTCAATTCCACCTGTAAAAATCCGTTATGCCAATAGTTAACCTATATAAAAATAGGTGGAACTGATGGTGGCATTTTGATAACTAAATTCAATCTGAAGAAATAAAACACCTTTATGCATTTTTTGAATCATAAATGTCCTAGTTAGATCTACATCTACCAATGATATGCCTCTGGTAATTATCCCAGGTGTTCCAAAGTACCGGTTTCAGAAGACATCATATTTTATTTTATATGATAATTTCTATGTCTTTAGGAATCACTGATAGTAATTTGTACTTGATCAGGTAAGTGTTTCTATAACACCCAGTAAACAAAGTGAGAAATTGTCTAATTAGCATAAATACTGCATAAATTAATTCATTGCTCTTCCAGTAACAGCATATGTTACTTTCTAATTGCAGAACTTTTGAGTTATACCAGAAATTCAGTCTTTTTATAATTTATTGTCAAATATATTTTCATTTGGAACAACTTTTAAACACTGGTAATGATTTCTAATATTTAGGATTTTCCAGGATATTTTAGCAAAGCCCTCTGGACTTTATTCTGACTCTCAAGTTTGTTTAAGCTGCCCTAGTGCCCACAGTCCTAATTAAAAAATATATTGAATCTCAAGCTATTAGTCAGAGTGTTCTCAAAAGAAGATTCTGTCCTCTTCTAAACTTTATGAGGAAATGATTAGAACAGTAACAATATCCATAAAAGATAAAAGCAGCTAAAAAGCCTCTCTAGAGGATTAGAAAAATTCTCAAAACTCCAGTTCTCAAAACTTCAATGCCAATGCATGGCAATATAGGCTACTTAGAAATATAAAAACAGCTTTTATATTTTCAAAATGTTTCCTCAGTTATAAGTTGTAAGGTAGGAATGTTCAACAGTCACATTTGACAAAGGGGGAGAAATTTCTCAGTTGCTTCTCCCTCCACTGAAAGACAGTCTGCTGGGTAAGCAGCAATTTGTGCTGGATTGTCTCCTCCAAAATCTAATTTTTTAAATATTTTAGCTTCCTTGCTGATACCTTAATTAATTCAGTAACTAATTTCCACTTTTCAGAGAAAGGATGTCTATGGATTACTTTTTGCCTAGATGAGAAATGGGTATCAGTGCAAATGCATACTTTTCTCCATAACTGAATTTGTTGACAGTTATTTGAATCCACCAATCAAGTCCTTAATGAGTAAGTTGAGTAAATATCTTCCACCAGTATTAACTAAGGTGTAGTTAAGTTCTGGTTTAGGATGGAAGAGATGAATTTGTTAGCCTCTCTAATGCTATGAGATGTCCTTATCTGTGCACTCTGCTCTATATATTGCATAATATTGTAATTTATTAATCTTTGTGCCTTCCTAATTCCTAGACTATGGAGTTCAATGCCTCCATTTGCCAGACTTTTACTTACAAGCTAAGCTTGTGTTATGTGGCACAAAACCACTGCTTACAGTCTTGCTTCAAAGTTTGGGGTTTAGAGAGGATTTTGCCAACTCAGCTGCAGTGAGTGCAGAATTGAAACCACCTAATCCTCCATGCAATAATTTGGAAACCCCCAAGAGTTTCTTGACAGCTGCACTCAATTCTGTACTGCCTTGTGGTTTAGAGATCCAGTAGTCTCCAAACACATGCAGGAATAAATGGGTTGTTGCTGAGATTGGTTGTTGCTAAGATTTGTGATCTGAGGTAAATAAAACTTCCTCACTATTAGCAGTATCCCAACTCCAGTAGAAGAAAGATCAGGTAATAAAATAAATACACAGGAAACTTCTCTTGCAACAAAAAAAGGAAAGAGATTTATTGTCCTATATTGCTTATTTGGGGAACATACTGCCAGATTTGGGGGCAGAGCAAAGGAGCAGGAACTGTGAAAGAAATGTGGACTCCTTGGCAGGGGTTACACAGATTCTGGATAAGAGTGGTGAGTTGCAAAACTCTCACTAGGGATTCAGCCACATAGGATGAAAATTTTCATTCCTATCTTAGATACTTAATGAAAATTTTATCTTTTTTATAAAGTCATATTTTCCATTTTCAGTGCTTATAGCAAAGACTCAGCTGCAGCCACTTGTGACTTCAAAGCCATATTAGGTATGATCTCTATCTCTTGTGTTGGCTATGATGTTAATCAGAAAACAGACTGCAGGAGATCTCTTAAAATGTCCATTACTGTTGTAAGGATAATTAATCTTGTTCTACTACTACCTTTTGTCTGCTGATCTGGCAAACACATCTTCATTGCAACTCAAGAAGGACAGACTCTGATTTTTAAAAAAATAATTAAAAATGTCTTGGAGTACCTCATCACTCTCCAAGATTAACACCTTAATATTTTTTCAATTCATTCTCAGTCCACTTTGTGAATTTTCTCGGAAAACCCTAGTTTTGTAGCACCTAATATAGACCAGACTGTAATACCTGTTTTAGGAGCTCAGTTGATGCCAGGGCTTCCACAGAGTCTGGTGCTTAGACAGGCATAATTTTCCAGTGCCTTGTCTCTCCCCTCTGAGGGGAAATAACTAGTTCCTTAAGTTAATCTATGTTTAGCTTAGCAAGTAGTACAGCGTAATAGGAGTTAATCAGAATACAAGGCATTTTGTGTGGAGGATCCTTCATCTACTCAATGTCCTCTGTAATGCTTTAATCTACACTAAAGTTAGCCAAGCCTGCTGTCCCAAGCATGGTCATGCTACACAGAGCTGGAGGGAATTGCAGCCTCACTTCTGCACCGTAGGTACTCTGGAGGAGCAGATGCTGCTCCTCCAGACTGTCCTTTCCTCAGGGAAGAAGACAAGGGCCATGAGATTCTGATAGTCTTCCCTGCTACAACTGCTTTTATCCTGGTTCATATGGAGTTCTGGATGCAGCAGATGAGCTCAGTAGTGGTAGAAGGTGGAAATTGCATTGTCTGTGGGATGGACAGTAACTGGCACAATACTTGTGAACACAGGAGGCCAATGAAGAGCTTGTGCTGTTATTCCACTCTCAGTGAATACAGCCTTGAGGGACATCCCTCTGTTTAAATTAATGGCCACCATTAATTGACCTCAGCACCTGCTGCTTGGTGGATAACTGTTTTTGAGGACAGCAAGCACACAGAGAGGAAAGTGATGAGGGAAGGTTTAGAAGCCATCCTCCAAAAGCTTTTGCTTTTTTTTTTTTGGGAAGTGAAATATCAAGATATGTACAACAACATCAATATATCAACAAATGGACAGAGAGCTGAGTGGCACTCCCTGATAATGAATGTTCCTAGAAACGTTGGAATACATGCTCAGCCCTCAGCACATCCTGCTAGGGCATGAACATTTTCAACTTCATGTTCAGCTTTATTAAAAGTGTTGGCGTAATTTGATTTCTGGTTTAGCCTCATTAGTTTTATGCAACATACACAGTATTTCCACTGCAATAAACCAGTTTAGAGATTTAACTGAACATGTGTCGATAGGGATAGGTATGTACAAGGCAGGTTTTGAAAGAAAAACAACATAACTCTTGAGGTCTTTGAATAACTGAAAACGTTTGGGGAAAACTGGCTAAAGAGAAATCAGTCCTTATGCTTTGGAGGTGTTAATGAAAAATACTGTGCTCTTCTCTGTGTTTAACATGTGTTTACACTCACAAAAAAAAAGACATTTGGATGCTAACAGAACTGTCATTGTCGCTATTGGACACGAACTGAGTATACAAACTCTTGGTAAGTTCAAAGGCCAAAAAAGAGAACATTTTATTCGCACATCTGGTATTTATAGAATTCCAGAGCTGACTGTGGATTGGAGGATGGAATTACCACCTCTCCAACCACACTGATCAAACCAACAGTCCATCTCTCCTCCCACAAACAATGCAAAACAATAATTATTTACATGAACAGTGCATGGAACTCCAGTAGAAATATGTAAACATATCAGAAGGCTGAAGAAGTTTCATGAGAACTTTAAAACTTTCAAAACAGCTATAAAAGAAAACTTAACACTGTTAAAAATCAGGGCAACATCTCATTGTCATTTCACTTTAGACTTTTTATCAAAACACTTAAAAATTTGAAAGGGTATTTACATGTTTATGCCCTTGCTGTGCTATAAATATAGCACTATCAATTATGGGGGTTTACAGTTGCAGTGGGTAGATGAGGGCCTTCAGGCAAGCAATGAGCAAATATTCTAACTTGTACTTTTTTAATTTGCTTTTTCTTCTACTTTTATATCACTATTATCATTACTATCATTATTATTGTTGTTTTTATTACCATTACCATCATCATGACCATCCTCATCCATAATAATCCTCTCACTGTAGAAGTTGAAACTAGTGAAAAAGAGATTTGATAGCACACCTGCTCAGTGATTTTGGAGTGAAAGGATAAAATAACTTATTTTCTGTCTCCTGCTGCCTTTGCAGTTAATCTGCAATTGACTTCCCTCTCTTCTCTGCACAATTTGAATCTTTTTTAATGTGTATTGTTGATACCATCATGAAGCTGGAAAAAAGGACATACTGCAGAAAGCAAAGGGGCTTCCCTCTATTCAATTATAATGTCCATCACCATTTACTCTACATTCTGCCTACACATTTTTTCTCCATTTATCTGGTTCTGGAATGTAAAGTCTTTTTGAAGCTATTTCTATCACAGGAACTCTGAAAAAATCGACTAACAACATGAATAAAAAAGAAAATAGTTTAATAGAGTATTCCAAATGTATGATGGTATAAATTTCTATGATTTTTTTTAATAGTTAATATTTGGGCAAACATTCCTTGAATGTTTCTCCCTGGTTATTTCTTGTGTTCTTGTAACATTGAAAGCATCTCATACATGGCAGCAGGACTGCTGTCAGTGCTTCTCTAGTGTAGTGTGAGAAGTGAGTGAAAGCTAGATGCATTCTGGCCCACAGAAAAAATGGTCATTGCAAGCATTGCAAAATCAGAGCCTGCCTGTAAGAATCTATTGCTGTATTAGGATTATTGATTTGCTTAGAAGATCCAAATAACATTAAACTAATTTTTCTGTACAGTGAATTAAAGATAGATAAGTTATCTTCCACATCTAATCAGGTTTGCAAATCATTAGCCTGGCAGCTGTGAAAGGCTGTGAGAAAATAGCCCTACAAAGTAAAAAGTAATAACTGCAGATTTGTTTGAATCACTTTTTTTTCATCTTTGTTCTTCCTTGGTCCCCAGGTCAGTGGTCACTTTAGTGTATCCAAAAATATGAATGTCGAGTTGCACCAAAGTCAGGGAGAATTATTTGCCTTTTCTGTGCACAGCAATGCTTTTTTTCTTCAGTGAACTTGGACTAAAAAATAAGCAGCCACCTGTAGCTGTGGATCACGTTGCTTTTTTAGCTTCCAAATGCCTACACCATTCTTACCTGGGTTATTGTAGAGTTCTCTGTGACTAGCACAAACAATCTAAAAGAAGAAAATTATCCTGTTCCTTAAGAATAAATTTCAATTAGACTGTACTCTGTATAGTCACTGGGTTGTACAAGCTAGAGAAACTGCAATATTTAAAAATAATGGCTTGTAACAGTATTCCCCCATGGATTTTCTCCTACAAATTCAATTTTCCCAGAGAAAGAAATGAAATTTTTTTTTTTTTATGTTCCTTACTTTGTCTATGACTTTCCAATATCCTTATGGTGTTCAAAGAGCATCCTTTAATTAAGATTTCTTGGTCAAAGCACAATCTTCCTGCAATGAAAACATGCAGGATATTACTGTGCCTGGTGTGCAGCAGAACATCTGTAGCCAGTGAGCAATATGTCTCAGCACAGTTAGTGCTCTAGAGAGGTCTAGCATACTGCTAAAAATAGTTTAGCTAAAATATTTCTGATATAAAAAATAAATAATGAGGAGTAAATAGCAGAGAAAGCTTGGGCAATTCCAGCTTCATAGCAATCTACATAAAGTTTTTAATTTGCCTCAGTAGCTTTATCTTTCCAATTTTTTCTTTGTAGTTTTATTTTGGCCTAAATATGGACATTGTTCTTGGGATTTGTCCTTTATTTTGGCAATTCTTCTCAGAATCTAGAAAAATCTAAGCCTTAGATAGCATCACAGTGGTATCTAAGGAAGATTTTCTCACATGCAGGTGCTTGAAGAAGTCATGGGAAAACCTGGACACTAACTTAAGTCTGCCTGAAAGAAGTGAAGAATATTTATTAATTTTTTTGTGCAAAGTTGCTTCAAAATTTGCATTGGATCAGTTTGGAGCAATGTCCCAAGTTATGTGGTTCAGAAACACTGTGGAGATGGAGTTAATCTTAGATGGAAAATTGCAACTGCAACATCCCTTTGCAATTCTTAATGAATACTAACCCTCTTCTTTCCATCTTGTTTTCCTCTAGCAAAAGAGGAAACTCACACTGTAATTCTCCTATCAGAACAATAAAATACAATTACCCCTGGCTGCAAAGACATTCCTGAAGGAATATAAACCATTCCTTCAAACATTGATGGTGTAATGAAAATGAAGACCAAGAGGCAGAAGGAATATAACCTTATTTAGATGGTGCTTTATAACTTTAAATGACACTAAGGAAATATACAGCAAGTTATTACCAACACTCAGAATATTTCAAATCATCACAGTATGTCAGCAAATAAAAGCATGTGTTTTCATTTGAAAATGTTCTCTTTTTTCTCCTCTCTGTATGTATTCATAAATTTTCATTGGTGCTGTAACTTGGAGAAAACAGCACTTCTGCTTTAACACTGTGTATGGAATGGTTGGAAAACTTAGGTATCAAACACCAAGTTAAATTCTTAATTTTCAGCGCCAAGACAGTGCACATCTTTAGACTTCTTAATATACTTTGAGCCTGAAATGGAAAAGACAGCAGCTGCTTTTGATGATATCCACTGCAACTCTGACAGATGGCGATGAACAATGTGAAATCAGTGTTTCCCAAAAACATTTTAAAATTGAGGATCGTTACTGCCTGATTTTCCACCAGCACTCCAGTGAAAACATGTAGATTTATGCTGTAATACTGCAGTTGGTCTTTGTGAGATGTACTTCTTAGAATTTCATTCATTGATGTGTTGGAGTGGCTGACGTCTCCAGCACAGACTGCAAATAAGTGAAGCTGGTATTGTTCTTGCAGATATGTGCAGGACATGGAAACAAAGAACAAACTTATTTTAAAAAACAGCTGTGCCAGCAGAATTTTGCTGCCTTGCTGAGGGATTTAAGAAATTTCACTTGCTTAATTGTTTCTTTCACCTTGGCTGTTTCATTTGTCCTACCTGGTACCACCTTGTCTTTTTCACTTAGACTAAGTAAAAATGAATCCTTCAAGGACTTTTCTAACACTCCCAGTGGTACAGAACAGAATAATTTTTCCAACATTTCTGAAATGTGATCTGAGGTGTCAAAACCAATCACTTCCCAGAACATAGAACCACACAGCCTTACTAAGCATTTTGTCTGTGCTCAATATGTTAAATATAGATTACCTTTTGATGTTTCTATGACAGAAATTCTATAAATGGGGTAATAATTGTATCACCCAAAATATAAATTAAAGATTAAAGAAAAATAAAGAGTGCCTACTTAATCTTCTCTTGGAAGAACACTGAGAGTGAAATTAAGCACTTGGAATATGTTGTGCAGCATGCTTTTTCAGTTCTTGGTATGGGTATTACAATAAAGAACAGGGTGCTTTGAACCCATTGAAGTGAATATTGGGGTTTTTTTTCATATTCGTGTCTACTAAGGTTTGAATTTTGTTAGATGTTGGTTACAACAGTGCTAGAATAAAAAAGTTGGGTGGATTAGTTTCAGGAAGTTAAAGGCAACATTATCTAGGAGATATTAATATTATTGTGGGCAGATATATCTGTTGTGATTGCCTTATTAACAGATGTTGAAAATCAAGAAGTATTGAAAGAAATTGGTCAAGGCCTTGAAATCCTTGAACTACGTTAGACTTAAAATCTGCACAATCCATTTAATTTACCAAAGAAACAGTTAAGAAGAGGTTTGACAGTTATCTGTGCAGAGAGGTTGCAGAGAGGCTGTCGGAGTCCAGGACATCCCTCTGGATGGCCTGGCTGTCTCAAGACCCTGGTAGGTGTCTCAGAGACCCTGTCAATAAGTCAAAAAACATCTGTGGCTTCAATTTTAGCCTGTGGAATGCTGCCAACTCTGGATGAAGTCTCAAGGGTTTTAGCAGTGTGATGTTTGGGCTGACACAGGGTGGAAAGGTGAAATTTTGGGATCTTTAGAATGAGGTTCAAGGGGGTGATGGAGGATGGAGGAATCTGGGCATGTCCTAGCCATTTTCTCCTTCTTGTCCTCGATGTCTTGCTGTGATAGTGACTCTTTTCTATTGGTTTAAGATAGAGATTCACTGTCTAACATAGGTGATGGAAATTGAAGAAATTGTAAGCATACACACATAGTTTTGAGTATATAATGTGGGAGCTGCCCAGGACTCGAGGCCAGACTGCTATGACTTCTGTACTAGGTGGGCCATGGCAGTTCAGAGAAAGAATATAGAGATAAGAAGAAATAAACAACCTTGAAAAAGCAACTGAAAGCATTCCAAGACTCCTCATTTAACCATGGTCAGGCTAGGGAAGCACAAAGACTCTTTTAGGATCTCTCTCTTGGGGTCACCCTGACCTTCAGGAACCCCGAGAGAGAAATCAACAAGAGGTTTTTGGTGGTAAGGAGTTCTTTCATTTAGCAGACAATGTATAATGCAATTCTCTGGTTGTGAGTGGACACTGGATAAATTCAGCTGGAATTAAGGTTCAGGTTTCTAGGCAGGCTGTTGCTGCAACAACTCCAGGGGAACTATGATGAACTCACTTGGTCTCAATAAGTCTCAGCGTGAGATGTGTCTTGGAAGTATAAATTATTCACCTAATCAAACTGGAATGAGAAATTATTTTAATTAAATTCTGTGATCTGCACTGTGTGTGACATGAGACTGGGAACATTATCTGTACCTCCTGGATCTTAAATCTATGAACCTAGAACCAAAATACTTAAGGGCTGATTTTAACATAAATCACAGGTCTTTAACACAGTTGTGGCAGAATAAAGTGTTCTTTAAGTGAGAGTAAATGTAATTTATGCACAATTAAAAGGCACTTTATACTGCCTAAGTAGTATGAAGACGACTTATAATAGTGACAATAAATCCATACTTGTTTGAGAATAAAAGGGACTCTCATGATCCTGTAGTGTGAGTTATGGCAGAGCACAAGCTATAGAACTTCACAGAGTGTTTCTCACATCAAGCCAAATGATATGTGCTTGGTCTTTTGGAGGGGAATTCTGTTTTATATCTTCATATCAGCTTCTTGGTTCCCTTCACTCAAAATCTAGCACACCTTTAAATCTTTCCTTCAGAGACCCCTCTTATGTCAGGAGTAGAAAATTTTTCACTGCCTTTGACATTCACGGACAGACTGGTGAATTTAAGAAAAATGAAATTAAAAGTAGGTGATTGGTTTTTAAGAGAGGGACTGAAAAATGTACTTTCTTCTCTGCATTAATATATTTGGTTTACATGGCCAAGCTTTGATAGGGGGGGAGTACAGGAGTAGCTTCTGTGAGAAGCTTGCCAGAAGATTCCTGTGTGTCTGGTAGAGCCAATTGCTGGTGGCTCCAATAATGGACATGCCACCAGTCAAGGCTAGGCAATTTAGAAATGGTGGTAATACCTCATGTTGAAGAAGAAGAAATTGTTGTTATTGTGCAGTTGTAATTGCGGCCAAAGAACAAAGTGAGAAGATGTGAGAGGAATAGCCCTGAAGGTACCAAGTGAAGAAGGAGGGGCAGGAGCTGAGATTCCCCTGCTTCCCGTGGTGCAGACCATGCTGAGGCAGAGGCAGCTGTGCCCCTGCAGCCCATGGAGGGTCATGGGGATGCAGAGATCCACCCCATGGAGCCCGTGGGGTGCCACACCACATCAGGTGGATGTGTAAGAGGAGGCTGTGACCCCATGGGATACACATGGAGAGAGAAGCCGCCATGGAAGCAGCCTGTCCTTGAAGGACTGCAGCCTGTGGAAGAGCAACCCACATTGCAGCAGTGTGGGGAAGGCTGTTGCTCACGAGATGGACTCACACAGGAGAGGTTCATGGAGAGCTGTCTCCCATGGGAGGGGCCCTACAGTGGAGCATGAGAGGGACTTTTCTCCCTGAGCAGCAACCTGTAATGAATTGACCATAGCTCCTGTTCCTTGTCTCCCTGTGCTGCTGGGGGATGAGGTAGAGCTGGGAAGGAGGGAGGGGTGAGGTGAAGGTCTATTGAAGGTTATATTTTATTTGTTATCCTGCTCTGGTTTTTTTAGTTCTATACTTACACCTGTGACAGTACTTGATGAGTGATCTCTCCAGGTCCTTATCTCAATCCATGAGCCCTTTGTTATATTTTCTCTCCCCTGTCCAGCTGCAGAGGAGAGTGACAGAGCAGCTTTGACGAGTGCCTGACATTCATCTAGCATCAACTCACTACAATTAGTTTAGGTTATCTTTCTGAAATTTGTAAAGATGTTTGATTGTACTTTTCTGTTCTGATTAAAAAGCTTACTTTTGTTTGACTGAGCTACAAAGATGTAAATCATAGAGCTAAGAGTGCAAGTGGTTTTGAATAGCTGTTAAATGACACTGCACTGCCTTACTCTGAGGCATGCTACAGTTTTCTTAAAACATCACCAACTTTAGGATTATGTTGTGTCCCAGTAGTGTCTAGGGGATCAGTTTATCTCCTGAATGTAACTGACCTGTTGTGGGAGCTGGATCAGACTGTAAGTAAAAATCTATTGCTTTTAGATGGTTTCTCAAAATAAATTTGCCACAAATATGAACTCATATTTGGCAAAAGGTCTCTCTGCTCAAATGTCCCTTTCAAGTAATATTATTATTTAATTTATTGTAATTCATTTACTTTTATTGCACCTCTTTTGTACTGCTGATGTGTCTTGTCCATTTGCCCACTGGCTTCCATGGCTTTTTTTCTTCAGAAGGAACAGCCTTTACCTTGTGTCTAAAAATAAATACTTGCAAAAGACTTGTGAGGGGTAATGCTGGAAACCACATTACGTTAAAATGTCATACTCTGAAATGAAGTAACAACATCTAAGTCAGCAATAACATCTATCATGAAGTTGTGAAAAGCTGCAAAAATCTTAGACTTGTTTAGAGGAACAATTTTAGTTATAGATTTCATTGCCTTTCCTATCGCCACTGAAAAAGGCTTGGAATTAATGTGGAAGTCATTTGTGACAGCTGCACCTTTGCCTGTTGTCTTACTATCACAGTGACTTAGATATCTATGTGTTTGATATCTATGAGCTTGTGGGGAACAAGTGTTTATATGTGTTTCTCGGGTTTGTAAGACCTTCACTGAATATCATCTTAATAACCATGGTAACCATTGAAAGCTGATGGGAAAACAATTTTCAAGTGCAAATAAAAATCTCGTGGACCAGAGTAGAATGAGATTTCATCAGGTGTAGACCTCTGATTTTTAAATGCATTAATAAATATGAATTATTACGATCTTTTGTTTTCATTTGCTACCTAGACAAGTTCACATAGCTCCTTTTTCTACCTATTTGTGTAGCAGTATATTGTTATCAATGGTACATATTTTGAAACTAGTTTTTCATACAAGCTGTTAAAACTCTAGGTAGGTATAAAGATGACAATCACCATGAAAAATATGTTGTACATATTTGAAAATCTCAAATTAACTTTTGAAGTGTTGCCAAACAATATCTCAGTGAGGTTTATGGATTTAGTGTACATACAGGATGCTTTGCTTGGGAAAGTTCAATAGATCTTGATCCAGTTCCTGAATCCCTAATTAGTGGAGTACTTTACAGAGGCTTTTTGGCTGAAGGCCTGTATAGAAGAGAAAACTTCTCAGACAACCATAATGAACTTTATGGTACTTTTCAGACAAAAGCAGTGAAAGAAAGATCCTGGAAGGACAGGAGCACCTCTTGCAATGCTTCTTTCCAACTTTCTCAAACTGTGTCTGGTCTCTGCTGAACAGTGTGCTGGAAGAAAAGCCTAGAGCTTTTCCCAAATTTCTTCCTTTCTTGTGAGCCCCAGGTTTGTTCCATAAGAGCTGTAGCTTTTAAATCCAGTCATAGGATGCTTGCTCACATTTTAACCTGATTGGTGTGGCTTACTGGATATTACTTAATGCCAGATAAGCAACCAGGGAAAAGTGCAATCCTTAGAGAAACTAATGTTTTTGGAAGGGAGATAACACAGAGAAAAGTTTTGGTTAAGGATAAGAAATACAACAGTTGAGATGTAAGAATAAATTATCACATTTTTTCACCTAGGAAAGCTTCTTCAAATCTGCAGGAAAAGAATGTATTTTAATGTGATAATTCTTTCATGTAGATACAGTCCAGAAAATTGAATTCATGTTTCAAACCTTTCTAGTTCAACCTACAGTGAAACTGAGTAAAAGATGTTTCATTAAATACTTACCAAATAATTAATTACTCTGCAGGAGAAGGCTCAAGGCATTCTTTCTTATTGAGCCACCATTCAAATCCTTTTAAACCTTTACTGAAAACTGCTGCTACCATCTAACTTTTTAAGAACTCTCCATACAGTGTGTATCAGTATTCCACACTGAAGAAGAACCCCTTTTCAGACAGCTGCAACTAAGACAAAAAAATGGCCAGATAAAACCTGGTAGAATAGAAAGAAAGCATCAAGAAGACCGCCTGATGTTTATCCAGAAAATTTGTACTCAGAAAAGTGTAATGTCAATGACATTAAATGATTTTTATTGGATAAGAAATAGTCATGTTTATCAGTTCTGATCAGTTAAATATGAGAAATATATACTTCTATTCTTTTTCTAAAATGCTATATCAAACTGCTTGACTAAAAATTTCAAAGTGACAAAGTAAGACTAATGCCAAAATATTGTATTCTCATAATGGTTTAGAAATAGTGGGATGAAAAAAAATCAGTAAATGCATGCTAAGTTACAGAGGTCATGAAATTAACTTTTGGTCAATGTTTTAGTTCAAAATATGACAACGGGTCATTAGCCTAATCAAAATTATGATACTTCACTTTTTAAAAAACTAAATTAATTACAAGGTTTCTATTTTAATGAGATTTTTAATTTTTAATTTTAATTGGAATTTTAATTTTTAATTTTAACCTCTTGCAGTTAGAAAATCATGAGCTCATGTTGATTAGATTTAATGAACATTAAGCAAAACACATTTCAATTCTATCAGTTCCTTGGAGGTCCTTGAAGTAGTAATTAAATATTTCTTCCAACAAAACTAGGTGTGAAATGAGATGCAGCTCACTTCATCTGATTTTGTAGATCATTATTTGTATTCTGTCTTTCCCACTTGCTTAAAAATTAGCCACACGATACAGATTTGAAACAGAAACCTTTTCCTAAGCCTTGGTGTAATATTGAGTACACATAGATGTTCAGGGTATAGATTTGCAGTAGAGAGAGCCACAATGAGTATTATAATGCTTAAAGTAGTGAAAAATGTCCTACAACCTTGCAGTTTCTAACTTCCTTTTGAATAGAGATCTTGGGAAGTAGAGTTAATTTTTTTATCCCTTTGTTTATATGTGTGCAAACTTTCACTTGTTTTTTCCTTTTGCCTTGGTAAACTGGCTTATTTCAACCTACTGGTTGAACAGGTTTTCCATTTTATTCTCTTGCCTGTACCAACAGGAAGGGGAAAGAGGGGCTTAGTGGGCATCTGGCACCCAGCCAAGGTCAAACCACTACAACATATTACAAAAATCTGAGTACAAATGAGGAGTACAACCTAACAGTCTGTCAAGCCAACTGCTGCTGCTTTATGTTGATTTTACAACTACACCCTCAAGGATGGAGGCATATCTCCAGGCCCCTATTCTTTCTTTTTCCCTCCCTCTACGCTGTATTTCCTCCTTGTTTCTTCACTATAGCTATAGCGCTCAAGTAAAGGTCTTGAAGTTCACAAAGTTATGTGCTAGACTGCACTGAAGACATATTAAAGCAGACTTTTTCTTTCTTTGTACTACATAATTCTGCCCTGTTACTCTCTGTGTAATATGGAAGTTCCCTGACTGATGAATACCATCAACAACTTAATATGAATATCTGTGTAATACCATCAGTTCCCTGACTGATGAAGAGGAACTGCCACACTTCTACAACTGCTCTAAATGATCACCATAATACTTCATTTTTTGCCCTTAAGAATCAGTTATTTACAGTCACTTGGGTCTCTGAAGTTCTTTTTTGGACTGGAAAATAATAGACAGTCTTAGAGATGTTTTAGACCCAGATAAATGCAGGATTAGGATCTGTGATATCTGCCCTGGACAGAGGTAGATGTGGAAAATTTATCTCTGCTCTGATTTAATTGGTTTAATCTGAGGTAGATAGGAGTAGTCATAGACCAATTGTTTATCAAGTCTATTTATGCTAAGTTTCCTAATTTTGTTTTCCAGTGTGTATTTGGGAAGACAATTTAAAAAGTCATCCAGAATA
This sequence comes from Lonchura striata, assembly GCF_050655825.1. NCBI lineage: Eukaryota > Metazoa > Chordata > Aves > Passeriformes > Estrildidae > Lonchura > Lonchura striata. Next base: position 32,120,416 of record NC_140705.1, read on the forward strand.
AATCCTTTCAGTAGTTTTTGTAAATATGTTGTCTTTCATTTGTTTTTGCTGTTGGAAAGATGAATGCCTTGTTTTGACATAAGAGAAACATGGATTTTGTACATACTAATAACTGTAAGAACTGGAATTTAAATGCAGAAGCTGGTCTTTCCTATTGGATTAGGAAGAAATAGATACCATTTAATGACTGCTATGGAGAAAAAATATGAGCTATATATCTGACCTTTTTCAATGGACTGTTTTTAATAATGATATATTGAATTTGGTCTGATATCTTGTGTTGTCTTTGGCAAACCAAATTTTATCTCTGTGAAAATGATCATATAATATGTTAACTGGTTTGAGTGTTCTTAAAGCAAAACAAAACTAAACAGAAAGACCTCCACAGGGTGGTTAAACCAATAAATAATAAAGCTTTTTGAAAGCAATATTTATAGCAATTTTTTGAAGGGCTTGCTTTTACATTTTCCCTAAATATATTTGCTATATGCAATTTACATGACTTTTAAGTATAATGGAATTAAATAAGACAAGAAATTTGTATGTAACATAAAAGTGACAGAAATGAGCTCTGGTTTGCAATCATACCTTCATGCAATCCATACCCATATTGTTTCAGTACCTCTTTTTAATTCCAGAGGGGCAGAATGCCTTTTAAATCCTCAGCCTTAACTCATCAAGAAATGTATTCTCTGGCTTCTATCTGCATGCATCACACAAAGTTATGATATTTCTAAGTTATAAGATAGTGTAAATCTTTGGCAAATTAATAAAAAAAAACAACTATTATATATATATATGTGTGTGTGTGTCTGTGTGTATGTATATATATAATTGATGTTTAATGTTCATTTAAATTCATAATATGATGAATCTGTAATAAAGTTCAAAACCTAAGAGACATAGTGGCATAAATTTACCTTAAGAGCTAATTTTGAGTTTACATTTTCTCATGCAAGTCTGACTTTTGAGAAGAAATGTGTTGGCTCAATGGCATTGCCTTCACTGTTTTGCAAGTAAAAATACTGATAGGCTCAGAAAAATACTGTGCATTTGAGTGTACATTTAAACTATTCAGAGAAGCTAAGTAATTTATTATACTTCTGCTGGTCTTGACTTACCAAATATTCTCTGTGAAAGCATTTAGTGAAGCCCTAAAATACTTAAACATAAATAACTAAAGATAAATACTAATTATTTCTCTAGGATAGCACATTTAAGGAATCAATACAGACCATTAGCTATTTTAATTAAAAATAGACAATAGATGGCTTTCAAGTAAAAATTCAACAGCTTCACCTACCTCTCCAATCTGGTCCTGCCAGAAGAATTAATATTTTCAAAATATGAACATTTGAAAACCAATTGGTGTAAACCATGAAACACCAATCAATGCCTGTGCATCTTCAGGAGATAATCACGATTGCTTAATTTAGTTATTTTCTTGGTTTTAGTGCTCTATCATATTTGTTTCTTGTTAAAGTTTTATTGATCTTCCACCACACGGCAATTTTCAACTACTTAGCATGCTGACAGGGCAGCACTTGTCACAATGGATACTGGCAATTAAGCAGCCAACATTGTGAGAGGGATACAATTTACACCATGTCACTTTTTATAGATAATGTTATTGGTGAGGAGCATGTACCTTGAAGCACAGTTATTGGGTATTATTTAGGAATTCAAAAACTAGCTAAATCATATGCTCATTTTGTCACTGTTAGCAATTTAGTTTATCCTTAATTTAAGGATGTTTATTTTGATCTTTAGAAGTTAAATATGTGCTAAATATGTGTTTAACTCTTAAGGAGTTAAATATCACCACTGACCTAGAAACCTATAAGGTATGTTGGGTTCTTTCATACCAGAGATATTTATAATAGTTTGCATCTTGCCTATACTTTGCCAAAGAAATAGAAGCACTAAAATCTTGTTATCCCTTCCTTAAAATGTTCAAAGGGCTGACAGCTTGTTAATGGCATTTCCATACTTCTCAGAGACTTCTGTAGTGTGAATAGGAAGTTTCACAAGCACTGACACACATGACCTAACTTTTTCAAAAACTAATCCAGTTACACTTCCAACACAGTCAATTTTCTGCCTCCAGCAATTCAACCACCTCTACCTTCCTTCTCTGAGGAAGTGGACCAAGCCTCATGCAGTCTCTCAATGTTTCTAGCTGAAAAAAACATCAACAAGGAATAAATAAAGTCAATAAATTGCAGTTCATTCAGCACAGTAACTATCAACAATATTCCTGGAGTATCTCCAAGAGTCATGAGTTACATGCAGAGAAGTCTCAGAAAGTGATGGAGCCAGATTAGGTCTGCAAATTAGACATGTCAGCCTGGCTGGTTTCCCTTCCTCTTCCAAATAGGGTCCAAAACTGGCAGTCTGCACTGCTGTTCTCTACAATTTAACATCTTTGGGGACAGCCCTTTTCTGTCTGCCTTTGTTCCAAGTCCTAAACTGCAGGTGTTCCCTCCTCTCTTCTTGTGGTGAGATACTGTGATCCTCAAGAGGAGTGAGGACAGGTGGAAATTGTCTCTGTGATCCTGAAGGTTGCAATGATTTTGTGCCCAAAAGTGGCTACAAGCTGAACTGAGCTGGAAGTAAGGTGTTACAGCTACACTGGTCCTACAACTAAATCTCATTTCTTCACTACAGACCCCCTGTTCAAAGTAGGACTGCTTTGAGAGGTGAAGCATGAAGACACAATGGAACAACAACCTCACAGGCACCTTGTGGGGTCTAGGGAGGGCTCTCAGTCATTTCAAGACACCAACAAGGTATGAAGGGATCTGTTATAGCTGTTAAGCATGGACTGTCCCTTTCCTATGGGGAAGGAAAGAGTGCAGACAACATGAATTTTTCACCCAGGACTGAAGAATACTTAGCATTAATTTTCAGATGACTGAAAACTGTGCTTTCTTTCTCTAAAACAGCAGTAGTTACCTTTAATATTGTACATTTGTAGTGAAAGCTCAGGTATTTACAGTCTGTAGTTTCTCTCCACCTGCCGAAGCTCAAATATATCTCCCCAGAAATACACACTCATCACCATGGCTAAGTCATTAGTGAATTCCTCTTTTCTCCTATTGAATATATGCCAGTGTGAAAGCAATATTGACCTGATGGTGATATGCAAGGAGAGGCTGCCTGAAGGGTATGGCTGTTGTAGCCTGGAAACTAGGGCACTTGGTTGAAAGCAGAAAGTTTGGGATTATCTGGTTACTATTCCCAGGTTCATTGCTAGGGGGGTTATATATGTCCAGAACCAAGCTCATATGGAAGCTTTATTCAGGTTTGCTTCAGGCTTCTACATTCTATCTAGGTCCTAGTTTAGAAATCTTCTTTCTTCAAAAGTCTATGTTTTGTTTAATCCTGGGCATAGCCAAACTATCTGCCAGACACCTTTCAGCTATGCATTTGCTGGTGTCCAGGAGACAGCCTGGGTGTGCTGCTGCAAGAGAAGGCAAAGTATGAGAAGCAAGGATACGGAAAACGATCTTTTTCTTTTCACACAAAGAATTCGAGTGGAAAATATACTATTTGCTGTGTGCTTGGAGAAATTGTGTGAAAACTTGGAAACAGACTGACTTTTCCATAAACTTTTTCTGGTAAACTAATGTAACTTCTTTTAAGTAGTTCTGGATCTATTAACTTAGCAATAACCTGTTGTGACTAGGACATGAAAGGAGTATGGGAAGTACTCATGTGAGCCACCATATCAGATGTTCTCCGAAGTTTTTTACATAATGGTTTTTATACTTGTTTGGTAGGCACCAGAAACTCATCTAAAATAGTTCTTACCACCTACCTACAAGGCACTGACTTGCAAAGAAATAAGCATTACCATGTTTCAAGATCCACTCCTTTAGGTGTGTGTCCTGGTTTGTAAGATAAGCTTGTATTCTATTTGCCATCTGTTGGAGGTTGGGCAGGTTTGTTATCTCTCAAGAACAATGGTTTGCTCCGAAGAGGTAATGGTTTGTTAATGGGCCATTGACTGACTCACTGCAGGCCTGGTAACGTAACACCATCCCATTGTGAGGTGCTCCACCCAGAGGGGGAAGCCAAGCACTCTTTTATTGTATAAAGTGGTACCTTTTGGGGGGACAGAGCAGCTCTCTCTCTTTGCGGGATTCCCAGAGAAGCAGCTCTCTTTGGCGGGATTCCCAGAGAAACGGCCCCTTCACTGGATTCCCAGAGGAAGACCGGCCCAACTGCCACCAGATCTTCAGAGAAAACTATACCCTTCTAAAGATCACCACTTCAGCTGCAATTCATCAGCCACTGCAAGAGGAGCAGCTATCATTTCAACCGGACTGCTACCAACACCCTGACTCCTCAGGGTGTCAGGTTGTGGACTTTATCACTAGTTCTGTTTGTACCAATTGCATTTGCCTTTTTAAATTGTTATTTAGTTTCTCCTAGTAAAGAATTGTTACTCCCATTCCCATATCTTTGCCTGAGAGCCTTTTAATTTAAAAATCCTGGTAATTCGGAGAGAGGAGGTTTACCTTCTCCATTGCACAGGAGGCTTTTGCCCTCCTTCACAGACTCCTGTCTTGTCAAACCAAGACAGTGTGGTAAGAGAGCTCAAGGTACAGTAGGGAGGGTAGGCCAACATGGAATTGGGTTCCCTGTTTTTGTATATTTTCTGTCTAAGACAGAACAGTGATTGAGTGGTGCAGTGGATTGAATAAGAGATTGTTTTGACAATGACTTCCAGGTTCACACTTCCACTTATTGAATAACCCTTAGTCAACTAAACAGCATGCTAAGATTCTGCTAATATTATTTCAGCATCATTCATCATCTGCTTATGTTCTTTTAACAGTAAAAATCTGTTCTCTCTTCAATTCCTATTGCATACAATGCTAAACAGAGTACTCTTTACAGCTCCTCATTTTAAAAGTGCCTCTAGACCTTGATGAGCACAGATACCTTATTATAATTATTAAACATTTACTATTTTTTCAAGTCAATATATGCAACTCTAGAAGCTACAACCTGACAAATAACAGAAATATTTTCATCCCCCACAATGGGAAAGAACCGTCTAGACACAATTCTGTGCAATCCTCTAAGATGACCCTAACTGAGTAGGGAAGTTGGGCCAGATGACCCACTCCACCTTCTAACCTTACCCATTCTGTGATTCTGTGATTTTATAAAAAAAAAGGAGACTAAGTATGGAAAAGTTATTAGTCCAGTTATTGTGGGGCCAGCCATTGACAAAGCAAGGACTCTAAACCAACAGCTGCAGTGCCTACAAAAATATTGGCAGGAAAACAAGTGAAAAGAAAGGGCAAAGTAATCATTGATCTTCTCTGGTGACATAAAAGAGGAATGTGTTAAAGTGGGAAAAGCAAGATATTTCAGTGCAAATCCACTCAGTTAGTCTTGGAACCACTTCTTTTAAGGACCTTTGTTGAAATTTCTAAAGAAACAAGGATGAAAATTGTTGAAGCCTAGATCTTCACAGACCATCTCATTGAAGTATGTTAATGGCTAATGATCAATTTAGCAATTCATTTGTTTATAGTCTCTTTCTTCCATCCAATGGTCAGACAAACTTCTCTTCAAAAATTCCACTAAGTTTTATAATTTCTGTTTGTTGACTACCTTGAATCCTTTATTTCCAGCCTCTTCTGTCTCCTGAGGAAGATCTTCAAAATTACTCTTTTTTGATTATGTGTTGCTCCAACCCATCATCAGGGAGTTGAATTAGTGCAATACATCATAAAGTTGCTTTTCTGTTAGTCACTAATGTAACTACCTGACAACAGCACATAGAGAACACCACAGTTTTATATCTAATGTTTGGCTTCAGAATTCAAGTATTTAAAGTTGGTGTTTTGTTTTGTTTTTTTATTTAATCAAGAGTCATAGTGAAAGAAATAGGACTCTGGTAGAAGAAGCTATTTTCAGCACAGAAAAAAACATATGCCTTTTAGATTGGGTCCAGAGGAGGGCCATGAAGATACTTAGAGGGATGGAAGGAAAGACTGAAAGAATGGAGTTGTTGAGCATGTATGAGATGTCTCCATGCAAACTTCAATGCAGCCTTCCAGTATCTAGCAGGACCTTACAAGAAAGGTGAAGTCAGATTTTCTTCTCCACAAGTACAATGGTCTGCTTCAAATCTGCACTGAATGTGCAAGATTTTAGCAAAAGAAAGGCACTAGTCAGGTGAGGCTGACCCATCCAAATATTGCACCACAGACATACTTGACACTATGAAATTTTTAGAAGAACGTTCAACATTCTGGTTGAGATGTCTACATTCCCCAAGGACCATTTGTAAAACAATGTATTTGTAACTCAGTGAGATTGTCCCATAGCACTTTTAAGAAATAAGTATAACAAAGAACTTGAGGATTCTCAAGAGCAATATGTCCACCCATGCAAAGGTTGTATCCAACTTGTATCAGCTCCCTGTGCTCTGAGTTAATATTTTATGTGTGAATATTGTTGTTATATATTGTTATGTATTTTCCAGCAGCACATATTAAGAAACAAAGTTCTAAGTAGACCCACACTTAAATTGCAAGTTGCAATTAAATTGACTGTTTATTATTCTCCTCCTCAAGCAGCTGCAGATAAGAACTAAGATACTTAAATACAAATGTAAATGGTATCAATAGAATACATATGTTCCCTGTGAGTCTGTGAATTAATTCTCTTCATGGGGAAAATACCTTAATAACTTATGCCAAGTTATTAAGTCTTCCTTTCCCTTGTGGTGCAGTTTCCACAACTCGTGGAGTTCATTAAAGGGTTTACGTAATATAGATCATCCGCAGAAAATAATTAATCCTGTTACTTGTTTGGTAACCTGTGTGTTCTACCTTATTAAATATGCCATATAAGTATTAATATTAATATTCCAGGAAGAATGCTTATGGGAAAGCTAAAATTTCTGATTTTGTTTTTATATTTTACTGGGGTCTTTTGACATTTTGAGGTTTTTTCCTTTTTTTTCATTTTCTTTTTTGATTTTTTAAATATGACTCTATATGCTTATTGTCAGGACATAATTTTGGTAGCAAAATAGGCATTAATAACAGCTCATTGCATAGCAAGGCTAGTCATACTTCATTGACCTCTGTGAGAGATTTGCTACTGATTTTAGTGAAAGCAAGGTCAAGCATTCTGAGTTTCAAAATAATTGGTGTAAATTATCCATTAGAAAATAAAGGACATTATTAATAATTGGACACCAAAAGGCTTTCATTTATCATTAGATTAATATTTTAAACTGTCTTGAATGCAAGCAATACTCAAGAAAGAAAGCATTGCAGCTTGTCTGCATAGAAGTGTGTTGTTAGATGATTAACCCATCTGAACCTGAAGTAATGGTACTTTATACCTAATTTGGGAACAACTTAAAGCCATAGGTAATATTTTTTCAGAATTTTCAGAAATTTTGCATAAGTAAAAGATATGCTATATTTTTATGCAATACACATTCATGGAGAGCAAGCTAACATAGAGTTTTGGATAAAGAATAATCTCAAACATTTTTTAGGCTTAATTGAAAAAATCCTTCATTTATCCAGGAATGATAAATTCATTCATATTTTGTACTGAATGGGTGAAGCAGGACTTCAGCTTCATAAGACCATACAGGAAGTAAGATGATGGGTTAATAAGCTCTTGCATGCCATTTTGAATGCAAGTATGTTGAAAATGTGTTGCCCACATGACAGACCATCTGAGAATTAGCCAAGCCAAATCCTTGCAGACAATACTGTTATTTATTGTATTCAAATATTCTTCTTAGCAGTAATTAAGTTCATGACTCTTTAGGTACATCATTGCCAGGGATTGGCTCCCATCAGTATCCTTCAGTTGCTTTATGAAATGGGCATAAGGATTGCATGGATTAGAGGAAAAGTGTTCTAGGCGGGTAAAAACATCAAAGGCAAGAAAGTATTTCATATCTTTTGATGTCACTCAGCTTCAGGTAAAAGAGCATTACAGCTTGCAAGAGTGCTAATGAAAACTGATAGTTACTTCATTAACTTCATGTGCCTTTCAATTAGCTTACAAAACTTGCCATTCCTGACAAGAGGAAGTGTCTAAGTCCATGAACATGTATGATTTATAAGTCTTCCTTTTTTTGCCGTGGAGACGCAAGTGTAGTGATCTTGGATTGCAAGAGCCAAGAGATGGAGCTGTACATACTAATCCTGAGGGCATGGCACTTCCCACTAGCAAAGTGCATTTTCTTTTCCTGAAACTTTTAGGGGAGAATTGATTAACCTGAGCGTGTTATCAAAATTGTTTTCCTTACAATTGCTTCTAACAAACAATGTAATTTCTAGTACAGGACAAAGCTGACACTGACATCACCTCGTTGGAGAATGATTAGCAGCTCTGTCTTGTTAGTCTTTCCCGAGTCACAATACTCTCAAATACACCTCAAACTTTCTCTAATGCTCTAAAGTAGATATTGTTGCAGGGAGTGATGTTATATTCCATATTGTAGTTTTGACATGAATGTGTTATTAACCTGACATTGAACATTAGCTCCTGCTGTATTTCCCTGTCTATTATAATGATCTATGGCTAAATACTTTATCCTTAAATTTTATTTCTTAATTTCATAGAATCATAGAATGGTTTGGGTTGGAAAGACTTTAAAGAGCCTTTAGTTCCAACCCACCTGCAATGGGCATGAACACCTTCCACTAGACCAGGTTGCTCAAAGCCCCATCCAACCTGGCCTTGAACACTTCCAGGGATGGGGCATCCAGCTTCTCTTGGCAACTTATTCCAATGCCTCACCATCCTTACAGAAAAAATATCTTCCCAACAGCTAATCTAAATCTGCCCTCTTTCTGTTTGATGATTTTCTCCCTGTCCTCACTGCATGCTCTTGTAAAATTCCCTCTCCAGCTTTCTTGTAAGCTCCCTTCAGGTACTGAAAGGCCTCTAGCAATGAGTTTGCTGTTGCTTTTCTGAATAAAATACCATGATCATAAAAGCAAAGACACTGAAAGTGTCTGAAACACTGACAATACTCCCAGCTCTTAACTTGCAAGATACATCCGCTCCCATTTGAGCCTTTCTCCTTGACCTGAAGGATTAAAGATGAAATCATCTGAGTCATTGCATCTCATTTTTTCTCCCAGAGCTCATTAAAAGTCCTATTTGCTCCATATGATCCTGAAGAGTGTCATTGGTGCTCATGTTGAGCAACATGAGAAAAAGGGGTGGACAAGCCGTAGCAGCCTCTGCAACATGGCAAATTTCCCTGTGAAAGAAAGCACCAAACTTCCAGTGACAACAGGCCTGCTTAGCTGGTGTTGTCTCCCTGCATCCATCCACAACAACCACATTTGGTGCTGAGTTTTGGCTCAGGCTCACTAGGCTTCTGGAGTTTGTCTTGATGGAGCTTGATCCTCTCCACTGCCTGATAGAGCACTTTACTAATAAGTTCAAATTTGAGAGTGCAGAAGGAATGTTGGTCCTCTGTCAGAAGTCAGAAATCTCCATCTTTCCCCATGTTGGGACTATTCAGCCAGCACTTGCTCAAGCCTCCAGCTGTCCTTCCTTCCTTTCATTATGTGGCTCAGGATATCTGCAAGGTTTCTGCAAAGACCCTGCCTCTAATTCACAAGGGATCTATCTGAGGCTTACCACTTGGAAGTTTCTGAAATATCAAGTTATTCTGAACCATACTGTTCTGCCTCAAGAAAATTGCTTTACATATATTAAGTATATCAGACTAAGCAAAAGTCCTTTACTTCAAAATCTGTTCATATCCAAATGCCATCTGCTGCTGGGTGGTTTTTTTCATGAAATAAATGATGTGCGACAAAGGTCATACATACTGCTCTATTGATATTTCAGCATGACACCCAATTTTGTAAAGGAATCTCATGCAGAAACGATTTGTTTTGCTACAGAGATGGTGTAAAGTTTAAATGCTCTCTCATAAAATAAAAGACAGCTTCTATACCTTGGGCACATGGGAATCAGCACATTCATTAATTTTAGGACAGCTGCATGCTGGTGTTACAACAGTGGAAGTTATTGATATAGGGAACCTATGGAGAACACAGGGACAACAAAGCATTATGTAAATTGCATGGTGTTAGTGATCAGTACTCTTTTGCTAGCTAATTTTTATGATCTTTTTATTAGACTTTTAGGCATCCAAGTAGTAGCTAATTCCTCTGATTCATTATTACATCAAAATATGCCTTTTCAATGGAGGTTATGTATATTCTTTCTAGTAGCACAAGATAATATTAGTCTGAACATGTCCTAATGTAAAATGTGAACTTTAGTACTGCAATGTAAACAACTCAGAAATATTCTCAGGGCAATATCCCAGTTCCACTTATTTCTCTCCAACATGATGTGTTGCCATCTTCTGGGCAGAGCTTACTGATTGAAAAGAAGGAGAGAGCATGAGTGGAGGGGTCAAGAGCAGAGAGCACAGGAGTGGGTTAAGGGCATGCCTCCGAAAGGAAGCAAGCATGACTATGATTCCCTGCAGTTCAGACATAAGCTCTCTCACTGAGCCATCTCATGGCAGAGTGACAAAGGCAACAGGAAGGCTATATTACAGGATGGTGAGGCTGCCATGGTGACTGTAGCAAGGCTTGCTCTGGGAAATGGACACACGGAAACTACTGGTACACTGCTTTCAGGGAAAGAGCACTTACTCACCTGGATCCACAGCCAGATAAAATGTAAAGGCTGATTTCAAGTTGTTCAAAATTCAGAACAATTGATGCACATGCAGGTGCTAAAATGTCAAATACTGATAAAGTTACAAAGTCCAGGAAACTCCTTAATTAGGAACAGCAGAAGATTTTTGAAAACTGCATTATTTTAGGTTTCTACACCATTGCCTTTAATCTCTTCACAGAAATCCTGTTCCTAGTGGAAAAGTTACAGATAGAGGGAGAAACATCTGTCAGCTAACAGTGGCACAACTTAGCTCCATTAAGAGAGTTTTCAGATGCTTAGAGGTCAGTTTTTTTCATTTAAACTAAGTGAAGTATGTGCTGTGTAAGCGTATTAAGTTGAGGAAAATCTGTATAGTTTAGAGTACCTAATGACATCTCCACAACACAGTTATGACAACATTTTATGTTGAATCTTTTTAGGTATGCAATCCCACCATAAGTATATAGACATTCTACTCCTGTCTCTCTGTAAACATTGAGTCATGGTGACAAATGTTCAGGGGTGCAGGCTGCATTGTATTTTTACTCACATGTATATACTTTAATAAACTATTCAGCCTGGGATATTAATATGGTAACTATAACCCAGGATCTTCCAGATTCATTCTTTTAAAGTAGTACCTGATAATTCCTCAAGCTAGACAGTGCATTATTTTCACTCTCACCTCCTTTAATTAATTAAACAGATATTTTCATCAGCATCTTATTCTAAGTGCATGCTACTTCTACTAATTGATTGAAAAATAACAGGGTAGAAATGCCTGTAGCTAGAGAAGTATGTAGGTATTTCCATGGTAAGGGTATTGCATCTTCAAATTTTTAAAACTGCACTCTGCTCAGAGAAAGTGCCTATGTAATCAGTAATACCAGTGATGCAACATGTTAAAAGAGAGAGCTGCATCTTGTTCTGTCTGAAGGATTATTTTTGTTGCTTCTTGCTTTATAGCTTCCTTTAGTCCTGAAAAAACTAGTATCTGTAGGACTGAGAAAAGCAGTACTGCTATAGAAAGGAGGCTGTCATTCTTCTCAGCCCAGTATCCAAGGCAAAGGTATCAACAGAAAACAAGAAAAACACTTCAAAACTATGAGGAACTGGTGATCTTTTAGGTTAATTGACACTGGATGTACTTTTAACAAAATGAAAAATTATTCTGTCTTATGAATGCTTTAGGATAATAGCCTGAAGATTTCATATAGAAAATCTTAAGGACCTCGCCTTCACTTAAAAAAATAAATCTGGTTTTATCTTGGAATTCAATCTTAGTGGAAGTAATACCCTAGTGCCTCATAGTGAGCTTTTAATATTCATTGTTTGTGTTCTCTGGATTCTCAAATATGGAGAGGAAGAAGTAGATTGTAAACACTACAAAAGAGTGATAACTTCAGCTGTCATTTTACACCATCTGTGCATCTCAGTACTGCACATCTCAATGAATTGCTTAATCCTTCAGCAATTTGCTGTTTTATTTCAAGAAAAAACATTCTGTCTTTTCAAGCAAAGCAGAACTTACGTAGTACTTTCATCTTGCCATAACCATACCTGCTTTAAAATGCTCCCTGCCTCCAGGGTACTATTCTGCTAAGATGTGGACATGTTCCTGATTTTTTCAATGGAATCTGTCTGAGATGCTGTCCAGATCCCAGGCCTTGGCATCACACAAAAGCTCTTATGAGGGGTTATGCAAATATTTTACAGCACTATTGCAGGAAATCCTAAAACATACAAACATTTATATTTTTATTATTAATTCATTCTCAGAACACTGTCAATTTCTTTTTTATATCTTTGCATTTGTATTGGGTTGCATTTGCATGGTGAGGTTTTGGTAAATGGAGTCCAGGGGTGGTTGCTGCCAGAAGCTGCCAGAAGCTTCTCCAATGTCCAACAGAGCCAATGCCAGCCAGCTCCAAGACTGACCCACTGCTGGCCAAGGCTGAGCCCATCACCACTGGTGGTAATACCTCTGGGATAACAGATTTGAGAAAGGGAAAAAGTTCCTTTGCAGAAATAAATTGTGGCCAGACAAGAGTAGGAGAAACAGTTCTGCAGACATCAAATTCAGTGAAGAAAGAGAGGAGGAGGTGCTCCAGACACTGCAGCAAAAATTCCCCTGAGCTCGTAGTGGACATCATGGTGAGGTGGCTGTGCCCTTGTAGCCCATGGAGGTCCATGGGGGAGCAGAGATGCCTCTCCAGCCCCTGAAGGAGCCTGCACTAAATCAGGTGGATGCCCAAAGAAGGCTACGACCACATGGTAAGCCTGTGCTGGAATAGGCTCCTGTCAGAATCTGTGGCTGCATGGAGAGAGGAGCCCACACTGAAGCAGTGAAGCAGTTTTTTTGGTAGGATTTTTGGCCCCAGAAGGGATCCACGCTGGAACAGCCTGTCCTTGAAGGACAGCACCTTGTGGAAGGGATCCACAATGGAGCAGTGTTTGAAGAAAGGCACCTTGTGGGAAGGACTTACATTGAATAAATTAGTGCAGGATGATTTATCATGGGAGGGACTCCACACTGGAGCAGAGGAAGGATGTGAAGAGTTCTGCCCCTGAGGAGGAAGGAGCAGTAACAAAATGTGATGAAGTGATTGCAGCCCCATTCCCCATTCCCCTGTGCCTCTCAGATGGAAGTGGAAGAGAAATTGAGGGTGAAGTTGAGCCCAGGAAGAAGGTAGTGGTTAGTGGTGGGTGTTTATAAGATTTGGGTTTATTTCTCATTACTCTAATCTGATTTAATTGGTAATAAACAAAAGTGATTTCCCTAAGTCTGTTTTGCCCATGATAGTAAATGAATGATGTAACTGAGTAACTGATGCTGAGTGATCTCTCCCTGTCCTTACCTAGACCCATGAGCCCTTCATTACATTTTCTCTCCCCTGTCTGGATGAAGAGGAAAGGGAGAGAATGGCTTTAGTGGGCACCTGGTGGCGAGCCAGGGTCAACCCACCAATCAATAAAACAAAATAATTCTCTGCTTATCTGATGGGTTTGTTTTGCTTTTTTTTCTTGGAGGAAGTCTCCCTTCACCAGAATCAAAAAACACAATTCCAGACATCCTGAAAACTGTGTGAAATCCACTATATTGGAAACCTGAGTTCCCTACACCTTACAAGTGTCTTTAATTTTTCCTCTTGTAGAAAACAAAAACTACTATCCAAATCCTTACACAATTAGAGAGCAATTTAAACAGGTCTTAATACTAGCTACCTCATAACTGGAAGGAATACTAACTCAGGGAAAATGAGTCTGTCTCATTTAAGTGCTAGAAGAAGTTCTCTGCTTTTGTGCTTGCAGAAGTAGACAAAACAAGAATGAAGAATCACATTTCAAACACAATCCTAGGCTTGTCCTTTTTTTCCTGTTTCCACTTTTGCATATTTTCAAGGCTACAGAGACATAAAGAAAACTCAACTCATTGTAAAGTGATGCAGAACTTACTTGAGAAATTTATCTTCCTTCTAGGAAAAAAAACTTTTCAATTTAAATATTCATTTCATTCAGCATCATTGTCTTGAGGGATTTTTACATAGATTGAACAGAGATGAAAACTGAAAATCTGCATTTAGATAGAAGTATCAGAAAAGGCTTTCTTTACAAAATAAGCAGTATTGCTTTTTTCTTCCTTATAATAAGACATGAAATAATTCTACTCCTCCATTCTCTAAATAATGACACTAAAGCAGGACTTCATGGTGCCCTAAACACTGAGAGTGAAGATTTTGTAATAACTCTAATTTTGTATAATGAACCAAACTTCCTGCATGGAATGTCCAACAAGATGTATCTTTCTGTTTACTATAAAGATCTTCTGTTCTTCATTCACATACGATGACCACATTAAAGGTCAACAGAAACAAATAGGAGAGCTAAGAAATAACACTTCTATTATATTCTTGCACAAGGTCTTGCTGCAGTCCATGTACTGGGAAAGAAAGGTTAGAAATGACTGATGAATTTTTAATAGGTTTTCCTAGATTTCAGTGGCTGTCATTTGTTTTCAGCCAATAATTCACATGGTTCCAGAAGACAATTGATTTTTAGTGTAGTAGTTCATGGGAAAAAGGATTGTAAAATGCTTCGTAACATTTTACACATGCTGGGACAAATTCTGCCCCAGCTCAGATCCTGGTAATATCACTGATTTCACAAAGGCTGGATGAGACTCAGAGGAATGACACTGGAAGCAATGCATGTACAATCAGTAGGCTAAGATCCCCAATATCCCACTCACTCCTGGAGTAGCAGGTGCAAAGAGAGAGAGGAAGAACATTATTTGAGAGCAAGTGAAATTCTTATGCCCAAAATTATCCCATGCACTCCACTGGAAAAATACTGATGCACAGGAATAGAACTTTTCCAGTGAATTTCACAGTGAATTTACCCAGCCTTCTGTTTTCCTCCAGAATCCTGTAATCTTTGCTTAGAAAACAAATTAATGAAAAATCACTGCTTAGCACCAAGAATGTCAGTGAGTTACAGCAAAATGTCTTTAATGTGGCCAACATGGTTCAAACCAAATCTACCAGACAGTAAAATAACAGGCAGATTTAATGAGGTGAATTCAGAGCCAGAAAGTTACTGGAACCAAACATGACTTGATTGTTATTATGATTTCCAGAGAAAACAAGTCAGTCATGTAATTGCACTTTCATTAAATAATGGCATGTGCAAAAAAGCTTCCTCAGAGTTGTGTTTCAAGCATTATGCTTATGATAAGGACAAATTTAAAGCAGATGGTTCCCAAAAGGCCTTTGTTACAGAAAATTAAAGTTGGAGATTACAATTTACTTTGTTTTAGGAAAAAAATACAGAGGTTGATGTTTAGCATGTTTTTATGTTAATGAAATTTGTGATCTAAAGGCAGGAGAAAGCAGCTTGATTGATCAGACCCTGGAGTGATGCACCATGGTAGGTAATGATGTCTCTGAAGGACTCAGTGTTCTGGATGCATCATTAACAACCTGCAGGTGTAGAAAGACCCATCGTAGTGCTGCTCTTTGGGTAAAGAAAAACAATTTCATCATCTTCTTCTGAAGAAATGCAACCTAACAGACCCAATATGAATGACCTGACCAAAACCTCTAAAAACATGTTGACATGAACATGTGATATTAGAAAATCTTATAAAAATCACTGAGTGCACAGGCTTTATAATGACCTTTGGTTTTTTAATGAATTTTATGGCAAGTTTAGAAGCAAGGGAGGTTGGTGATTGCATTGCTGTCTCTCTCCCCATTTGGGAAACAAACTTGGAAGTAGCCAGAGTTCAATTTATCTGCCTTATAGAGCCAGGAATGAATGGAATTCCTTCACGGATTTACTGTGTTAACTGAATATTTTCTTTGAAATTATTGAGTCAAGATATTAGCCATTCACTCTGAAAGTACTGCAACCTGAAGATAAAAGCTGTTGTAATGAACTTCAATGAGCTTAAAAGCATTGCAAGGACTGGGACTGCAGATTATTTTTATGCTCTATTGTTTATTTATCCTCATCAACATATTGATTGCAGCAGTGTGGTACCTGAGCAGAGAGAAGCAGATGAACAATGAAATAGAAGCATGGCAAGGCTTCTTAACAGATTGATTGTGCTTACAGGTTGTAATTAATCTATTGAATCCGATGGTTTCAAAGGTAAAACAATTTAATGGCATTTAAATGCTCACCTGACTGTATTATGATTTAGGACATTTAAACCCTGGATATCTGATTACATTAGTTATTAGGTAATTTGCATGATAGTCACAAGTTATCTAGCAATTCCTTTATTTTCAGACCTCATGATTTATAGACAAGATAGAGGGGAGGATAAGAAAAATGTTAGTAATCAAAGTATTGAAGGATTTCTTGATTGTGCTTGTGGCCTATTGCAGCACTTGCCAGGATGTTAGTACCAGGCTGCACTGCATCACTGGATATAAACCATTCTACCGAGTCTGAATCTCATCTTCCCAATAACTATGTATTTCAACACTCTCTAAAGTTATCTGTAAAGATGTTACAGGAGAAGGCTCTATCAACCTGCTCTGGAGCTAAGAGAAACCAGATTTAACTGATGGTGGAAGTTACAGGGTACAGAAACATCAAGAAGAAAAGTGACATTTTTTTCATCATAACAGTTTCTCTAAATGATATTTATATGCTTCTTATGAAGCGAAGGGTCTGAGAAAACCAAATGCAAAATGTATGCCTCTCATTATTCTATCTCCATTTATTTTAAGTTGCCTGCTTCTTCTTCAGTGCAGGCTTCAAGCTGCAGTATTGGGCTCTAAATCCTTCTAAATCTTCTAAGAGACTAAAGGATAAGGGACTTATAAAAGTAATGTCACACCACTGATCTTTGCCTTGCTAAAATGTTCTTCCTCCCTCCAGAAGCATGTAGTTCACAGCAGTGAACCACTGCATTAAAACTGCTTGACAACCTGGCCAAGCCAAGCTATAATAGATACTTCCCTGCAGGGTATCTTCCCAGGCATTAAAGAAAACAGATAACCAATATTTAAAAAAAAAAAAAAAAAAAAAAAAAAAACAGAGAAAAAACAGTAAAGGATTTTAGTGATACACTTACTGTATTCTTCCTGGGCTGATAATATAAGTTCTATGATATTTATCTGGATCCTGAACCTTCACAGAACCATTGAGTTTTGAACAGACATCTGGAGACCAGCTTGTGCACTCTTAATCTGGTTTAATCAGGCTCAGCTAGAGACAGTGATCCAGGGCCATGTCCAGTTGGGTTTTGGTGTTTTCCATAGTTCCACAACTTCTCTGGGGAATTTAAGGGTGTTCAAGCACCCTTAGAGTAAAAATATATTTTGGCTGTTCAGAGACAACCTCCTGTATTTCTATTTTGCTCATTGTCTCTTGTTCCCGCAGTGAATACCACTAAGAGATCAGCTCTGTTTTATTTAGTCCTGACATCAGGTATTTATACCCATTGATAAAATTCCCCCTGAGCCTCCTCTTCTCCAGACTGAGCAGTCCCAAATTTTTCATTCTCTCCTCATATGTCAGATGTTTCAAGCCCTTTGTTATCTCTGTGGTCCCTAGCTAGACTGATGTGTATATCCATTTCTCCCTTGTGCTGGGGAGTCTAGAACTGGAAGCAGCATTCCAGGTTCTCCTCACTAGGGCCAAATAAGGGATAAGGATCACCTCCTTTGACCTGCTAGAAATGATCTCCCTTCTGCTGCCCAGGATGCTGCTTACCACTGTTGTCACAAGGATGCATTGCAGACTCATGGTCAGCAGTACCCCAGGTCCTTCCCAGCAAAACCCTATTATACACTATTTAAGCATTAAACACCATTAAAGAACCTGTAAATGGTTCCATTTTTTCTGTCTGAACAGGTTATTTTCTGCAACAGGAGACAGATGCTTTAATTGTCTCCTATTAAGACAGATAAAAAAGTTTTTGCTTTTTTGTCAGCTAAAGAATAAAGAATTTTTAATTCTTCAAAATTACATAATTTGTGATGTTATGTCACAGGCTATAAAGTTCTGCTTTCACTTAACCTATTAATAATAAGCCCTTTGATTTAGTTAGAGTCACAATTGCTCACTAGGGATTGAAGATATCTAAACTGGAAAATGAGCCTTTCAATCACTCAGTCTTGGCTCTAGATGAGAAATTAGTCTGAAGCTTGTTCTCTGAGAACATTTTTCTTATTCCCCAGAGGTTCATTTATAAGAACCAAGAGCATTAGTGCCCAATATGAAACTGTCTAGATGGATTTCAGCAAGAATCAAACCACTCTGTGTTCCCAAAATATTTTATTCAGTACAGGGCTGAATTAAATAGTGTTTTTTCAGGAAACAAAAATGGAGGGTAGGTCAGCACAGTACCCCTCTCTGTTAGCACTGCCCTCTTGTTCTCATGTCCCAGCACAGAAAACCAGCCCAGTGTGATGTGGATTTCTGACTCCTCTGGCCAGAAGATGCAAGGCACCAGCTGTGCAAGGACAAGGCAGTCTATATCCTAGCTTGTTTGAAGTGTCCTGCCCCACAACACATTTGAGTACAGGTGGGAGGGGGTATCCCTGACACAGTTGTGTAAAAGCACACAGCCCCTATTCAGGCAGCAGTTGTACCTAATCCAGAGCACATAATTAGGGACCCACATTTTTCCTGGGCCGTGTGCTATATGGGGCTTGATGGAAGCAGGGGGAGTGACTGCACAGCCATCATTTCCTTGCAAGATGGAGTCATAACCACTATGAAGAAATAATAAGGTATTGTGTAGACACTGGAAAACAGCATCTAGCTTGTTATGAAGACTCAAATGTCAGATCACAGACTGCATCTTACAGGACAGGTGTCTCTGAGCTACCCAGGCACAATTCGTTCAGTCAGTGTTGTGAAGGAGAATCCAGGCAAGAGTTTTCATAAAGCTGATACAACCGTGTGGATGGAAATATACATCTTTGCAAAGTCTCTTTCAGTACAAAAGGCCATGATGCTGTACTCAGGGGTTGACCTGAGGGCTCAGCCATGGCTGCTGATACCATTGGGATGCCTTGCATTAACCAGGCTGCCAGGAACATGCCTCACAACCAGGGCAGAGGAGGACAAGGAATCAGGCCCCCCTGTATGCCTGGAAAGAGGACCTTTTCAACTGTCTGGCTTAGAGCATTAGGTCTGAAAAGCACATCAAATCACTGTTCATAGCATCTCAGAGAGATGAGCAGGCTTCTTTCCACATATTTTGCTTGTCTGGTTTGTTAAAGCTCCTGATTTAATGAGATCTTTTAGGTTCCAAGCCCTTAATAATCCAGGGCTCTTTCACAGCCATCCTTTTAAATTTCCCCGGCAAAGGGTTTATTCACTGACATCTTTAAGCTGACTGATAGGTGAGCATTGCTCTCCAGCTGGTTGTCTGTCTTGTAACCTGACACGTAAATGAACCCCTCTCTGTGGATGTGTATATATCAGATTGCTCTTGACAGACCACGTTATTCTGAAGTTCTTTGGTAAATACCATAAGCAGCAGCCGTTTGCTACATTCACTACACCCTTCTCTTAAGGATTAACTTATTGTTAAAGGAGTGCTGTAAATAACCACTGCAGATCTTTCGGGACATTTTATTTGTTCTGTCACATACACCAGCATGGCAATATTCATGCATGAGACAGATGTTTATCCATGATAGTTTACATAGAGTTCCTGACTTCTGCAGTTTGAGAATAAAATGCACTCCTGAGAGAAGAACAAGTTTTGATATTTTCTCTCCTCTTGCCTCCCTAAGGCTTTCAGAAAGAATAGAAAATGCTCATTGAAGCCTTAATTTTGAGGCAATTAAGACTATTCCTAAGCCAAGTGAAAAGGATTGATGAAATGCACAGACCTAGGCTACTCACAAAGACAGTAAATTCTTGTGTGAAAGCAATTAAGAGAAGAAACACACATTCTCAAGACAGCAAGGAAATTCTAGTGTGACAGGAAAGAACGTCACATGATCTCTAGAAGTTAAAGTATCTCAAAGGTGTTCAAAATATTTGCTTTGAAAAAACTGTAAAAATTGAATAATGGTGCTTTTATCTGAAATTTTTCAAAAACCTCTTGATCTTTAAATAAATACATCAGGAGGACACAGACAAGACTTCCAGGAAAAAGTAACATATGAAACATGTTGTATATATGTCATAAGTATTCTTTTGCCCCCTTAAAAAAAAAAAAAAAAAAAAAAAGGAGGAAGATTAAGAGAAAGGGGAAAAGGGGAAGAGGAAATTTAAAAAGACAAAAGAAAACCCCACCATTTTCTTACATGTTGGATTTCAAATAATCAAAGGCATTCAAAGTTTTGGTATAACAATCTTGAGAAGTATCATTTACCTAAAAACCCAGTAAGGAATACTGGCAAATTTTCCCCAAATTCCCAGTACAGGGTATTTAACAATAATTGAGGCAAGACAAGTTGAATTTTGACACTGACGTAGAAACAGATCATCTTTCTCTATTTTTCAGAAAAATTCTTTCTATTGCTTCTACAATTTATAAGTATCATATTGAAGGAGTAACATTGAGTCATTTTGACATTGAAGTATCATAAAAAAACAGAAATATAATGAAACTTTAAAACTGAGAAAAAAAATAGGACACCAAATGATTAAACTTTTAATTGTTATGAAAAATGTTAAAACTTTGTGCTAGTGTTTCTTTAAATCCCTTTAAAAGATTAAATTATTCACTTCAATCAGTTTAAGATCCCCTGTTCCACAGTATCTGGCTCTTCAGAGTGGTAAATCTCCCAAAAATGTGTTTAAAAGACAGGGAATTATTAATCAGACCAAGCATGAAACCCTAGTTACTGTATAGGGAAAACCTAAAAATCAAATTTTCCTTTGCCCAGTGATTCCAATTTTCTGTGGGCTTTTTTAGAGCTATTTTACACATGGGTTTGGGGCAAAAAAAAATTTAAATAATTTGAACTAATTTTTTTCATACAATAATACGCAATATATGAAAACCCAAATAAAATAATAATTCCAATTACTACTTCTTCAAAAGGAATGCATTTGTGATTAAATTATCACGCAGTGGATTAGTGGATTAAATACAGCTAATAAGCTGCATTTAATTTCAAAAGCTTAAAACTGTTTTTCATCAAAGATTTTCAATTTTTAGCAGGAATAACAATGACAGAGTGAACTATATGAATGTGAGAAGAATGTCACATTCTTCTTCACCCATTTACAGTGGCTTTCAATTTTGGAGGGCTAGCAATTTGAAATGTCTTTGATCACAGTATAATATAGTTTTAAAAAATGAGAGAAACACAGCTCTAAACTTTCTGCAAAATGATGCCAGGCCCTAAAGGCAAAAACTGTCACTATAAATATCTGATATCTTGTGTTCTATTTCATCTTCCTCTTCCATAATTTGGCCCAGTCTGCTACAAATTGTTTTTATTTTCCCTTCAAACTTTTGCACTGTCAAAAGAATTATATTATCTAATGATTTTAACTCATAATAGCATTCTACGGTTGTAGGATAAATTAATATATACAAATACTTTAAATGTACTATTAGAAGCTTGAAGTAAACTGCCATCTTTTCCTGAAAAATACTCTCTTAACGGAGAAGATATTTTTCTCTCATTTAGTATTGCCTTAATGATACCGGATCTTAAATTTCTTTGACAACTTTTCCCATTTTTGATTGGCCTGAGTTTTATTTTCTAGTTCTTTGTTTGCTAAAGGAACAGAAAGGTCAGACAGTTTTAGGATGTTTCAACACAGGTTCATTGAGCTGGCCAATATAAATCTTGCTGAGAGTACTTGTGCTGGGTACACAACTGCATCAACATTTAGCACTTCAGATTGGAAGGAGGCTCTGGAACCAGGCAGAAACCTACACAGCCACCCTTCCCAGTGCCTGTGGCAGGTCTTGGGGCCCAAGTGACAAAGGAGAGAAGAAGTTCCCACACAACCAGCAAAACATGGTGGAAAAGCCTCACCCCTGCTCCCACCACTCAAACCCTCCAGTATCCTTTAAGAAGGTTGTTTTCTCCATTACTATTATTCCTCTCCATGACTTCTTGTTAATCAATTTTACCTTCACCATGCAGTGGCTCAGCATTATCTTCTTACCTCTGAAAAAAAAAAAGGATTAATTTTTTGTTCCTGCAAAGCAACAGTTATTGGTTTTAGGAGGTTGCACACAAAGAAATTCACTTTCTGAAAAGCTTAGGGGGAAAACTAGGCTCCCTATCACCATAAGCCCAGTACTTTTACAGGAATGAAATGCCATGCAATTTTCTGCCTTAGAAAAGCCAAACTAATGTTGAAATAGTGATTTTAGAGAAATAGTCTGTAGAAGACCTTGTCTATAAAAGACATATATGTAAGTTTTACCATTTTTCTGGTAGTGATTATTTTCATGATGCATAAATCAGCTTTAATGCTGGAAGAATATAGAAGAAATTATAGGGTCATAGCTCAGTGGTCCAATAAGGAACCTCTAGAGATGTGCCATTAGAGTGCCTCAGCAGCCCAGTAGTTAACTGGGGCTTTTCCTGGCGAAGTGGAGAAGGCACACAGTTAGCTGTGTCCAGTAAAACAATCCACACTCAGGGGTCTCAGACAGATATGCAACCTCTTAACTAGCTCATGAACTTTGAATTATAGAAAATCTTCATTCCTTGATCCTGCACCTGAACTTTTAGTACGTTAGGATTGACATCAGCCCCTACCCACCCTCCCATGCCCTCTCAAGCATCACCTGTCTGTGCATAGCTCTTCTCACAGAGCTTCTTAGGATGTTCTGAAGGTGAATGTCTATTTCCATGTTCATGCCATGAAATAGTTTTTTTGGTGCTTTCAGCTTACCTTTAAGACATGTCTGTTCCGAATTTGTTTAGAATTCTTCTTGAGACAAACTTTACTTATTTTCCAAGGCTAATACTTTCTAAAGCATTTTTCTTTCTCTCCACGTGGTCTGTGCAGTGCCATGGCTTTTTCAGTTCTCCACAGCAGACTGTACCAGAAGGACTTATGCTCGAAGTCTTCCCCTATCAAGTTTTGCAGCTGTGGAGAACTTGCTCTTACAGTCAGCATTTTCCCTCTTATTGCTATTGCCACCAAAAAATATTTTAGTTATTCATTCAAAAAATTACCTGATGTATGCAACTCCCTGGAGAGTGTTGGGGTTTTCTTTACCTTTCTACACATTCACCTCATGCAGACAAGAACTTTCAATGACCCAGAGATTGGCAGTTTAATGTTCTTTAAGAGATTCATTCAATCCAAGCACAGCACTTGGGTTGTCTTTCTGTTAGCTGAACATACTGTAAATTCAGTGGGTTCAGGACCAAAGCAAGCAAAAACACTCAAACAAACAAACAAAAACCCAAAATATCAAAAAAACAAACCAAACCAAAAAAAAAAAAAAAAAACAAAACACCAAAAAAAACAAAACAGGGTATTCATGCATGTTTTACAGTAACTAGTGTGACTGAGGCACAGTCACAGCTCACTTGCAGAGTCACTGAGGGTGTAGCATCATCCCCACTCAAAGCAGACAAGCATCTCTGCAATAGTAATTCTGCAGGAGATAGATCTGAAAGCTGGACAGATAAAAGGATTAACTTTATACAAAGAATAAAACTTCTCCCTAGGGAAATGAGTCACTGAGATTGTTTGTAAATATCCAGATAGGCTTTAGATTGCAGAGTGCAAGATCTCCATTTCATCTTTGAAATACAATCTTACACATTTTGTAGCACTATCAATAATGAACAATATTTGGTAAAATCAAACAAGCTGAGAAACAATTTGGTATTGATAGCATGAGGTAGTGCAGTACCAAAGCATACTTTCACAGACTGTAAATTCCTCTGATCTGCCTGCAGAATCAAAAAGCTGAATGGACTTCAAATACCCTAACTAAACATTTTAGCTAATTATTTAATAAATTTCTTACAATTTTATTGAAAAACATAATTTACTACGATTACAGTTTAATTATTTCACCCTCAAAATACTCTTTTATGATAGCTATCAGATCTAATTATTTCCTTTCCATTTGAGTTTAATAAAAAAGAAATTGGGTCAGTGTAATTACTAGAGTAAATCTAGATATAGTGGAGTAACACAGCTGAGTTTTTATCATGCATCTACTGGGGCACTGCTAGCTTAAATTAGGAAAATTTGTACTTTGGAAGACAACCAGAAATTTTAGTTGAAATAAGACCGTTCAAATGCCACTACATTTTTCCTTAAAAGCTTCAATGAGTAGATCTAAATCTCCATATAAACCAATGAACATGTATTGTGATTGCAAAGCAGCACAGGGCATCATTAATGACCTGAAAATGAAGCTGACTAAGCTGTTGCAGCCCTGTAAGATATAGTCAAATCACAATTTTTGGAAAACTATCTGGTAGCCTCAAATTTCTTAGTCATACAGTGTTCTGATAGTATTGTTGGTCAGGAAATTTCTTTCAGACATACTTTTATAATTGGCACTCCTCCAGCTTTGATATTTTCACTACAAAAAAAATTGTAATAATAAAGTTTAAACTACTTGAATTTGCATTTGTTTGTGATGATTTATTTTTGCAAGGCACTGAGGCACTGGCATTTTCTCTGGCCCCTTGCTCAGAAGGTACAGGATGGTTCAACCTCTGATCTGGCAGGACCAGATGTCCTGCATGTCATGCGGTTGCAGATGCACCAGCAGAGATACAGCTTCCAACAGCCACCTGAATTCCACATTTCTGGAAACAAGGCAGCAATGAAGATGCAAATTAATGATAAAACTTCTAGAAAATAAATATTTTCAAATAAACCCTAGGAAGATGGCAAAAATATTATTGAGCTGAAAATGACAGCATGAACTGTTCTGTTTCATGAAAGTCTTGTTCTGTTTTGGTAGAAAATATAAAAAAGAAGATCTCCTTGATTTCTAATGTCCATTTTGTGCCCTGCAGACATACCAGCATTTCTTATTGAAGCAGAAGTCTAGTTTACAATCTGCAGTGGTCATCAGTAACTTTGGAAAAGGATTTTATTTGCTGAATAAAAGTCATAACATTGATGATATCCTTAACTTGAAGGTCCAAAGTGTGGAATTGGGTTGGGTTTTTTTCCCTCTTCTTCAGAACAGTAACTTCACATTCTTAAACTCATTTGGTGCTTCTGAAGATTGAGATGTATTAGTTGTCCTTGCTTACAAGCATATTCTCATTTTTTCTCTTGCTAATTTTGCCTTCCCAGTTTGACCCATTGTACATGGCAAGGTTTTGGTATAGGGTGTGGCAATCACGGTGACTTCTCTAAGAAGCTGCTGGAGACCTCCTCCATATATGACAGAGCCAATGCCAGCCAGCTCCAGGATGGACCCACTGCTGGTCATGGAAAAGCCTGTCAGCAATGGTGATAGTGCCTTTGGAATGACAGATTTAAGAAGGGGAAAAAGGTTATTGTGCAGAAACAAATTACAGCCAGAGAAGTGAGGAGTGAGAGCATGTGAGAGGAACAGTCCTGCAGCCACCGCAGTCAGTGCAGCAGCAGTGGTGGGTGGAGAGGGGGGATGCTCCAGGTACCAGAGCAGAGATTCCTCTGCAACCCATGGGGAAGATTGTGGGCGGCAGCTGTTCCTCTGCTGCCCATGGCGGTCCACGGGGGAGCAGAGATCTACCTGCAGCCTTTAGAGGATGCCACAGGGAAGCAGCTGGATGGCCAAAGGAAACTAATGTCATGAAAAGCCCACACTGGAGCAGACTCTGGGCATTTTCTGCACACTTGTGGACAGAGGAGCCCACACTGGAGCTTGGGGGACCTGTGCTGGAGTAGACCATTCCCAAAGGACTACACCTCATGGATAGACCCATACTGGAGCAGTTCAAGAAAAGCTGAAGCTTGTGGAAATTACCCACGCTGGATAAGTTCATGAAGGATGATTTGCCATGGGAGAGACTCCATCCTGGAGCAAGGGAAGAGTGTGAGGAGTCTTCCCTCTCTCTGAGAAGGAAGGTGCAGGAGAGACATCAGATGATGATCTGACTGCAGCCCTCGTTCCCCATCCCACTGTTCCACTGAGAGGGAGGAGGTAGAGAGAACTAGGAATAAAGCCTGAAAGGAGAATGAAGCAAAGGGGAGGTGTTTTTAAGATTTTGATTTATTTCTCAGTATATCCTACTCTGATTTGATTGGTAATAAATTAAACTAATTTCCCCAAATGGAGTCCATTTTGCCCATGATGGTAATTGCTGAGTGATATCACCCTGCCATTATCTCTAGCCACAAGCTATTTGTTACATTTTCTCTCCCTTGTCCAGCTGACAAGGAGTGTGATAGGGCAGTTTCAGTGGGCACTTGTCATCCAGAAAAGGTCAAAACACAAATCCCATGCAGTTTCATGACTTCCTTGCAGTTTTCCCAACTGCTGAGTGGAATTTGTAAATATTTGTAAAAATTAGGCTTGAGGCTATTTCAGAAGGAATGCATTTTCCCCTTCACTGTGCAGTAAAATATCTTTGCATTCTTCAATGGTCTTTGCAATGTTATTTAATCAGTCCATTATCCACAAAATAACGTACATGTCAAGTCATCTTTCTCAAATATTCTAAATGTGGCTGAATACCAGTAAGATGAAAAATTCCGCAAGTCTTAAATCTCTGTATTACTACATATTTGTCACCCTTTTATTCTTTTCCTTGAGTTAAAACCATTGCTCTCTGTATTCTCAATTGAACAACAAACAAGTATGACATACTTGGCCTCAGTTGAAAAATTTTCACTTCACTTTTGGCTTTTCTACACAGAAATGAAATGGGTTATCTGGTCTTTAATGAAACTGCCTGCAGATCACCAATCTGTTAAGTTTAAGATTAATCAACACTTATTTACTTCAAACAAGAGTAGAAGCTGGATTTTTAAAAGCACTCAGCAGCAGTTCTCTCTTTGTCCTCATTGAAGTCTTTTGGCTTCTGCTGATGAATTCAAT
The DNA here is from genome assembly GCF_050655825.1 of Lonchura striata. Lineage (NCBI taxonomy): Eukaryota > Metazoa > Chordata > Aves > Passeriformes > Estrildidae > Lonchura > Lonchura striata. The sequence goes on from NC_140705.1 coordinate 32,147,576, forward strand.
GAGCTGAAAAAGCCATTTAAGAAATCCCAGTCTGTGCCTTACAGAAAAGACTGTTGATTAAAGAGCACCTTCATATGATAACCTAGGTCATTTCAATATCCAGAACTCTGAAGCTTATTGCAATTTCCGCTCCATACAGAAGTTTTGATATCTTCTCAAAAAGGCTTTCAGAATATTTCCCAAATTTCTCCATAAAGTGCAGAATTCAGTGAAAAAAGACAGCTTGAACTCTACTGTTACCCATTAAAAAATATTTTCAGGGTTCTGCAGTTTTGATACCTCAACAATTTCTTTTTCTTTGTTTGCTATGGAGAAAAGAATATCTCTGCAGAAGAGAAATTAAACCATTCTGATAACTCTTGTCATCAGATATGGCTCAAAACTTTTAATTTTCATAGCATGAAGAATCAGAACACAGAGGAAATTGACACATTTTATGTTTTTAACACTTTTTTTTATATTTAATTTTGTCTTTTAAAATCACATCTTTCCTTTTACCTTTAGGTAAGCATATCATCAGCTAATCTTCAGAAACTGAAATTATTTAGGTCTTTAAGGAGTCCTGTGAGTAGCTTAAAGAACAGGACATTTTATACCTGTTTGTATGAGTACCATTGGGATGGACATATCCAAGATTTTGTCTCACAAACTGAAAAGTTTTTGTACAAAAAAAAATTTATTGTAGAATGGCTTGTCTCGGAAGGGACTATAAAGATCCTCTCTGTCCACTCCACTCCCCACTCCCTTATCCTTTGCCATGGGCAGGGATTTCACCCCTAGACCAGGTTGCTCAGGGTCCCATCCAACCTGGCCTTGAACACTTCCATGGATGAGGCATCCACGGCTTCTCTGGGCAGGCCCTTCCAGTGCCTCACTGTGCTCATATTAAATTTCTTCCTATCCACTAGTTTAAATATCTCCCCTTTTAGTTTAAAACCATTTCCCCTTGTCCTATCACTATCTGCCCATGTAAAAATCACTCTCTCCAGTATAAGTGATCTGAGGTCTTTGTCTTGGTTAAATTTGTTCTTAAATTTTAGAACAATAAATTCCACTAAAATTTGTACTAAAAAAAGTAACTGTAAATATGGTATCACACAATTTCCAGGACATCTCTAATCACTTATGCTGTTGGCTTTCCATCATTCTTCTCTAAGTAAGAAAATATTAAAAGTTACACACTGTGAGTTTTCATAAGATAACAACATTCTGTTCTAATTTTAGAACTCATCTCTTCCTTCATTTACAGCCATAAATTTAATAGATGCTATTCCCTCCCAGGTGGAGATGCATTGGACTTCATCACTGCTATCACCAAGGTTTTTTTCCAGGGAACAACAGCATTCAGGTACATCTCAGGTTCTCTAGCAAGGCTGCCAGACAATATTGTTCAGAAATTACACTGAATTCCCTGGGGTTACCAGGGAGAAAAGGCAATCTGTCCATTGCCACTGGGTCCTTCATTAACTTCCATCAATTTTAACATTTACACCCGCCATTACTTTCCTGCTGATAGAGTCTTGGCAATGCTGGCACTTCCAGGGTATTCCTGCCAGCTGGGCTTTCCTGACAACATTCATTAGCAGGTAATTTGCCAGTTACTCTGAAGGACTATGTTGTGTTCTGTGGTTTGAAAATCTCTACCATACACCTGGTGTGGCTAATTGAATTCTAGCAATCCTTGTTATGGTTAATTTCATTAAAGGATGTTTACAGTCTGTTAAAGGAACACATCCTTTTCCATTTGCAGTTTAAAAAAATCTGCTAGCTTCTTATCCAGCTATGCCCAGTTGCAGATATTGGAGTCACACCAGCCTCTCTTGCTGTGAGACTTTCATTATGTTTCCTTTTTACTTTGTTTTACTTGTGCTTACTTTGTTCTGCTGCCACTGTTCATTCTGTAAGATCGAGCTTCAGAATTATAGCATTCCTGTTTTCCAGTATGTGTCAAATGTTTATGTCCTTTATGTGCAGTGAAAGCTCTATTCAGAGCAATATTTTAGAGCATTTTTATTTGAGAACCACCACACCTTTCAAAACCAATTTTTGCAGTGCCTTTGGTTGAGGTCCATTCATGATGCAAATTAGGTTAAATTGTTAATATTATTTTCATATCATTTGATACTTTTATTACATTGGTAGAAATACATTTTTTGCAGATTTTTTTGCAGGCATTCCATAGGACACAACCCAATACTACATGGAACCTCTGTGATTCACTGAATACAGATTGTGGAATTTTTTATTTAACATAGCTCAACCATAAGCCAGGTAAGTCTACTCTTGCAAATCCAAATACATTGCTGGACATGATAATATCCAGCCCTTTCTGATTTTTGAAGCCATTTAAGTGCATCTGTGTCACCGCCCCTCCTATTTAACAAAATATTTCAATGTCTATTTATAAAGCTACTAACACATAAAGCACATGAAGATTTCCAACTTCTTTGAGAGAAGAAGATTCCAGCCTCAGTGGACACCAGATGAATCATAATTTCTGATGTTATTTTCCTTTTCTCCTTTCTTTTTTTCATCACTACAAAGCTAAAGAAGTAGGTTTGTGTGTACAAGTTAGTTTAATGTAATTATTACTGTAAGATTATTTTTAAATCTGCTTTCCTATCCCTTTACATAACAATTCCTATTCTCCATGATTATATTTTTTTGCCTTTTGGAATAATACAGGCAGTGCAAAAAAATTTATAATAAGACAGAATTAGAAAAATATAAAAAGTAAGATATAAAATTTATAATAAGGCAGTTAGAACTTCTATGCTGCTCTCCAGTACTGTGATGGTCCAGTCAGACTTTTCTCCCAAACAGACAAAATTTGCACTTGTCAACAAAACCCAAGGAGAAACACTAAGGTTTATATAGAAAATATCCCAAAACTGATATGGAAAGCTGTACTCAGTAATTCTTTGTCTTGTTATGAAGGGAAATAATTTTTTTCATTTTGAAGTTTTGATAGCAGGGAACAATGAAGATGGCATGCAAGAGCAATAAGAGCAATGATTTCCTTAGCACCTTACTGCCCCATGTAAGGTTGTATACTTATTGAGCTTTCCTTAAGCACTTGGTACAGATATGTCCAAGTTGCAGGGAGTGATATCCTACATTTGCAGATATGTTACAGCTGCAGGGAGTTATTAGACCACCCTTTTACTGTCTGATGCCCACTCCAGTAGGAGACTCCAAAGTGCAAATGTCCTGGGAAGGGGAAATCAAAAGGTACCCTGCACTCCACCCTCCTCCACACACACATCAGAGTGTGCCTGTATTTATGGGAAGCAAGTTTTTCCCCACAGCTCAAGGCCAGGTTGGGGCTTTGAGCAACCTGGTCCAGTGGAAGGTGTCTCTTCCCATGGCAGGGGGGCTGGAACTGGATGATCTTTAATGTTCCTTCCAACTCAGACCTGTCTATAATTCTAAGATCTCTCCTACAGAGTTGTGTGGGTGAGTGGATTGAACCTCTCACTCCCAACAAATCCTGGCAACTGCTCCCCATGGTGCTGGTGATTGTTTAATAGTTTAATAAAGTTATAGCTCCTTGCAGTGCCATATATTTTAATGGTTACACATTTTCCAGCTGTCATTTCCACTTTCCAAAAGTCTTTCCCAGGCTTGGAACAGGAATTAATTACAATCCTCCTGTTAGGAGGGTCACAGTGCTTGCCAGATTCATTCAAATTCTGCTGCTTCCACCAAAAAGCTGCATCCAATAGTCTTGAAAGAACAAAATGAGGAAGCTCTGCTCTTAGAAAATCTATCACCTGCTCACATACTGCTACAAACAAACATCAAGGTAGATTATGGTGCCAGAATTGAGAATTGTACAATTCTATCATAGCTGAACAAATTCAGTTTCTGCTAGTGATGGAAATACCTGGAAAGATGGAGAAAACAAGGAGTCAGAAATAAAAAAAAAATAAAAAAAAAAAAAAAGCAGCAAGATTACTTCGTCTGCAATGGAATAAAAATTGAAAATAAGTAAAAATTAAGCACTTCCTTTGATAAGGAAGCTCGAGTCAAGGAAATAATTTCTCCAATATGTCATCTTTGCTATTCCCTGCTTTCGAAACTTCAAAATTAAAATATTCTTTCCCTTCATAGGAGACAGAGAAAATACATTTTAGATTATAATTCAAAATAATAGGTATGTCAGGCAAGGAGCTGTTTAAAGTTGTATCTTACTTCCTTGCTTTTCTACTTCACTCCTTTCTTTCACCCATAATCTTTGATTGCAGAGGACTTGTGAAGGGATGTAGGGGTACATATCTTGGATAGTCCATTTTGAGTCCTAGGGAAACAACAATAAATTCTGTACTCAAAGCGGTGAGTGAAATACCAGTTTCTGTTTCAAAAAGCACCACAAATTCAGGGACAGATGCTTCTGAGTAGTTCTGGTAATACCATGAAGTAAAGATTACTCAGTCTCCACACAAAAATTTGAATTGTGCTGAGTGGCTTGTGAAAGATTCTTCATGGTTATATAACGCTTTACAAATTTTTCCCTGGAAAAAACTGTATTATTTTTCCTTCTTTTTCAGTTTATGAAGACAATCAGAAAAGTTTGTCCCCCCTTATTAGGTTATAGTGCTGAGGCAACTGCTCTACTTTCTCTTTTCTCAGATTTTCTGTCCTTTTACTCTCTTTTTCTGTTAATAGTTGCATTGGGATTGCACAGCCAGGTTTTGGTAGCAAGGGGCTATAGCACTTCAGGGGTGGCTTTTGTGAGAAGGTGCCAGAAGCTTCCCCCATGTCCAACAGAGCCAATACAGTGGGCTCCAGGATGGAGAGAGGAGCCCATGGTGGAGCAGGCTTCCTGGAAGGACTTGTGACCCTATGGGGGATTCACACTGGAGCAGCCTGTTCTTGAAGAACCAACCAAATGCCATGGAGAAGTGACCCATATTGGAGCAGTTTGTGGGGAACTCTCTCCCAGGGCACAGAGAAGCAGCTCTCCTCCCTGAGCAGCAGCAGGAACAACCTGTGATAAACTGACTGTAACCCCCAGTTCTTGTCTCCCTGCACTGCTGGGGGGAGGAGGTAGAGCCTGGGAAGGAAGGAGGGATGGAGGAAGCTTGTTTTTAAATATTTTTCTTCTCATTATCCTGCCCTGGTTTTGTTAGTAATAAATTAAATTAATATCCCCTGTCTGAATCTATTTTGCCCATGTTGGTGTTTAATGAGTGATCTCTCCCAGACTTTTGACGTTCCCCCCCTCACACAGCCCCCAAAATATCCTAGGCTAGCTCAGAGGTAAGCAGGCTGTGAGGGGAGGAATATCAGGAGATGGCAAAGATTTCCAAAAGATGCTCTTACCCTGAAATACGTTGGTTCAGCTCTCTTTATTCTGTGGTGTCCAAGGGGAGAGCAGGGCAAAAGAGGATGAACAGGAAATGTCAGGGGTCTATACAGACTTTGGACAGGGTGGGCTTCCCTGGCTCTCCACCAACCCCGTTGGGGCAGGAAGGAGGGGTCCAGGGTTATCTTGATCAGAGTCACAGGGTCCTGGGGAAGGGGAAATAGAGTGCCCATGAGCTCACTGTAACAGACCTTATCTCAATTCACAAACCTTTTGTTATATTTTCTCTCCCCTGTCCACTTGTGGAGGTCTGTGATAGAGCAGTTCTTGTCGACAGCTGACACCCAGCCAGGTCAAACCAGCACAACAGTGAATCCCTTCTGTGAGGTTTCCCACTTTACCAGAAAGAAGGAAATATAAGCCCGCTTCAGACTTTGAGTGACCACTTTTGTTTAAGAAAGCAGGCATTTTCCTCTCTGGTGGGGGCAGGATCTGGTACAGACCATAGGGGTGGAAGGAAGCAACAACCATCAGACTCTACTGCTCCTAGGCCAGTGGAGAGGCAGGCTATCCCACTTCTTAAACTGTATTTTCCTGCCATAGAAGCCTGTGGGAACCCAGGACAGGGGGAATGTCTGCCCTGGGGTGCTCTGACTCACAGAAAAATTACTTTGACCCTCATTCATGGAGAAGGCCTCAAAAGCTTCAAAGTAAACTAGAGACCATGAAAGAGTGAAACAGATTGTAGGGATTGTAGAGAGTAGTTTAGTATGTTGCATGGGTGAGAAATTTAGGTTTTAGGATTTTTAGCATATTGTAGATGGGTACAAGATGAAGGATACAGGGTATTGAGTTCTTCTTTCTTCTTCCTTCTTCTTCATAGGTTTGGGTGGTATCTTGTCATTAGGCAGAAAAATCCACATTGCAAGTCTTTAGAGGTCAGTTATTGATTTAGAAAGAGAAATAATGTAGGTGTCACTTCTTAATTGGGTAGCTGTAGAAAATATTAGGCTCCGGCACGGTGTGGATGAATGGAGGCAGAGATCTCTGAAGTTTGCTCTTGGGGAAGGAGGTTTATTGGGGGTGCAGGAGGGTCCTGCCTCGTGCTCCCAGGGGCAGCACATGGCCGGGCCTGAGTTGGGGGGGAGGAGAGAGACAAAAGGAGGGTTTAGGAGAGGGGAAGCTCCAAGAGGGGATGAGGTTCCAAGAGGGGAGGAAGTTCCAAGAGAGCGCGTGGCCCCTCAAAGCCTACTTATCAGGGGCTTCGAGGAGGGTTGGAATAAGGCATATCCAATGGGGTTGCATGCACTAATGTTTTAAGGGAGGGATAGAGGTGTGGGGTGAACCATACATCTTTTGGGGGGTGGGATGGAACAGTCCATTTCACCCCAGGACCCATCCAAAGGCAGGGGTGTCATCCGGCTAGCTGGGAGAACTGTTCTCATCCCGATGTGTTATTTATGAACAATCATATTTATCTATCATCCACAACAGGTAGCTTAGGTTTTAATTTGACTTTAAAAGGCCTTAAAACACAAAGTCATTAACCATTTTTGTGCTGTTTTCAGGCATGCAAGGTTTAAGTGCAGACCTAAAGTCATAATAAGATAACAATAAAACAAGAACCTAAAGACCAAAAAAGTCCTGTAGATCTGCTTTTCCTGACAAAGAACTACTTCAGAAGGGTTTTCCCCTGTCAGGAGAGTCCTCAGGGAGATGCCCAGTGTGAGGCCCACAAACTCACAGAAACTATCAAATGGACATACATTCACTATTTCAACATTTGTCCAGATGTTAAGAAAGCTCATCAGCATTTCTTTTTCCTCTGAATACCAGACAAGTAGATCCCAAATTACTTTTTTTCTCTTTATGTCTAGACTTCATTCTGCCTGCATTTTCACCACCACACTCAGGATTTCACAGTTATATGTGACTAAGCCTTTCTCTATGAACTACTAAATCACCTGATCTCCATGGCAACTTGTCTTATTGGACTGCCAATTTACTGACCTCTGGGTTTATATAGAACTGGTGTGTATTATATTTCTTTCCTAGGAAGGAAAGCAGAATCTCCCAAGCCATCCTTTTGCCAGAAAAGGTTGCAAACCCTTCCACTTAATCTACCATGCAGCCTCTCCAATAGGTTCATTTGGAGAAAATTTAATACCCAAAAACTAAACCACAGTACTGACAAAGTTTTCTTGCCCAGAAATAAAGGAAAAATCTCATGTTTTATTCTGTAATGCAGCTCTCTGAGTTCTTAGCAAGGGACCAATCCAGACCTAGATATCAGTTACCTACACCCTGTAGGTTTATTTTCCAAACTAAATGCTATGACCCTTCTCTGATGCAGACTCCAACAGAGAAAACAATGAGCCTCAGACCTTCATTAAACAGTGTGTGGCTAAACACTGCTTTTTCTTCCTCAGCTCATAACATGAGGCAGCTGTCTGGTGGAGAGAGAAGAAGAAACTGGATGAAAAGGTGCCAGACTGTTTGCTTCCCTTCCTGCCACTCCTAAAGTATAGCTTTAATAGGCAAAAGAAAAGTGCATTTGAACCCAAGCCTGGTTTTGTCTTTTGTTTTAAATGAATGCCTTTAGTGTTAAGCCAAGACAGTTCATAAAAGCTTTTATTTCTTGTAAAAAAAACCCCACCATATACAAAAAACATGAACAAGGAAACATTCCTAATACTATCTTTGTCTGAGCTATCTTGGTGCCATTTCTTCTCTAGTATTTTTTCACAGGCTCTTAGATTTGTTTTTTTCTTGACTGGGAAGTAAATCTCAGACCTACCTTTGAATCGAATCTGGAAATGCTGTGAGAGTTCCAAATAGTGCGAAAATAGTGTTCAGACCCTGAAAATAGTCTGAAAAGCAAGTCTGTGGACATTAAACATTGTAAAATCCATGATTCCAGGACACATCAACATTGATTAAAAATCCATTTAATTATGTCATCTGAACTTGGATATTCAGTAAAGTCCACTGGAATTTTCTTGGAAAAATTCCTGTCATTGCCTGCACTTTCAATGGTAGCTTATAGATGCAAAAGAATCATCTTTAATTAAAATTGTTTGCTTCTTCTGAGCTAAAATACCACAGTCCATGAACTGTCATTTCATCATCCCACACTGTAATTGTAAAATTGTTGTCTGTTATAGAAATTCCTACAAGAGTTTTGAGATGTCCACTTTAATTTTTTTGTTGCTGGGTTGTTTTTTTTTTGGTTGTGTTTTTTTTTGGGGGGGGAGGGTTTCTTTGTTTGTTTGGTTTGGTTATTGAGATTTGTGACTTACAGGAACTTATTTTAAAAAATATTTCTTTAAAATATATCCTGCATTTTTCTTTCTTTCTGTTTCTGGTCAATATCTGCCTTCTTTCCACCCTCAGACATGGTATGGTATTAATATTTCAGTCAGCTTTTCTAGCAGGAGTCATATACTTCATTTTCACTGCAGAATAAGGTATGCTGCTCAGTAATTTACTGAGAATCCTGGTTTTTTGGGGGTTTTGTTTTGTTTTGTTTTGTTTTGTTTTGTTTTGTTTTCTGGGGACTCTACATTTTTCCTTGTGGTTCGGAGTGGCTATATGGTTTACCTTGGCAACTGTTCAATACAGTTCAGAACACATGAACATATGCATCCATTATTTTAAAATAATACTATTTATTTAATTTAGCCAATTTATACCATCACTGCTTTCTCTGATGTGAAATTTAGAATAGAGTAGAATAGAATAGAATAGAATAGAATAGAATAGAATAGAATAGCTGTGTTGTTTTCCCTAGAAAACACGTTTTATAGTACAATCACAATGCTATAGTTAAGCTGCAACTTCACCCATGTAATCCCACAAATTCTGATCTCATCCCTACATTTTTACAGGAAAAATGGTAAGATGGTACATTAAGGAGAGCAGGAAACTTTGATTTTTATTTTCCAAACACTAAAATAGATGAATAAGCACAGCAAAGTTGCTACAGCCCTTTGAAAAGAAGAATGTGAAACATCTTGTATGCACAGGTTGGATGAGAACACAAATGAGAAGAGCAGCAGAGAATCAAAGAATACGCTGAGTTGTAAGGGACCAACAAGGATCATTGAGTCCAGCTCCTGGCCCTACATGGGACCATTCCTAGGGTCACACATGTGCCTGAGAGTCACAGCATGTGACTCAAGAATCACGCCAGGTGCCCAAGAGCACTGTCCAAATACTTCTTGAACTCTGTCAGGTTGGTGCTGTGACCCCTTCCCTGGGAAGCCTGTTCCAGTGCCCAACCACCCTCTGGATGAAGAAATTTTTTCCAGTATCCAACCTAAACCTCCCCTGACACAACTTCAGGCCATTCCCTTGGGTTCTGTCACTGTCACCATAGAGAAAAGATCAGTGCCTGTCCCTCCTCTTCCCCTCATGAGGAAATTGTAACTGCAGTGAGGTCTCCCCTCAGTCTATTCTCCAGGCTAGAAGACTCTACAAGTATTCAGAATAGTGGCAGCAGATCTGGTCTTGTTCCAGTTATCCCAAAAGTAAAACAGGAACAGAAAAATGATTGGTCACTTTTACAAAAGGAGTGAAAGGAGAAATGTCCATGCCAGCTGAGCTCACAAAATATTGAAGTTCCCACAGAGGTCCCTATAGAAGAACAAGAAGGTTCTATAGAAGAGTTAAGGCTGTTGAATAAAGTATCCCAACTGCAGAGCACTTAGTATCTTATTTAAGATTAGATTAAGCAGTGAGAACACAGAAATCTTACAATGACTGTTGAACTATCCCACCAACTCTGCAGAACAAGCATTGCTAAACACATGTCTTTTGAGCATGCATTTTCTTATCAGAAAATGTTGTTATGTATAGAACACCGGCTGGGTATAAGAACTGATAATAGACTGAAATATTCTAGTGTTTTAAAGTTTTTAATAATTCATAGGATTTTAAGAATCCATATACTCAGATACCCAGAAACTGCTGAGGATTTTGGCAAAATTTATCAAAAATTATTTGAGATATGTGTAAGATTTATAATCAAATGCAGTTTCAAAGTCAGATTCACAATCCTAACTGAAGGCATCCTCTTTGTGTCCAAGACCATCTCCTGAAATACTGACTCAGGATTCAAATGTCCAATTTTGAAATCTTTGATCTTAAAATAAATATAGGGTAAACATCACATGTCATAACAAAGTTAAGGACAAAATATTCTCCTATGAAAGATCAAATAATGTAAGGGCTATGCAGTCACTAGATGGTGTACACATACACAGCTTATGAAGCTCTAACTCTGCTATGTCATTATGAAACAAGGGAAGATATAACAAAGTAATCTCTTTCTGTTCATCCTATGAACAAATATTCAACATAAAAATGGGATAGATCCTGGAACTCTGAGTCCTGAAGCTGGACTGAAAGGGACAAACCAAAGGAAAGAATGCTGCAACAGGAAGCTCTGAGCACAGCAATGCAGTTGTAGTCTGAGTTGTCTCTTGGTAACCTGCAAAATTAATGGAAATTTTTTTTCTTCTGTACCAAAGGTATGCAAACTCAGTTACTTGTTTAAAAAAATAAAATAAAGTCCCTAAGTTTCATTAAAACTCTTGCTCTTACTTTGACAACTTATTATTGTGTCAATAAAAACCCTGTTTTTCTGCAAAGTTTGATTATAATCAAATTGAAACTAGGGTGGCATAATGAAACCCCCTCAAATGTCAGTTATCCAGGAGTTATCTCACAGCCCTCCTTAAATGAATGTTGCAACAAAGCTGCCAGATCTGAGCTTATCATCTTTTTGGCAACTGTAAGCTCTGTGGCTGCAGCTTTTATGTTTCACAGGATGTTATACTGACATTGTGGCTCAGTGTGTGCTTTTATGTGTAGACACATTAAATGCCAATATTTTATTAATTCAGATACATAAAGTATGGGCTTGTCTGTCTAGAGAGACTTCCTACAGGAAGCAGAGTGGCACGTTGACCTATGTCATATTCACAAAGTAGGCATGATCAGTTTCTCACTACTAATTAGCTTTCTGGTACAAAACTTACTTTATCCCAGAGCTCCAGACAGAGACTATATAAATGTTAATACCTGAATGGATTCTCTCAACCTTTTATTATAACTTATAACCTTTGCACTAACATTTAGTAGTACATTTTGAATGTGAAATCCAGAGAACTGATCTACAAAGTGCACTTATATTAATACTGAATTTTAAATAGTCTTTACCCACCAGCTAGTCAGAAAACCCGCATTGCTAATGCTAGAGTTAAGCAGCTTTAAAAAGCTGAATTTTAAGGTCAGAAATAACTACTGAGCAAAGAATCTTTCTGGAATCAAATACTAAATACTTAGTAGGGTGGGGATCTCATGTTGCACAGTTCTCCAGGCTGTGCAAAGGATCCACCTCCTTAGGAATTAATCCAACCTTCGGTGTTGTCCCTTTTCAGAAGAGCCACTACAGGACACCCACCCACTGCAAGTACCTTTAATCACAGTGTGGTGACTGAAAATGCTTCCAAAGGGCAGGAAACATCCTGCTCTCCTTTGAGTGTTGGAGGCCAGTATGGACTTAATACACATACAATATATTTTTAAGGGTAGGTGGAAGCAAGCATCTGATTTATTTAGTTATTTAGTTAAGGACTAATTAGTATAAAAGGAATGAAAAAGCAACAATGAAACTGATAGATGGAAAGGAAAAGGAAAGTGACCATAATGATGACCAGAACTCTTTGGCTGGTGATTGGTGACCATTAAGGGAAATGTTCAGGTACAGCCTTGAGGAGGGTCACTTGAACAGTGTAACTAACAAGGAGGGAAAATATAATTTTGAACATTGGGGGAATATTTCAGGAGACTTCTTAGAATGTTCTGACCCTTTTGGAAGGGTCTTGTGGCATTGTGTAAAAGGTATTGTGGAATGTTTAAGAAAATGTTTAGGCCAAAGGAAGGGTCATGCTGCACCATGGACCAACAAACACAAGAGAAAGGAGAAGAGGGAGGAAAAGGGATGGTCACACATCAGCAGCCATATGCCCATGGCTGAGTATGGTCACTATAGGGGGTATGCTTGCAAACAGGTAACGAGAAGGGGGACTCTGCATACTTCACTAGTGAAATTCAATCCTGACTCAGTTGCTGGTAAGAAGACAACATGAGCATAAACATCTAGGGAGAGGACATAGGAGAGTTTGTCAATACAAGACACCACATTTCTGTAGAGGCATAGCATTATATATGGAATAATGTGATTTGACAGACTTCAGAGTGGGAGATGACCTTGTTGACACCATGTGAAAACTGACAGCAAAGCCCCCACACTCTTCCATGGAAAGAAAATAAACCAATTCCAATTGCTGCATATTTGGCATCATTTGAAAAAAATTCTCAGCAGGCAAATTGCTAAATAAATATCTCATAAAAGAAAACCTTTTTGCCTATATTGCTTAAATGAAAATATTTATTCTGAAAGAACATTCCTTTAATCTAAAACAAATAAAACTGTTAAATCTTCCTGCGCAGGTTGTCACAAAACTGGCACAAATCCTTTGTCAACAGTTTTCATTAGCATAGTATGTCAGCACAGAAAGAACCATAACTTTATCCATCTGGTATTAGAACAAAAATATATACATGTATATTCAAAAAAATCAGCTGACTTTAGTACTCCCCAAAGTATTAATTTTCAGACTGTTGCTTTGAACACTACCACATGCATGAGGACACAGCTTTCATAATAAAGAAAAAAACATTATGACTTCTGTGTATACTTCTGTGTATATTTTTCTGGTTTTTATCTTACTGCAGAAAATATCAAATGTAAGAGTGAAACTATGCTTCTGCAGTTAGGGCAGAAACCTCACTAGCTTTAGGTTGCTAAATTTGAACAATGAAGGATCACCAATGTGTTTGAAAATTATGTCCTGCTAGGGGGGATGTCAGGAGGTCAGCACCAACCTAAGCCATGTATGGCTATAAAGCACTTTTTATTCTCTAATGCAGCTTGCAAAGGGTTTGTCAACCACAGATAGTCTTCAGCTCAGAATCACAGAATCACTGAGACTAGAGGGAACCCTTGGAGACTGAGCAGTCCAACAGCACTACTCAGAGCAGAGAGCCAGCTAGAGCAGGTTGTTCAGGACTTTTTCCAGGCCATTTATGACTATCTATAAGCATGGAGACTCTTCAGCCTCTCAGGCCAACCTCTGCTGGTTTTTGACCATCCTTAAGGTAAAAGTCTCTCTCTTAAGTTAAAATGGAATTTTCAATTCCATTGACTCCTAACCCATTACTGGATGTCACTGAGAAATGCCTGGCTTAATTTTCTTAAGTCCCCTCACCATTTGTATTTGTTGATAACATCCATTTGAGCCTTCTGTTCTCCAAGCTGAACAGTCCCAGTCTTCTCAGCCTCTCCTCAGATATCAGATGCTCCAAGCTCTTTATTGTTCATCCCTTTGCTGGATTCTCTGCAGCATACTCATGTCCCTCTTCTACCAGAGAGCCCAAACCTGGACCTGGTACTTCAGAGGTGTCTCTTTGGTTCTGAGTAGAAGGAAAGAATCACTTCATTTGACCTGCTAGCATTCCTTCTCCTCCCTTTTTATTTATTCATCCCATACTTTACTAGTTTTTCCGTATGGACGTTATAGAAAACTATGGAAATCTATATCAGAAACCTGCTTATGTTCAGCTAAATAACTTGCACTGGTCTGCCTTCATCCACCAGCCAGAAATCTCTTTGTAGAGTCTATGAGGTAGTTTAAACATGACTTCCTCTTTGTAAATTCACACTGACTTCTCTCAGCACCCAGCTTCCCACTGAGCAACCTGGTCTAGTGGAAGGTGTCCTTGTCTATGGCAAGGGGCTTGCAACAAGATGATCTCTAGAGTCCCTTTCAACCCAAGCCATTCTACCATTTTATGATATGTTTGGAAATGGTTTCCAGGAGGATTTGGCTTATACAGACTTGTTAAATGGTGGGTTGGTTCAGAATGTAAGTATATATGTTTTAGCCAAGCAATTTAGGAAGAGTAGGTAGTCAAAGCCCACCTGTACATGAGTTGCCTAGAGGAGTGAATTAGACTGTTCATAGAATGTAGTTATTTTTGACTGATTAAGGCATTTCAGTTATTCTTATACAAATAAGTGGGGGAACAGCATATTCTTCCAATATTCATTTCTTGGAGACTAAGTTAAAGGTATTGAAGCTTTTGAAATGGCACAAATATATTCTGATAAATTCTGGTTGCCTCCAACAGAAATGAAGTCCTTTTGCTATGGGCATAACATTTGCATATCATGAAAGTGGATCCTGGACTTTGGCTGTTTTAATATCTTTGTTGAACACAGCACCGAGAATAAGTTTGTCAGAGAAGGAACTTTTTTTAGTCCAGGAATTGAAGCAGTAGAGAACAAAAAAGGGGAAAATAATGGGGAAAAAAAACCCAAACCAAACAAAACAAAACAGAAGGTGTATAGGTGTTTTTACATGAAGACTTTGGTGTCCACCCTCCTGTTACTGACAGTGTTAACCTTATTTCCGTTGCCAAAAAATAGACAGCCAGTGTTATTTGAGATATGTCTTGGACATGCCTGAGAAATGGTGTGAGCTGGTAAATGAAGATTCCTCCAAATTAAAGAAAAAGTGGGACCCATGGCTGTAATGGGTCTTTTGGTTCCCACTAGAGCATTGCAGCTCTAGGTTTGCCAGATTTGCCTGAAATTCTACTTCTTCCCTCCTTGTTTAGTTATCAGTCAGGTTCTAAAGATTGTATCTGTGCCTCATTTAACATCAGTCCTAAAGGTGATGAAATGTATAGTTTATAGTTTGCTAGGAAGAGAAAATCTCAGCTGAATAACAAAATCACACATCCATTTCAAAATACTCAACTCAGGTGCTTCTGTGTGTTCTTTTGTATTTAGAAATTTAAAAGTACTACATGTACTTTTGTATTTAGAAATTTCCTTTGCATGTAACGGCTGACGCAGATTAATTGTTTGTGGGCTCAGCAAGCCCATGAAGAGGAATAAAAAAATAATTAACTAAGAGTATGATTAAAATGTATGATGTAAGCCACAGGTATTTATGCATAACAGTTAGGTGCTCACTCAAGTGTTTCTGTTATTCAGAGTCAGTATAGTGAATATATTTCTTTCCCTTCTCTGCAGCTCAACAATGGAATGAGATTTCCATTTTTGTGGAGTATTAGAGATACATGTCACTGAGAGGTTTTGGAAAGCAGAAGATAAAGAAACACATCCTCAGTTTAGAAAATTCTTGGACGAACTGAAAGATGAAAATTATGGAGGTTCAAAAATCATTTTAAATTAGATCTAAGGTTCTTTAATACTGAAGGTTATATAATCCATCTGATGGATTTTGGGGGCAGAGTTAATCTTTGGTATTAAACAGTTTAGCAAGAGAATTTCTTTGCTGTTTCTATTTGCCAAAATTCCTCTTCTGCAGCACTTTTACCTTGGTCTGTTGTTCTCTGGGAACCATCTTCTGCCTAAGATCCCATGCCAGGAGAAATGCCATGATAAGAGGGATACAGAGAGATGCCACCTGGCTCACCTTTAGCAGCAAGACTGTCATGGTACAGAGTACTCCCTCATTCCCTTCTCAGGAAGGGTGGGGGTCCCAAAAGGCACCAGGAACTGCAGCCCAGGAAAGTGTGGTGCTGGAAGGGAAACACAAGGCAAGGGGCAAGCATCAAACAGGAAAACAAGACCTAACACAAAGAGGTGAAGAAATAAATTCCATGCTGTTTGCTTCCTATTCTTCCCTTTTTCTGTCTTCCAGGCTATTTTTAAACTCTTCCTTCTAAAGAGCAAGTCTATTCATTAATCTTTTCCCCCATACTCTATAAAGTGTTGAAAAAATATATTCTTGGCTAGCTTTTCCATACTTTAAATCTTGATTTCCTTTGTTCAACTTCTCTTTCTTTTCTTCCTCAGTATATTTTTCCTGGAACTCTTAAACAAGTGTCAGCCTAGCCAGTCTTTGCTACAATTTTAGTGCTCAAATATTCTGAGTGAATCATCTTTTTCGTGTAATTCCATTTGTACCAGGAAATAGGACTCTGTCATAATAACATGAAAATACTTGCCTAGAAATTGTTCTGGTATTTGTAAAGTCCACCAATTTTCTTGACTGCTTTGTGTTTGAGGATTTTGTGCTGTACTGTTACTGTATATTTTTACCAGTAAGGTTAGCAAACACTTCTAAAAAGTGTAGTCTCCAGAGATTAAGCTGACTGATTAGTGGACAAAACATATAAACAAGAAATAATCTTTTAAAATTTAATTCAAGATAAAAAAACTTTTCTTGCTACTTTCACATCACACCAGATTTTCTCTGTGTTTGTCACTATAGTCCAGTTCTGCTCAAGAGAAACAGAGAAAAAAGCACTGTCCTGCTCTCTCAACAGGCTAGAACTAAGTCATAAAGATTAAAATTAACCCACCCATGTTGGTAACAATTGGCAATTTCAGCATGTTTAAGTTCATAAACACATTGTGATCTCTTCTACTTTCAGGTTAGAAGCAAAGAGGGCTTTTTGGATCAGCATGGGGATCTTGTCTTCCTGAGCAGGGAGAAAAGTTATAAAAGCTCCCTGTTAGGTAGAAGGCAATGTTTCTTAATTTCTTCAGGGAGCTTCTTCCCCTCAACAATTATAAACTATGTTTAGAAATACAATTTCATCTTTCTAAACCAGGGAAAAGAAATACCTCTTGCAGTCACTGTACTGTCAGCTCAGAAAGACATCAAAGCTGGGAAGGAGAGGCTGTTTTCTAAAGATTATTGCCAGTTGCATCTGCTTCTTCATTAACACTGTAAAGATCAGAGAAACTTTTTCTGCTTCACCTGGTCAGCTGAGCCACTAGAACTCATGTCAAGAGACATCTTGGATTCTGCATTTTGGATAATGCAATCAGATGGCTTTTGGAAGTTGAAATAGAATCAAATTTATTGTTTCAGATAGAAAAATTCTGCAGAAATTTTGAAAACAGACTGATTTATCCCCTTTCTCCATAGAATATATACCAGGCCAGGCTGTTCCTACTTATTGACCATCTCCCATTGGAGATGCCATAGAGGAAAGCACTTGCCATTTTGGCTGAAGACTATTAGCTGGGTCATATAAAATAAATACCTCTATTTAATAAATACCTATTTATTAATAGGTATTTAAATATTTATAAAATAAATACCTCTAAAGGCTTAAGCAACTGCTGGCTGCCCAATTATTGCAACTTACTAAATAAACACTCATCAATGCAAGCACTATAGCACATTGGTGCACAGCCAGATACCTTTAACAAGCAATGTGTGGGCTCAATCTGTCCATCAGCAGAGTTCTCATTCACCACCCTGGGAAGAGCTGGTGTCACAGCCAAAGCAACATCACAGGTGTTCTCCTTCACTACTTCTTAACAGCAAAAGTCTCCTGAACAGCCCTTGCCTTCTCTCAAACACTGTTGAAAAGCTAAGTTTAAGTAGCACAGTAGAGCTATATGAAGGAATTAATCTATGTGGTGGTTGACCTGAGAAACTTTCTCAGTTGGATCCAGCCAAGCCTTCAGTTTTTTCAAAGGTTTGAGTTTACTTCCAGCAATCTGATTTTCAAGAATTGTAATACATGATACCTGTGTCCCTCCTTTGCATGCATTTATTTTTGTTCAAACTGTGCTCCATAACAACAGCCCTGGAAGATGTTCCATGCCTTTTTTTAATACTGAATGTGTCAATGGACTGGACTCTAGACCATATGTAGCCATATTTGTCCCCATGGTGATCAACTGCCTCATCCCTCTGACAGAGTAATGACTCAATGAATTGTCCAACCACTCAAGTGGTTGGTTAGTAGAAATCAGGACTTAAAAGTAGGTACAACAGCTGAATAATCCCAGTGAGTTTTTAATTTTCAGTACACCTCTTCAAAGTTCCAGTCAGTCATTACACCAGTGTGTGACAGTTTTATAAGAAAGCAAGCAAACCTCTGTCTGGTTCTGGCTGGAATACAGCTAATTTTCTTCATAGTTACTTTGTTTTAGGTTTGTGCTGGAAACAGTACTGGCAACACAGGGATGTTTCTGTTATTGCTGAGCAGTGCTGCTCCCCACCCCATCCCATCAGCAAGCAGACAAGGAGTGCACAAGAATTTGAGAGGGGACACAGCTGGGACACTGACCCAGCTGACCAAAGGGAGGCTCTATACCCTATGGCATCATGCTCAGCATATAAACTAGGAGGAAAGTTGCTCAGGCACTATCTGGGTATCAGTTGTTTGATGGTGAGTGATTGTTTTTAATTGCCTCACTTGTTTTTCATGGATTTATTTATCTTTTTTGTTGCTGTTATTTTATTTTTTATTATTGGTATTATTACTATGTATATATAGCTTTAATAACTATTATTATTTTATTTTATTTCAATTATTAAATCCTTCTTATCTCACCCCACAAGTCTTCTGCCTTTTACCTTTTCAATCCTCTTCCTCCTATCATGCTGGATTAAATGAGCAAGCAGCTGTGTGCTACTTAGGTGCCTGCTGGAGTTAAACCATGACAACCACAATAAAAAGAAAAAAAAAGAAAAAAAAAATATCCCCCAAAAATGTATCTGACTTGAACTCATTACATACAAAAATTGCCATGATATTACAAACATTTTTTCATTTAGTCAGAGAAAAAACAGTGTATTCATCAGATTGCTGATCATTGCTTTAATGCTTTTGTGCTTAACCTAGGACTTTCTTTTCCAAACTGCTTTGCTGGCAAAATAAATGCCAGTAAGAAATGTTAGGACAGTTTAAAGAAAGGTTTTTTCATAGGGCACATTGCTGATTGCTGTTAGGTTATTCTCATATGGCAGGACACCAAATCTTAAGAGAGAAGAGTTTTAATTAAGTAGGAGAGTACACTTATTGCCCGCTGGAGACAAACCTTACAAAAAAGTTTTTAATTTAATTTGGGGCCATCTTTCCAGTGTAGAGGGGTCCTTTGAAGCCTATGCAGTAATTGAGAGATGCTCAGGTGCAATGCTGAGAGAAAATGTCATGAAAAATATTTTCAGGAATGAGTCAGCCCTAGTTCTGATCAGTAATTCAGACAGAGTTTTTCATACAAATGAAAATATAATCATTGTGCTGCTGCATGGAGTGATGTGCTGGTGTAGAATTTGCCATCAGATTTAGCAGTAGAGTACACAAACCTCAGCCAAGACTCTGGTAGGCACTGTACAGACTCCCAGGTACATCCACTCCCTGCCACACCCTGCTTATATTTTTTGCCTCTGCAGATTGTTTTTCTGAGCATACCAATTTCAATCCATTGCTGTATTTCATTTTTAAATGAAAATCACACATTATAGCTTTGCTATGGGTGTTTTAATACACCACAGAGAGTAGAAATTTGCTTGAATGCCTTTCGTTTTGTTAATGCAGAATAGCCAGCTGCCCTTCCCTCTTTCCTGCAGTGACAGGGAAGCTGTAGCAATAGGATGAACAGCACTTCTCTGCATTATGTATGTGCACACAGGGGCAGTAGCAGCCCTTAAGGAGTGCCTACAGCCTGGCAAGCAGTTACTCACTTTTAAAACACTATTATGGCAGAGAGACAGGCCAAAAGGCTAATTGCTCAGCAGCCAGTGCAATTTTACACATGAGTGTTATGCAAACATCCCCACATAAGTAATACTGTCTCAACAAGAGTGTAATAGCAATAGTTTCAGCTGTTGCAAGGGAGAATAGAATAGTTACAGCACTGGTGCATCAACTCTTGCTTTTTAACTCTGGCATAGTTGTGATGTTAAATAACAAATACCTTTTAAGTGATATCACAGCTGTTGTCATGAGGTAACCATGTAGCTGTATTTTGATGAGATAAAACAAATTTCTTCTTATAAAGCAGAAATATAAATATAGAAGGCTGGCATGATGAATTATTCCATTTGAGGGCTCAGTGTTTTCTACAATAAAAAAAATTATGCAAACTGCCAGTCTTCAAATTTTGCACACACTTTGGTTGAACTGTTTTAAATATTTAAAAGCAAATGTAGAATAAGGTTTAAGCTTATTTTGCTTAAGCATAATTTGCAATAAAGTCAGCTTCTAACTAAGCATTGGCTCCTGAAAGTGGTTCCAGGATGAAGGACATTTCTGTCAATTCCTTTTAAATTTTATTTGTGCTAAACTGGAAAGGAGAAAAGCAGGACCAATTCTTTTTACAGCATAAATCTTACATATGCTGGAATTTAATAGTTTGAAGACAAAACCGAGTGCAACTTCAGGAATATAATCTGATATCCTCTGTCTACTGAGCCAAAGACAGAAACAGCAGACCTACTGGAAAGTAGTCAGTTCTGGAAAAAAATAAAAACACAGTATAGTTCTTTTGTGATGTGTTCATAAAAATCCCCTCTGAGTTTTCATTGTGATATATACATTCACATGCATCTTTTTTTGCTGGTTAGCAGAAACAACCATCATTACATAGTACAGAAGTTTAAGCAGGGGCTCCTCATATGATAAATAAAACATAATGTGTAGTGAGCAGCAACATTCCCCAGTAATCTTATTAGCACATAAGCCTTTGTGTTCCTTGTTCATCACTCCTTTGGAAAAGCCCAGATCATACATTCTGATTTAATAATAGAATAATTTAGAATGAAAAACACCTTTTTCCCTTTTTTTCTTAATATCATAGAGTCCAGTCATTAACCCAATACTGTCAAATGCAGCACTATGCCATGTCCCTAGATGCAACAGCTACATGTCCTTTAAACACTGCCAGGGATGTTGGCTCAATCTTTTCCTAATGCCTAACCGAGCCCCCTCACACACCAACACAGCTCCAGGACATTCCCCTGGGTCCTGTCACTGGTCACCAGAGAAGAGATCAGCGCCTGCCCCTCCTGTTCCCCTCACAAGGAAGTTGTAGCTGCAGTGAGGTCTCCCCTCAGCATCCTCTCCCCCAGGCCAAACAGACCAAGTGACCTCAGCCACTCCTCACACAGCTTCCCCTCAAGGCCCTTCACCATCTTCATTGCCCTCCTTTGGACAACCTCTACAGTTTAATGTCTTTCTTATATTGTGGCACCCAAAACTGCCCCAGCACTCGAGGTGAGGTCACCCAGAGCAGAGGAGAGCAGAGCAGAGCGGGTGCTTGCCCAGCTGGCCATGCTGAGCCTGATGCTCGCCAGGACAGGGTTGGCTCTCCTGGCTGCCAGGGCACTGCTGACTCATTTCCATTGACCAAGACCCATCCAAGGTGCAAAATCTGGTACTTTGTTAAAGGTCATCTGGTTGGTGATTGCCCTGATTTCTGGAGGTTTCTCTTCAGGGTCTTCCTGCCTTTAAGGGAGTCAAGAGCTTCTCCTAATTTTGTATCATCTCTGAACTTTCTCAATATCTCTTCCCGTGTCCAAGTTACTTATGAAGATGTTGAAGAGCACACAACCAAGGATGGAGCCCTGTGGAACCCCAGTAGTGGCAGGTCATTAGTGTGATGTCACCCTATTCACTAAAGCTCTTTGTGCCCAACCCATGAGCCAGCTGCTCACACATCATATGATGTGTTTATCCAGCTGTGTGTTGGACATTTTGTCCATCAGTATACTGTGAGAGACAGTATTGAAAACTTTACTGGAATCCAAAAAGAGTACATCAAGATACACAAAGATACATGGCTTCCCTTAGTCAACTCAGGTTTAGATATAATTGCTTCTCCTCTATCTAAATTCCAGTGCAGCATGAAAAATAGGAAGTTTGAGCTGATAATCAGCCTTCACAGAACCCTTCTTGACATCTCTACAATACAAAAGTTTTGCTTTTGTAAATGGCTCCACATAACAAAGACAGATCTATATGACTAAGTAATACTTCAGTAATAGGAGTACAGTAAGCATTAAGTAGATTTAATGGAATTAAATTAATCAATTAAAATTTTGGTTTGTTTGTGAAAGAAAACTCCTTCTGGGAGAGTAATTTATGAATGTCACTCCATAATAATAATTTCTTTTTTTTTTCTCTCCAAATTACACGTAATAGACACATTTCTTCAGGAAAAAACTGAAGTGGTTAAATCACTAGCAAATCTATCCCATTGAACTATGTTGGAAATATGTTTGACTGTTGGAAAATTGTCTGGACATTCTAGATTTTCCCATCATATGGTATATAGTGGAATAAAAGATGCCTGAAATTTCACTGAAACTATCAATAAACTTGATTGCTTTATTGTGATATTTGTAATTTTAAAGTTTAAACAAATGCTGCCAATGAACACTGAGCTTTACAAGCAAAACCCTGTAACACTGTTACAGGGTTTGTAACTTTGTAACCCTGTGCTTTGAGTTGATCAAATAATTACTATTTTTCTCACAAAATAATTTGAAAAGCCTTCAATTAAATTGGGTAAAAGAAGATAAAATATTTGAAATAAGAAAAGGTTTATAGACAAGAAAATAAAAGGATACCTGAGAAAAAATATTAGTTCAAACTATTCAGCTTACATGGCATAATTATGTATTTCAATGTGGTATCTCATTTATATGCTGCTTTATGCACTCCTGATGTCAAAACAGAAAAAAATAAGCTCTCAAATATTCTTACAACTGCCTTCCAGTAGAGCAAATGCAATTACACATGTATTTGCAACCTCTGGCAATAAGGAATAGCAGTAGTGATTTGATTTTTAATTCCCCTCAGCTTTGCCTAAGAAGCATAAAGATCTCCTTTTACAGTGATGTAAATGGTTGGCTAAAATTCAGCCCAAAGAAAACCTCAGAATGCTATTCTGAGAAAGAAGTGGGCATTCTGACCACTGGAAGCAGGACACAATATATTAAAACAAAACCTCACAATGAAAGAGAAAATTGAAGCAAATTTGAAGTCTAATGTCCTTGGGTAAAATGCAACATGCTTCATAACTGCAAGTGAAATGTCCATGGTGTATTCTACCTGTCCTGATAAATCTCAGACTCAGCTTGTCTTTGCAATAGCTGGAGAGAGCATTAAAACAGGAAGGTCCTAGGAGAATTTTGAAAGTGTTATTTTTCTTCTATTAGTTTTGAAGTAATAATTTTTTTTATTTATTTAGTTAATGCATGAATGAAGGAAAGATTCAGTTTGGGGCTTTGGAGGTTCTTTTTATGGGTGGACAAATATCCTTGGTCTGCCATAAAGAGCATGTAATACTATTGTGGGTATATTGCAAGCCCACCCCTGCTCCAGGGCATTAAAGAAGACAGAATATTTCTTAAGGAAAGAGGATAGGGCTGAAGACAGTGTCTTGTGGTAAAATATCTAGGCTGATTTTTTTACCAAGACATGGTGTTGGCATGTAAAAATATAGAGCCATTGATAGTTCATGGATATGGACTAAGGGCAAGAAGTTTGAGGAGCCGGCCTCCAGGAGAAACTAGCTGGCACTTTAATGAAAGAACGCTGCTTCTCTGTGGGTCAGCCATGACACCACAGGACATTCCATGGCAGATAAAAGAGGACAAGAGAATAGAACCTCAGGTCCAAATCACTGAGGAGCTGTGCCACACATTTTAGCTGTAACAAAAAACCCTAGGATATTTTAGAGAGACACAGCTTTCAACAACTGGCTCATTAGGGCAAGACATTTTGTCCTCCCTGTTCCAGAATGTCAAGCAGAGGAATTAATTAGCAGAAAGCCTTTAAGTTAGATGATTGTTTCTGCAGGAGCAACAGTGGAAAAGTTAGGTCCCTAATGTATCAGAGTCATTGTCATGAAGGCTTCAGATGGAGACTTTAACTCTTATGAAGTGTGAGGATTTATGCTAATTAATTTGAAGAAAAGGTCAAGTTCATGTTAATAACCAAATTGAACTGGTGCCTCTGCATAAAGGTCGCTGGAAAGGATTATGACTTTACACAGTTTTAATGTAGGAACTGCCAGCTTCCTCACAGCTTTGCAGCTCTTCAGCTGTGTTTCTTCAAGAGCTGAATTTTACAGAGCTGCAGGAATTTGAGAAGAGTTTTGCAAATTGAAAAATTCTGTATCAGAATAACTGAGGAACATCTCTTCTGGGAAATCATATCAGAAGATTGTTTTATATAGTTGGGTCACTACCACAATGTTTATTCTTCTACACTCATGAAAGCCCTTGTCTTTAAAACATGGAATGTGTCATGTCCTCTGCAGCTATTCTCACAGGGCAGCATATTCAGTAACCCGCAGCATTCCAATTTGTCTAAATTTTAACTAGATAGATATAAGTTTTCTTGCTTTGGAAAACTGGGGGGAAAGGGAGGGGAATGTCTATTATTGTATGAAAAAGCAATTTCCTTTGCCAGTAATCTTTTGAAACCCCATTCCTATTATTTGTGATGCTTGTGTTTGAATAAGGTCTCTATCTTTCCCCTTACAACTCTTATATAGATGGAATTATTTATTTCCCTATTAAATTGCCTATTTCTACCAACAGTATCTATAATTCAACCTGATTTCCTTTGCATGGTTAGTTTTGTTAAAACTCAGGAAAACAGATGCTCCTTCAAGTGTAGAAAAGCAGAACAAAATACTTTGAAAAACTAACTGGTCCCTTTGAAAACAATGAAATGTTTTCCAACCTTCAATAGTAAGTAAAAAGATCCCAGAGAGACCTGGCAGGAAAGAATCCCCACAGTAGATCCACAGTAGATCCACAGGCTTCTCCTGGCTTGGGCTGAACACAATGTCAAGGACATGCAATGTCAGCTCTATGGACAGAAAGACTCCTAAACTTCAGAGAGGTAAGCAGGACCAGGACAGCCAGGTGTGCCTGCTAGTTGTCCCTTTCTCTGTGCATGCCTTCAGAGGCAGTGCACCACAAGTGGGTTTTTTTCACATCCATGCTTTCTACCTTTCTTCTACCCAACAGCTCACTGAGGGCATCTAAGAAGCAGATTCAATGGCAAGAAATCCAGCAGTCTGAGGTTTGTGCCAGGCATTTTTCCAGGACAGCTGCTCCTGATGAGGTACATACCCACTTTGCCTTCAATGTTGCCCTAAAAACCATTTGGTTCTTTCTTTTCTGTAGGTTATGAGGAAGACGCTCTCATAATATCTCCCCTAGCCTTCACCTCCATGCCCTAGAAAAATAGAGGATAGGAAAACAAAGAGCCTTATTGCTTCTTCTCTTTTAAGGGAATAAAAAATTCCTGTGTATAGGAGTGAACTGTCAACAAAGAACAAGGAGAATTAAGCTGGGAGAACTCAATTGTTTGATGCTAATTGTAATACAGCCATAAGGACATAGAGGGGAGAGTACAGGGAAAGGTAGAGGGGGGAAAAATGGAAGAGACAAGGAAGGAGAAAGGGACCATATGTAAATCAGAGATTTGAAACAAAACAAAAAACCAAACCAAACCAAATCAAAGAAAACGTTAAAAAAGAGGAATCAATATAAGGAAAAAGGAAATGTAGTCACACAGAAAAAAATCCCCCAACATTGAAAATATAGAATAAAGTATCTCCTTTGAATATACTATGGAAAGAAAGAAAAGCTGAGCAGGGCAGGAAAACCACTTTACTACTACAAGGTGCATACCTTAAAAATAAGTGTTGAAATGTTCTGCATCTGTCATGCCACATGGATGATGGGCTAAGCACTCCATGAACTTTCATGTATTTGACTGCTCTTTGGCTCACTCACTGTGTAATTTTACTTGGGAGATACTACATTGTTAAACATTTATAGAGAAAAGCCAACCCTTGCCTGACAGCAAATCAGATATTACACCCAAACCTATCTGACATTTGGCTGTTCTCTCCAAAGTATAACTTACCAACAATTTATTGCCTTTTTCCACTTAAATTTTGATAGGTATGTTTTCAAATACCCACTGATGGAGGTCAGCTGCAATGTTAGAAACAAGGTTGCAGGACAGTGTTCACTATTGTAAAAGCAGACATTTTGGAGAAAATTTGAAACAAGAGCTGAAAACAAGTATAAGAAACAGTTGAACTGCAACTAAATCCCAGATTCAGAGGAAAATAGTCCCCTTATTCCTCTATAAAAGTTCCTTGTTTGGAACACAATAAGTTTTGAAGGAGTAAGGGCTTAGGCTCAGTGACACAATAGATAATCTTCAGTTGCAGTGAATCTAGGTAATGAGCATGAGGGTGAGGCCCAAGATACCACTACTCTATAATTCTCCTCCTGAGTGACAGAAAGACTGATTCACTGGCTTAAAGCTGTCAAGAAGAAAGTGATGGATCTAGGCTTATGTCCAATACCTCCTTAATAGCCCAAGTGGAGTGCCAAAGCTACATTTGCTGTCATTAAGGAATTTCCTGCCTTTGTGGGAAGCTGTTGCCCTGAGAGGAGGACCTACTCCATACAATGGCAGATGAAAAAAGGGATAAAAGCCAGGGGAATATTAGTGTCTGACTTTGAAATACAGTGGCATGTGAAAAAAAGTTCAGGCTGGTCTTCCTACAATGTTCACATGTGGAAAAAGTAAGTAATTACTGCAAATGTGCTGTTAACATGACCACAAGCCAGTAGTTTAAGTGCTGTTTAATTGTGTATGAGCTCCTTCACCCCAAAACAGATGAGGTCAAAGTGTGTTAGGCTGTTCTCTGAAGTTCATTTCCAAAATAGATTTTTCTCATTTCCTAACAAAGTCTGTTCCCTGGTTAGCCCAGTACTACCTCACTCTTGACATCTGGACTAGATCCAAGAGAGGTGGCACATATGTAGGCCTGAGTCCTCCTGGAAACTTTCTGTTGCTTACGCACTTTGTGACACTGAAATCTCTGAGCACCAGAAAGTCCTGCTGTCAAGCATTCGCAGAAATATCCCAGTAATAAGGGGACAGCTGAGATTGCTTAGGCCCAGAGCATAGACAGCACTTACTTTTGCTGCTTTGATTTAGCAGGTAGTTCCAGGGGATGCCTGCAGACCTGGGATCCCTACAAAATCCAAGCCCTTCAAATATGCTTTTTTTCTGTTTTCCAGCTGAGTGCTCTAACCACTAGTTACATTCTCTTTTCACTTGATCATGCCTGGAAGGGAAGGCTGCAGGCACCATTAATTAGGAGAGGAATCTGGACTGCAGGAAATGCTGTCTGATGTTCTTACCTGAGGAATCAAATTTAAGATACATACACGGGATTTGCACTTTCTGCCAGGTAGTATGTTTATTATGCATTTTTGCAACATCTGAAAATACAGCAAGGCAGTTCCTAACTTGTGACTCTGTGTGTTCTATTTTCTCTTCTGGCTGCATGCCCCTTGCACTGTTCAATACATTAAGCTGTTCCTCTGGGCCAATAATGACATGGGAAAATGTGAAACTATGAAGATAATGCATTAAGCCCCTAATTGCTGAGAATGTGAGAAAGGCAAAGAATTGATGGGCATAGTAGAGGAAGGCTGAAATCTAATTAGTCCCTCTTCCAAGACAGCAACATATTTCTTTACAACCAGATCACGTTCTACGAGTTATATTCAACAGTTGTGCTAATCTGCTCTCTCAAGAGGATCCCAATTGTAGCTCCTCAACAGCAGCTCAGTACCTCACACAACTAACTGCCAACCCTCCTCCAGTGTTTGATGTTCAACAGAGGACTTAAGAGCAGAAGAAATCACTGGTATTATTGACCAATTTTTCTAATAATCTGCTATAAAGGTATGACACTGGTCTTGAAGTCCAAATATGCACCACTCCACAAAAAAAAATCTGTCTTCCCTACTCCCATAAATAGCAATGACATTCTTTTAATAAAAGCAGATTTTTTTGCTTTTTAATGATTAATGATTTATTTTTGAATTCTGAAAACACATTTATTAAGTTTATTTTATGGAGGGGGATTCATTTTTGGTTGTGGTCTTAGCCAATGGAAACTTTCGGGTAAGAAAAGCAATGTTATCTGGGAAATTCTGTCTTTCTTCAGACTCACATAATTACCATCAGTTTTAACATTCTGTGTTTTGGTTTCCAGAGAAGGATGAATGTTATTAGACATACAAACCAATTTGGAGACTCAGCAGCTCTGCTTACTAGGAAAGGGCATTTGCTTGTCAGGAGCTGGACTCACACAAATGCATTTGTTTAACAGGTAGAAGGGAAACTCTCATGAAACACCTGTATTGTTACTCACTTTCTGCTCATGGTTTTCACACCTTTAGACTAGACAGTCCTGCAAAAGAACAAGTTCAGACCAATGAAGATTCAGACAGGAAAAAAAATGTTGATTTCTTGTGTTATTCAAAAGAGTGACTGAAATACCAGCACATTTTCACAAGTTTTTCCATACTAGGCTTTAACCCCGTGCTTTCTTTTAAAGAATAGCAAGTACATAATAGTCCCCCAAAGTTTCACCAGACTTCTAATAAAATTCAAGTGTGCATATTGCTGCCAAAGAAAGAATGAAAACAGAGAAGTGTGTGAATTCTCAGGTATATCACCTTGAGTCTGAGGCAATTCTATATATTTTGTACCAAGTAAAACAGACTTGGGGATTACAGAAGACCACTTTTTTCAGAACATGAACTTCATCAGGAGTGATTGTCTATCCATTGTACCATGACAAAGTCCGAAGCCTCAGTTAAAGAGCCTGAAGACACAGTGGTTCATGAAAGCCAGGCTGTGCTTGTTCACTTCAGTGACCACACTAGAATCACTCAAGTGGCCCTGGGTGTTACTCTGCTCAGACTTTATATGACCCCAAAGACCTCTATCTCAGTAAGGATGCAGTTATGTCCTATATGAATTTAGACAACTTTATTGTTTGCATCAGTGTTCAAAACTGTGTTGTATAGCATTCAACAGAGAAAAACAGTTTCATGCGTCATCATGCATAGAGGGTCACAACCAAATAACTCAGAATACTTTTATCCACTGCTGATGCAAATAGTTGTTAATTAGCAAGGCCAAAAAAGAAGATGACATTCAATTTAGCAAAGAGATATTTTATTCTCAATAAAAAGGAAAAGTATTTATTCTGCTTCAAAAGAAACTCCAAATTATAACCAATAAAGGAGAAGTAAAGTTGGCTTCTGGGAAAAAGATATCTGTCCAGAACTGATCAACAATTCAAGGGCAACATTAGCTAACAAGCTCAGCTAGCACCAAGTCCTCACTTATGAATGCAATTCGAAACAAGAGGCAAGTACAAGAGAAAAGGAGCTTCTGACAGCCGTCTCAGAGAGAGCCTACAACAGGTCAGCTGAATAAGGAAGGAAGAGAGAGATGTACCTTTCTAATTAGGTCTTACCAAAAGTAGATCAAGGTAGGTGTTTCTTCTGTTTCTTTATCCATGTCATTTTTAAACATAAGCGACTGTTGTGTATTTTGAGTGGTGTAAAATGTAAAAAAAAAAAAAAAAAAAAAAAAAAAAAAAAAATTAGCTTGACTGGAACAAGGAGTTATTTTGAGGTAGGTGTATAACAGCAAACCACTTTGCCACTAGGAATACTGCTGGTGATGCAAAACTATAAAGTTTAGTTCCAGTACTCCCTATCAAGTGTCCCAGCTTTCCATAATCTGTCTTTTACAGCACTCCAAGTATAGCAGAGGAGTATCCATGAAAGCTGGCTAAGCTGAATGGAGAATGAATGGTTGGAGAGGGAGAACTATTTTCCATTCCCTGAAATGCAAGTAGGCAGCATACTTGAACCCCAGGGACAATAATCTCTATAAAGACATTCATAAGGCCAAGGCTAACTCACAAGTTATTATGGATTATCACAGCTCTTTCACAGCCACTACAGCACAAATACTTTCATTCTTTTGTTTAAATAGTGTTTTGCTGACTCCAAAGACAGGCTTATTTTAAATTTGCTGCTATTGGCAACAACCATATTTTGTATTTGATGCACATAGATGATGTTCACAATTGTTTCAAAGCAGTGGTACAGAGGTCTCTCTATTACTTGCTGTCAAAAACATCTATATTTACCTGTAACTCTCATCATCATGTGTCACCTCTAAGAAGTCAAAATGGGCATCGGCTGCAGTCCACAGAGAGTTAAGGTAAAATAATGCTGAAGCTTCTGCAACTTTCAGGAATCTTCTTGCTCTCCCTATTATAATATCACTTCCCATTTTAAAAACTCTGATGTCAGCTCATAGTTCCGCAGATAGGAATTGAACTGCAGATTTCTGCAAGAGATGTGAACATTAATTTTGACTTTGTAAAGGAGAAGGTCTTTAGTTTGCCCTTTAGGTTATTTTAAAAGATGCTGGGCAAGTAGCAGAGGATCTTCATCTGCTGCCTCAAAAAGCTATCAGGTACTTTCTTGTGTGACTGAAATGAAACTTCCCCAGCTGCTCCTAATATTGCCCAAAGCAAAGGCAATGCTAAGGAGAAAACAGCTGAAAATTATAGGAAGCCAGGATGGAGGGTTAACCAAAATACAAGTGCCACTATGCCAGCTCATTTTTCATAATGTGTGAAAAAGAATGGATTTACCAGTAGTTAGTTGTGGCTCTCATTTATTTTCTTCATTTGTACATTGGGGTAGCGTACTGGGTCGATGCTGGCTGGATGGCAGGCACCCACCAAAACTTCTTTATCACTCCCTTTTACAGCTGAACAGGGGAGAGAAAATATAACCAAGAGGTCATGAGCTAAGGATCAGGAGAGATCACTCACCAGATACCATCACTGGCAAAACAGACTAGAATTAGATATTAATTGAATTTCTTACTAAGAAAATCAGAGCAGGATAATGAGAAGTAAAAAAGAAAAACCCTTCAAGACAACTTCCCCTCACCTTTCCCTCCCTTCCCAGCTCTACCTTCTCCCCCAGTGGTGCAGGGAGACAGGGAATGGGAGTTCATCACAGGTCGTTTCTCTCACTGTTCAGGGAGAGGAGTCTTTGCCCTGTTCCACCATGGGGTCCCTCCCATGGAATGCTGTTGTTCACAACTTCTCCAACACAAGTCATCTCACAGGCAACAGCTTTCTGCAAACTGCAGCAATGTAGGTCACTCTTCTGGAGGCTGCAATCCTTCAAAGACAAGCTGCTCCCATGAGTGTTCCCTTCTCCACGGGCCTCCCATGGGGTCACAGCCTGTTCCAAGGCAGCCACATACACCATTGTGGGGTGTCCCCAGGGGCTGGGGTGGATCTCTGCATCCCCAAGGTCCTCCACAGGCTGCAGGGGCACAGCTGCCTCTGCCTCACCATGGTCTGCACCACAGGCTGCAGAGGAATCCCAGCTCTGGCACCTGGTGCACCTCCTGTCCATCCTCCACTGACCTTGGGGTCTGCAGAGTTGCTCCTCTCACATGTTCCCACTCTTCTCTGGCTGCAATTACAACTATGCAATAACTTTTCTTCCTTTCTTAAACCTGTTATCACTGAGGCCTTACCACCACTTCTAACTGGCCCAGCCTTGACCAGTGGCACATACATCTTTGTAGCTGCCAGGGGTTTGCTCTGCTGGACATGCAGGGAGCTTCCAGCAGCTTCTCACAGAAGCCACGTGGCCCTGTAGCCATCTGCTACCAAAGCTTGGCCATTCAAACCCAGTACAAACGCAGAAAGAATTCTCCAAAGCGGCTGCATTCCAACAGCATATGAACACAAAGGTGGGATGGTTTAGCATCTCCTGTCTGACAAGAGGAGATACCATTGCCTATTGAAAATAATCTGTGTACTTGTCCTGGTTTGTAAAATAAGCTTGTATTCTATTAGCCATCTGTTGGAGGTTGGACAGGTTTATTATCTCTTCCAAGAACGATGGTTTGCTCCAAAGAGGTAATGGTTTGTTAATGGGCCATTGAATGACTCACTGCAGGCCTGGTAACGTAACACCATCCCATTGTGAGATGCTCCACCCCGAGGGGGAAGCCAAGCACTCTTTTATTGTATAAAGGGGTACCTTTTGGGGGACAGAGCAGCTCTCTCTTTGCGGCATTCCCAGAGAAGCAGCTCCTTCGGCGAGATTCCCAGAGAAGCAGCCGGAGCGCGGTGAGGCGACGGCGGAGGAGCTCGGAGTCAACCCCGGCGCAGAGGAAGACCGGCCCCACTGCCACCAGATCTCCAGAGGAAAACTATACCCTTCTAAAGATCACCACTGCAGCTGCAGTTCATCAACCACTGCAAGAGGAGCAGCTGTCATTTCAACCGGACTACTACCAACACCCCGACTCCTCAGGGTGTCAGGTTGTGGACTTTATCACTAGTTTTGTTTGTACCAATTGCATTTGCCTTTTTAAATTGTTATTTAGTTTCTCCTAGTAAAGAATTGTTACTCCCATTCCCATATCTTTGCCTGAGAGCCTTTTAATTTAAAAATCCTGGTAATTCGGAGGGAGGGGGTTTACCTTCTCCATTGCACAGGAGGCTTTTGCCCTCCTTCACAGACTCCTGTCTTGTCAAACCAAGACAGTACTGCACCATTAAGACTGGCATTGCCTGGCAGGACATTGCAAGAGCAATATTATGTGATCACAAATAATCTGAATCATCCAAAATTTCACATGACACAGAACAGCTTTAGGATAGAAGATCAAAAGTCCTATTTATGGTTTTGTACTCAAGAACTACCTGAAACCATAGGTTTATGAAACAGTAGTGCTGGAGCCCACACCAGCTTAAGAATTGGATTTTTCCTGTCCCTGGCCTAATTCTTGCCTTTTTCACCAGAGTATGCCTTGGGTTTTAGGCAGTTAAATTTTTTAACTGGTTTGGCCCAATCTTAAAAAAAATAATAATGCTTATTAGAGATACCATGCTGCTATGGAGGAACAAGTGGAAGCAGACATGCACAGAAGTTCTTAAATTGACACTGCTGCCAAAGCTACCTTAACAGGAAAATACATCTGAATTTGGGAAATTAAGATTTCACCTCAAATAAATTCCTGTGTTTTTGTTAACAAGCCTGAGGACAGGACTTGTCAATGACTGTATTTCAGCTGTGGGGAACTGTTTAAAATGCCCTGACAGATAGTTAGACAGTGTGCTGTCTGTAAGTCACCTAGAATATCCTGTAATAATCTAGTTTTAAATATAGAAATGTTTGTGTACCCTTGCCTGCTCCTTTACGGTCAGATAAGAGTGATTTCAGGAAATCCAGAAGAAAGACGTGAGATTACAGGACATGGTGATCCAGAGAAGAGCAGAAATGTTTACTTATGTCCCCAGGATCCCATCATGGGCCAGCCTTCCCTCAAACTGTGCAAGTCCCTCTGCAAGTCTGCTGCTCCTGCACATATTCCTTGGATGGCATATGCCAGAAGAGGTTCCTTCACACTCACCAGGCTATGGGAAATGCCAAAGCTTCCCTCAGAATCATAACAGATGTTTTCTGTGCAAGTAAATACTACTGATATGTGAATGTCACTGTACTGATCTGCATGTTCTGTCCTGCTGCTCAAAATGCATCTAATAAAGATTTTTCTGCTTACCCTCAGACAGATCATGTGCATCCTATGTCTGTAGGGCATATATTTTTTTACTTGTTTTCAGTTCTGACATTATTCTGTGGCAAAGTATGAATTAACATCAAATATTTATTACCTCAATCTTTTACAGCTGGCCAATTCAGCAATGAACAGTTGGTAGAAAAATAGGGTTTGCATAATAGATATTTGTATGGAAATAAGCACATGGTGATTGGCTTATCTTCTGCTCAAGGCAACAATGTCTTCCAAAGATATATGCACGTAATATACAGGCACTGCATTCTCTTTGCTTTAATAAGACCTCCACTACAGTGTGAACCACAGTCCAAATGGCTGTCCCCCAACCTTATGAGGAATAAGAGGAAGGAACAAACAGAGAAGCAGTGGCAGAGCTTCTCAGAATCATTGAAAGCAGTGATTCTGCTGGCAAAGGAACTGGCTGTACTTTGTATTTACTGTAAGGAAGACTGGGCTGTGCCCCAGAAAAAGGAAAAGGAACAATATGCAACAGAGAGAAAAAATAAGGTTCTAGCATCATTGCTTTCTAAATATTTGAAATGTAAGGACTCACAAGACAAAGTAAAGGATTAAATCCAAGTAAAACAACACAAAATTACCTTAGATGTTTTTATCAAATGTGAATAGTGTTTGTGTAACCTTATATAAATGCCTAAAGCCTCAAGTATGCTTCTTTTTCTTTACATATTCTTCAGAGTTCTGTTTTTTGCACCTTCTGCTCTGAGTGTTTACTTCACACCTACAACAACATGGCCACGGGCACAAGGTGGCTTTCTGTCTCAGTCCTGGAGGGTGCTGGGTCAAGCCCTCACAGCACATATAGGACCACTTCTGTTGGAACCTGGGAGTTCTGGGAGTTGCTTAGACTTACCCAGTAAATGAGAGGCCTGAGTTAAATATCTCTGCAACTTGAGGAAATTGAAGACATTCAAGTTTCAAAGTTGTTGCATTGCTACAAAGAGCAGAGAAGGGAGGCTGCATGAATAGGCAGAGGAAGTACAAACACCATCATGCAATCCCAGAGTAAGTCTGCTGTCTGCAAAAAAATGATAGGGGACACAAAATGCATTTTATCATCTTAAATGGAATTTATCATGTTATTCTAAAAGCATGCTAACTTGTCTATCAGTCTTCCATATAAAACCTAGCTTGTGTGTGTCAGCCCAGACTGCGAGCATGTGACAGCATCGCTCTGAATTCAACCCTTTTCATACCTGTTAGATTTTTATTCTTTTCTGTCATACCCCCTTCCTTCCATGTCTTTTTTTTTTACAAGTTCAAGAATTCTAAATCTATCTAATCTTCTCTGACAGGAGAATGAGACACATCTGTCCTTCATGAACCTGTACTTATATGAAGATTTTCTAGTTCTAAAACTTTCTTATGAAGAATGATGACAGATACATGCAATATTCAAGCAGTAGAAGGAGTTATGGATTTGTACTTTGGCTGCTACTGTAATAATACTTTTTTGATTTGTTCTCCAATCTGATTCTATAACTGCATTTGTTTTTTGACTGACATTGAATAACAAGTTCATCCAAACAGTTTTCACAATACTGTCTGTAATGGTGACTTGCTGAGTGATAATAATTTCCTTTGAGCTCTCTGCTGTGTGTTGGTATAGCAGGTATTATTTCTGCCATTGTCACTAATTTGTGTTCATCAACACTGAACAGCACCAGATTTCTGCTCACCCCCACAGCCTGTACTGAGAGAAGCTCCTGCAGCACTTTTTGGTAACTCTAGTTTACTGTAGGAGTTATCTAAGATCAGAAAACCTCACTGCCTTTCCAGACCACTAATGAATGCTGATCAACAAAGTCATCCTACCTTCATTGTAAAATGTCTTACCATTCCTATGTAGCCTTCTTGATTTTTTCATCAATCCACACATGGAACTTTCTACTTATACTTATACAGCTTATTTTCTATGTTTTGTAACAGACCTACTCAAACTCTTTGGAAATGCCATGCACAATGTAACAAATAGTTCACTGTTATCAGTGTGTTCATTAACTTTAAAGAGAATTATACATGACTACTGCAAGAAAATACTCTTCTTTCCTATTGTATAATTTTCACCAACACTTGTATTAATCCTGCTCTTTATCATAGTTTGTATAAGTTTTCTCAATATAGTAGTCAAACTTAGTGTTGTTACCTAAATCTCACCACAATTTGGATGTCATATTTGATAACTGACATTTCTCAGGTACCTTGCATGACTTGAACTATAAGCAGGTCATGGTTACTTGGCAGTTAGGTGCACAGGATCCCTCAGAATTCTTGGGCAAACACTCCTGGGTCTCATATATTAGTTCATATTGTTTTCAGATGCCACTAATAGCTTGACTCTTTATGTAACAATATAAGAATTCTTAATGCTAACTATGAGTGTTATCAACTCTGAACAAGGAATAAACACAAGATTTTGTTTGATGGAGTTGTGGCTGCTGCTAAAGCTGGTCTGTAGAGTGACCATCAGGAATACTAAAAGAGTATCAAAAAATCAGGTGGTACTTCATGGCTGTATAATAAATAGTGATACAGGTGAGGTACATGTCTTGAAGACCAAAAGAGAGAAAATCCTGTGCTTTTCTAAAATACATAACTACTCCCAGCCCTTAAAGTTGCAAGAGATTAACTTCTGAGGAGTTATTTTTAGCATCTAATAAGATGGTGCCTAGATTAAGAAGCCTGATATCCTATTTGGTTATTCGGTAATAAATCAAGTTTCACACATCTTCCTCTCATTAGCCTTTCACATGACATATCTGCCGGACTCCTCAAGGTTGTTCAAACCAGCTGGGATTCTACCTACTTAAAAACCATGCAGACACATACTGGACTGCTGTGGTTCTGATGGTCTTCAGTGTTTCAACATGAATTCAGCCTAGAGCTTTATCCAAATCACCATAAAAAGTTGACATTGTCCTTCATCTTTCCCTGAAACATACATCTAACCAGCCCTCCACATTTAGTTTTGCCTGAGCAGGAAATCCTCTAGACTCACAGGAGTATTATGACATTTGAAAGAAACAAGGCTAAAGATCAGCAGAATAGACCTGTGTAAGAGAGGATTGGCTACAAATCCCTCAGTTTCTCCTGGGCTTTTACAAAAATATTAGCTAAATATTTATGTCCTTAATTGATGCTCTCTTAATATAAAAAATGTATTCATTTTTTAAGTAAAACATAAAGTAAATACACTTTTTCAGTAAAACATCACTGGATATATATTATATCCAGTGATAGATAGTATGAATATATTTTTATATCATTGTGTACCTTATATTTCTGTGAAAGACAGAAATATTTACCTCAGAAAAACAAAAGGACTTCAAATCTCATTTTTACCTTTCCCCCTCTTCATCATGATAAAGGGGCTATTGGTATTTTTACACTAGAAATTCATTAAAAAATGAATTGTTTGGTGAAAGCCTGTAAGAGTAAACCAAATAAATCTGAAAGAGCTACAAATGTGGGGGCAGGTTATTAGACTGACTCATGGAAGCAGTCTGCTCTGACAACCATGTAATGTCCTCTGTGTTTCATTTTTCTCTGCTCACAATGGTGACTCTTTCTTGACCAAATGTTTTTGCTTAGTGAAAAATCATTTTTACAGATTCTCAGTGTCTTAAACAAGGGATTTTGGGATTTCCAAAAAGCCCTCAGTGTTGGCCAAATGCTGCTCTGGGTAAGTTGAGTGTGGTTGATGCTTCAAGAAGAATCATGAGACTAAAAAGTACCAAAGAGCTTACGAGGAAGGGGATATTGGTCACACTCTTCTGTGGAGTAACCAGGGTGTAGGGCATATGGCTGGAACTTCCTTCCAAAATTTTAGTCTAGCAGTTACATTTATTTTCCCTATTATATTCTTAATTGTTCCATATAATGCATAGAAATTTTGCTTGATTTATAGTAGAAGGAGATTATGCAAATAATTCAAACCTTGCTGGTCTCCAGTGTCTCACTTAAAGATAAGTGTTGTTCCAGGAGCTGCTCTAGGTCTGCAGCCTTGTTAGATGCAGGCCCACAGCCAGGGTATATGACAGAATCATGAGACTCTCCAGCTAGAGGAGGAAAAGAAAAAATCTCCTGTAAATTACCTTTCTCACCTCTCAGTTCATGTGAAATGGAAGTGGCAGTGGATGTTGTTTCCATATCAGATGCTTCCAGCCAGGAACAGAGGGCATCTCTCAGCGGTATCACTGTTCAAGGTCACAGGAGGAACAGTCTGCATATAGATACTCCAGAGCTCAGTTCTCCTTCTGGCTCTTGACTCTTTCCTGTCTCCCAGCCACAAACTCAGAGATTAAAGCAGCCCTATTATGTTGGCACTGTGGTTTGTCAGAAGTGGAGGAAGAGTCAAAGGGCACAAAGGTCTTTGCCCATCCTAGCAGAGCAAGAAAATGTGAGATGTAGCACAGGTTTTGATGGGTTACATGACTGCAAAGAGATAGCTGTGTAAATTATTCTGTCACCAAGCAACTGTAAACAGAGTGGTGTTGAGTAGCAAGTTCAGCATGACTTGTCTAATGGGGACAACAACCATTTAGTCTCTACAAACCTTTTCTTGTTTTTGTTTTTTTTTATATAAAGGAAAATTGTAGAGTTAAAGCATTTAAAATCTAAATTATGAAATAACTTATTTTTACTGTATCTTAAACACCTTTTCCCTTCCTCTGTAAGGACAGAAACCTGTTGAGTGACAATCTCTTGTAGGCTGAAATTATCTTTAGCCACCCTATATCCAGGAAAACTTTAGCAATCTGGATGTGCTGTGGAAATTGCTGCTATTTCAAAATCAGGTCTGCTTCTAATAAGTTAAAAAAAATACAAAAATTTAGAAAGGAGAAGGGAAGGAAAGAATAGGGAAGGGAGGGAGAGAAGGGAGTAAAGGAAAGAAATAGCAGCACAGCAAAATCTAAATCTCTGCCATTGTACAGATTAGCTCATTGCTGCAGAAAAGTCTGGTTGCAGCATCATCTTATCAGCAGCCTCAGAACCTGACACATACCTGACATGCCCAAGTCAGGGTAGGCCAGAGTTTTATTAGCATCTCTGATCATGCATAGCTCATGGCTATGTTGAAAAAGTTGCAGCTTTGACTAGCTAAAAGATAGGGAAGGAAGAAATCATATAAGAAAGCAGAAGGGGAAGAGTGGTAACTTAAGTCCCAATCTCATATCCAGTAGTTCATGGAAGCAAGACAGGTGGTGATGGGCTCAGGTCACATTCCTCTGACTTGAGTTTGCCAAGAGGTGTCCTGTCAGATAAAGTAATAGAATGTCAGAGCTTTTGACTTTGTCCCAGAGTCATGAGAGTTGTGAGAATCTGTTAACAGTGAATTTTTTTGCAGAATGGGACAGAATAAGTCCTGCTTCTGTATAAAATTTATATATTGTAACTTGCATTTTCAAGCAAGAAGACAGTAGATGAATTATAATCTCTTTGAGTACATGTAACATAATTTCTAATAATTTTTTACTTATTACTCAATTTAGAACAAAAGAACAACAGCTATATCTAAAATACACTTAAGGACATCTCCATCGAGTATACTTCACATTGTATGATTTAGTTGAAGTTGAAGCTAAATTCCAGATTTGGATCCTTTCCTGAAGTTCAGTATGACAAAGCATTTCCCCTGCAGCATGGGGTATGCCTCCTGAGATCATTTGAACATATTAGGTCCTGCCATTTTAGTCTCGAGGCTCTGCTCTCACTTTGTCTGCAGTACACACTATAGTCTGAGGACTGAAATGTTTTACTTTAATTCAAGCTGATGAAGCTCACATAGAGTATCTCTGTGAAATTTAATTGCCTGTAAAACGCAGGTCAGTTTAGATGATCTAATGGTCCCTTCTGGCCTTAAACCATACAATATCTGTCAAGCAAACCATTAAAATGTTGCTGTGTGTAATAATCACAAAGATAACTACAGCTTTTGTAAATGCCCTCTAATTTACATGG
Organism: Lonchura striata; assembly: GCF_050655825.1. Taxonomy (NCBI): domain Eukaryota; kingdom Metazoa; phylum Chordata; class Aves; order Passeriformes; family Estrildidae; genus Lonchura; species Lonchura striata. Next base: position 32,187,258 of record NC_140705.1, read on the forward strand.
TACCCTTTATAGTCCACGTACAAGCTCTAATTAGCTATTTTAATGATGCTCCTAAATGTGGTAAGTGGTTTGTATAACATAGAATTTAATAGTTACTGGTATAGCAAGGACTGATCTATACAACAAAACTCTCTTGTCCTCCAAAGCTGAGGCTGCGCCTCTCAGAGCAGCGTAATATTTCCCAGGCCTTAAAAACTCAGATGTTCTCCCAGATTTTATCTGAGTGACCAGCAGCTGTCCTGTGCCAAAACTGCACCTAGAACTATATAAAGAAAACTACCTGTAGGAATGATTGCACATGCCTTTGTCCCTTGCTCTGTTCAGTTTTAAATACATATTTTTTTGAAACTAAGATATAATTTGTATTAATGTGATGGTAACTTGGAGGAACAGGGAGGAAGAGGGAAGAAAGGCTCAGAAATAAAGTACTACTCAGCCATCTCTAGGAAGTTGTTCAGACAATGACATACCTGTTGGCTTCTGTGTCACTAGTTAATGTTTTTTTTTCTTTTAGAACCTTATATTCAAAACCATGGAGCACATCATTTACAGGGAGTTTTGTTCCACCCAGATGAGGGTGAACTCTAACAATTCCCTGAGGATTCTGGTGAAGCCAAGTCTACCCAGGTCTCCCAGAAGGGTAAAATGAATACAGGAGTAAGATGGACATGGCTTTTAACTATACTATGTTACATCTATTTCTAGAAAAAAGTCTGTTTCTACAGAAAAATCTGCTACAGAATACTTTGCTTCAGCTGGTAAATTAGCAGAAGTATTTTTTATCAGTGTGTGGTTTCGGTCACCAGGGGAGAAATGTAAATACCTGAGTACAGCGAATCTACAAGTTCACTTGCATGCTGAGGGGTGTGCAGCTGTGGACCAGGGCTTTTCTTTGACAAGCCAGTGCTTGCTTTGGGTAATGCTTGTAACTATTGTCCTGGAATGAGGCACTCTGCTTTGTTCAGAGTCTGCCTTCTCTGTGCCTTCTGGTACCATAACACAGCTCATCCATTTGTGACACAGTTTGCTCAGGCAGAAATATTTGGCTAATGAGATATTTTCCTCACTGAGGAAAGCAAATTAAACAGTACCAAGGTATAGACCCAGGCATTTTGACTCTCAACTGCTGGCATTTTTAGGTCATTAAAACAGTCCCCAGTACCTACTGTCGTGCAATTACCAGAATTTATTCATAATGACTAACTGGATCTACTTTTTCTGTCCACAATATATCTGAAAAACATCAAATATATAATAATTTAGGTTATAATTAGTTGCACTTAACTCTAACCTTCAAAAGTAAATGTTTAACTCCTTTAAATTGTCTAAAAGTCTTTATGACCAACCTAAATAGCAACTCTAGACTGGAAGTTTTTGAATAGTTAAAATCAGGTGACATGAATTATCCTCTCCCTTCTATGGATTATTTATGTGAGTCATTTTGAGCCTTTGTAAGATGCCATATAGGACTATTTTTATGTGATGGGTTGCCCTATATCCCAAAGTAGTTTGCCATCCTTTTAAGGAAGAGGAATTAGAAAAGTGTTCAGTGTAATTTTCACCTTTCAATGTTTTGGAGGTTGCACTGGATATTAAATTTAATTTCACTGCACAAAAGATCTTTCTTTCTTATTTCAGGCTGGCTGGTTTCTTTTGTAACAATGGGACAAGTATGACCAAAACCAGGTTTACCAGGCATGCAACAGATATTGCAAGCTGTTTTCTGTCTCACTGTCTAAGAGAGGGACACTTGTGGACAAACCTGTCTGCAAAGCTTATAGCCAGACCTTGGCTGGTGCCTTCCTGATTAAAAAATTGTGTGAAGGAAGCTGTACCATGTCTGCAGCATCAAGTGGACTGCTCTGAAGCCATGTGAACAATGATGTCTTGTGCACATCAAGAGCACTGTGCTGCAGATTCAATGGACATTTCTGCACACAAAGTCTTCTGGAATTGCAGTTTTCACTGCCTAGGTCTTCATGCCAGGGAGGTTGGCAACTTTTGTGCCAGTTCATGGGTGCTGAAGCCAATGTTGCAGTTGATCTAAATATGAAAATATGCCACCTTCTTCACAATAGCTTTCTCTCTATTATCAGCTTAAGTATTTCTGGCTATTTCTTTGTTGTGCTCAAGTTATTTTTCTTCTTGTTCCAGAACCATATAAAGGCTTGCAAATAGCCACAGGCCAAGTTCCATTACAAATTTTAATTCAAATATTTATTTGTGTAGAAATCTGAGATACCAAATAATAGAAGCAAATAGTCATTTTATATATGAATATTCTGAAATATATTTTCTAAGTACTTTTTTTTGTACGTCTAGTAATAATAGCACTGGCTCATTAAATTGAGAGAATGCTCAATTCAAATGCTCCTTGGTATTCAAAACAAGATTTACTACCTATTACCATTAGAAGGTATCTTCTGAAATTACACACCAAAAAAATCCCATTTTTATTATTAATTTTCATGATTAATTATTTCCATGAAGAAAAGTCCTTGAAAAAGATAAATTCCTTGCCAATTGAAATGACTGTGCTGTAGTTGATTCACTAACTCTTTCCACAGATTAACTAAATTAATCATTCTCCCCACAGCAATATTTCATATTTATTTTATCCAAAACTTTAATCCAGTTTTCATTATATGTAAGCCTATGGCTCCTGTCCTGTGGGAAAATAAGCTATTCCTACCATAGGGCTGCATATCTTTAAAAAGAAGAAATTGTGGGAAAGTCTCCTGTTGGTTAATGTAATTACCATATTTCAGTTTTAAACTTTTCTGTTAAACCTCAAGGCTTAAAATAACTGAAATTACAGGAAAATTTTAAACATCCAAGAATATCTAGTTCTATGATGAATTTTAATATTTTAAAACCATATTAATGAGGAATTGAGAATTTATTGTTTTTCAAATATATGATGATAATATGGAGCTAGGTAACACAAAAGTAAACACACCTTTTCTTAATTTTTAAAAATTTATCTTGTCAGATTAAGTAGTTTTTTTATGTTGGAAATGGTTTATTATAGAAATCCCTCAGACAAAAGCAGAAATTGGCAACTGCTGAATGTAAGCTAAACACACACCATGAAATTTGTTTCCTGCAATTATTTGTGTCTATACATTTGGAACAAGTTTATGATGCTCTATTAGTGTCAGTGCTGGGAACTATGAAGTGGTTTTGAAATTTAATAAACATAGAAATAGGTTTTAAAGTCATGAGGAAAAAAGTTGCAAACATTTTCTTATAGCAAGATTGGAACTTCTTTTAAATTCCAGATATGATTTTACATTAATATCTCTTGAGAAAGCAACCTTTCAAAATCAGCCTTGAAAACGTTATGGTTGTCATATCCCAAGGTAAATAACAGATTTGTTGGTTGTATCATCTTGGAGATCAAGTTTTACTTGTTTGTTCAGGTAGAACTCCTAGTCCTTACATAATTTAGAGAATTCTTCCAAATGAAGAAAACTCCTATAATGATCTTATGTTTCCAAGAAAGTGGATAGATCATGAGAAATGGGAGCCAAGGCTTCCAAACAAGGTTGCAGGTGAATTGACTAGCAAGGAGAGAAATAATGATAAAATGAAAGCCAAGAAAATCCAAAAAAATTAAAATTCTGCTTTTTCCTTTTTGATCTCATGTAGGTGGAAGTATTGTGATTTTATCTGCAGCAGGAAATCTCAAATTAGAAATACATTAATATATATGCAAGTTATGGAAGATAAATATTATTTCTTTAAGAAATGCCTTAAATACTAAAGGGAGAAATAGATATTTCCTGGATAAGTAAATGGTTCATAAAGACTTTATCATGTATTAAAGCCAAACAGTATAGGAAAATAACACGGAAAGGTGTTTCCTATTTTTGAGAAAAGAACAAAATTCCTCCTGTAGGAAACATATGGCCTTCTCTTTTGCCACTGGAGTACCCTAATTGCTTTCAGGGAGGGAGACATTTGAGGCATTGTGCCCCAAGGCACTCAGTGTTTTAGAACAACAATTTGGGAAACTCAGGCTTCTCACTCCCAGTCTCCATTTGTTCAAACAGCTTCCCAGGACATGCAAATTCTTTACAAACAAACACATTTCCCAAATATTACATACCTGACACAAAAAAAAAAACAAAAAACAAAACAAAAAAAAAAACCACCAAAACAAAACCAAAAAATTCCTTTCTTTAAAGAAGTAAAAATCCAAAAATCAATTAAAATAAATTGTATCTAGCTCTACCTTGTGTCTCAACCAATGATCTGTTGTTGCAGGTGGGAAATAATGAGTAAATACAAAGTTCCTTGGGGAAAAAAGAACAAAACATCAGAAATCTAAGCAAAGGCAATAAATTTACTCACTAGGCCCTTGTCCATGGTCTAAAGGTTAAGATTTATCATCTGCTTACCATTCGGTTCAGAGAAGCCAGACGCTTGCAAAACCTCAGATCATAAATGATTTGTATCTCCTACACAAGTGGTTCGTAGATCACGACCAACTTTTCTTCTACCATGAAGAAACTTCTCCTTGGACCTCAGCCACTGCCTCTGAGCAGTTACCTCATGGGCCATAAAATCTAACCAAGTGAAAAGGTGGCCACACATTTCAAACTTAGCATCTCATGTGAAAAATGGAACTCTGAGCAAGTAACTGATGAGTGATAATTGTGCTGTAACTCAACATTAACCATGCTGTAAAGACCTGTGTGAATTCTGCTCTTAAAGGGCAGAAACCTTCCCTTAGAAAATCAGATTTTCAGAGCAGGCAGACATAATACTTTAAGTCATGTCATCTGTCCTCTACAACATTCCACTCAAACCAGTATGTGGCCTTTCACGTAAAGTCTCCATTCCATACATATTTTAGATTTTAGTGACTGTGTCATTTTCTTGGACAAGACAACTGATGGCTTTGCCATTAGGTAAGGTAGTACACTGACCTTCTCAAAAACACACAAAAACAAGCTCAGAAGAGAATACATTAAGCAGCCTCTAATCCACCAGCAATTCAAATGTAGGTTACAGAACAATTCTTTGCTGAAACACTTGGAAGAGCAGCACCATATTTTGTATGTTTAAAGAAAGATGTAATGCTTTGGAGGAGAGACTGTCAAAGCTCACCAGAGAGAAGGCAGCCCCTCACAGGGATAGATATCACAGTTGCTGAATTATTGCAAAAACATCCTATTGAAAGTATTGTCTTGCTGTTGCATGTGGTTCAATGGCTATTTTCATACTGGCTCAAGCCAATATGTTAGGCTAAAGATTGTCCTGCAAGTCCCTGAGCCCACAGTGGGTCAGCAACTTGCCTTCTCTCTGCTGGGGCCTTTTTGTCTCTACCATCATTCAAAGTAAAAACCATGGATATCATGATTTGGTTTCGTAAGGGAATACTCTATGGAAAACATTGGAATAGTGGCTGAAAATGAAGACAGAAGCAGCTTCCCACAGAATCTCTCAGAAATAAAGTGCAGGCAGTAACAAGAAAAAACTCCACAGGTTCTTTCCCTAACGTTTGCAAGTGGAAAGGAGATCCCTAAGAAAATCTAAAAAGGGACAAGAGAAAGAGAAGCAGAAGAAAGAGGGACATTATAATAAAATCAAACATATGCTCAGCACATAGTGCTGTCCAGTCTGTGAAGAGTTTTTACTTCTCTTTCTTGGTAACAACTGGTGTTGTGAAGGATATGTAAATAATCAATGCTGATAGCTCCCTTGCACTAAAGGAGCTGAATAAAATTCACCAGGCTTGATAAACTTCTCAGTGAGTTGCAACAAATTTCAGTGTTGCCTCTTTTGATTTGTCATTTATTATTACCATTAAATACCAGTTCAGCACTGCTACAGTCAGTGTCTTGGTTAGCTACCTGAACCTATCATTCCAATGATAAAGCATCTGCTAAGCGCAGAAGAAAAGGCTTGCTTTTGTCCTACTCTAATTTCAAGCACACAATCAAAACCTTGATCACCAAACTCATTAGGAACCTACTTGCCCACCATGGAAAATTTCCACCTGATTTTAATAAAAAAATATGAGTTGCAGTTGAGAGTTTTATGTTTCATATTTTAAAGTACAGAGTGATGGGTGTTTCTCTTTTCCTTTTAAAAGATGCATTCTAATTTATTACCATAAAACAGAGGTTGTTGAACAAATTTGAGCAATTTTAGAAGCACAGTACAGCATTTTGTTGCTAAAAGCATTCTGGTAAACGAAAAAATGTGGGTGGTGATTTTAGAAAGAAAACAGTAAGGTTCAAAAAGTACAGATCTTGAACATAGGGTTTATAAAAATATATTTCATTTGAGTGAGTTTAAATTAGACTTCCAAATAATAGCATTTTCCAGGGTAATTGCATTACTATAATATACTTTACAGTTTCAAAAATAGCAGGCAATGATCACTCAGAAGGCAACGATTTTATTGAGATAAGTCAAATATTAATGGAGGCAGTAAAAAAAACAAAAGTCTCGCTTTCACATAAAGTGTTTCAAGATTACTTTCAGCCATCCTAACTTTCTACTTTTAGCAAAGCTTTCACATTTAAGGCCTGCTAGGGAGAATAATACTACATGAAAGGAGAGTGTAGTGAGAAAGAGGTCGGTCATTTCTCCCAAGAAACATCATCAAGTTGCACCAGGGGAGTATTGCATTGGATATTAAGAAAATTTTTTTCATGGAAAATGTCATCAAGCACTGGAACAGGGTGCCCAAGGAAGTGGTGGAGTCACTGTTCCTGGAGGTATTTAAAAGACATGTAGATGTGGCACTTGGGAACATGTTTTTGGAACATGGCAGTGAACTTACTAGTTCTGGGTTAAGGGTTGGACTTGATCTTAGAGGTGTTTTCCAACCTAAATATTTCCATGACTTGATCTTAGAGGTTTTTTCCAACCTAAACATTTCCATCATTTCTATTCCATGAATAGAAATATTGTATTGCAAGATAGTTTTATCTTGCAATAATTGAAGGATAATTACATATTTGTACTGGAAAGCAAATAATACATTGCATGGAAATGCAGCTACAAATATTTTCAGTCAGAAAACCAAACTTTGAAATATACTTTCCATGACAATATTAAGTGGGGTGACTTAAGTTTTAGAGCATTTGTATCAGGGTATTTTGCAAACAAAACAAGAAAACTCTACTCTGACCATCTCTCGAGTCCATGTTAGTTCTGTTTTGCACTGTGAAAGGAGTGTAATGTAATTTTTTTTAAATTAAAATATAGCCTTGACAGCACAGTTTTGCTTGAGGATGTGGATTTGACAGAAAATCCTCTGGCTGTGAGTGTCCTTGCTTGTAGTAAGTCACCTCCTGACAACCCCTAAATCACAGGTTGAAATTAATATGACTAAATTGTATTGAATGTCTCTGTCCTAAAGTTGGATGCATTTTATTCCTTCAGTTTTCCTTCCTTCTTTTGGTTCCTTTGTCTTCTGTCATCTTCCATTTTTCTAAAATCTTTTACCTTGTTTCCTTGCAGAAAAACATGCAGTTCTTAGAATGGAAAGGTAGGAGATTTTTTCCCTTTTTACCATTTAAATACTTCTTTGTCTCAAAAAATATTTAAGACATGACTAAGAACTTTGACTAAATTAGGTTCTAACTTAATTCATCTCTGGTCACTCCCATCTGTCTTTTCTGCCTCTTTTTAATCACACTATTTTTAAAGCTTCTGTCATGATCATATCTTCTATTTATTCCTTTTCCTGAATAAGCCTTTACTTTTATTATTATTAGCTATCTCTTTGTTTCTACTGTGTGTTTTAATTTACTTTCCCTTTTCAGGGTTTTTTTACCCCTCAGAGGTTGTGCTCTCTGCCTCAGCTGTACTGGCAAGACATCAGTCATGGTCTCAAGGGTTTGGGTCTGAAATCCTCTGGGATGGAAATCTTCCGGGCTGAAAGGTGGGCTAGAAAGTCTCAAAACCCTGTTCACTTGAACCCACTCAGAAGAATCAGTGAGAATGATGAAGTCACTGTGAAGGGGCTCTCGCTTGGGCATTGAGAGACTGAAAAGTACAAACCACCCCAGCATCTCCTTCCCTCTCGACACCCTCTCTGGCCTCCAAAACTGCTAGTCTTTTATTATTTTCTATAGTGCAGGCAAAGAATTATTTACTGCTCCATATCCTAACTCCTGTAGAATACTGCATTATTCCTCAGTCTTGCCAGTTTAACATTTTGAATGTGTATCAAATTTTCATGGCAATGGCTCTGTTGTATTTTCTCACCCTTAGCTTTTAGTTAAGAGAGAACAGTAGCCTAATTCAGAAGACTGGTAGGCTGAACCAGTAGGAAAGACTGTAATTGAAAGATTGCAACTGCAAGATTGTTTCTCAGTATTCTTAAGCTCATATGTCTTTGCTTTGAGCAAAGTTTTAAGCAGTTCTGTTCAGGATTTTTTCAGATATGGTAATTCAGCTTCATTCTAATACAATACAATTCAGCTGAGGAGTCTCTCTTGATTCAAAAGAGAGTCCAACATTAATCTAAAGCAACATAAATTAAAATATTGAAACAGAATTCTTATTGAAATTATTTGGAATAATAAACTAAATTATTTTCATAAAAGTATTCAGGCTATTTTTATTGTGGTTTGTGTCAGGAAAATTTTTAAATCTCAAAAATGCTTACAGTGGCAGATGCAACCTTGCTCTTTTGATTAGTTTTTTATATATGGTACTTCAGTGCAAATTTTGTAATTGTAACTATACAACTACATTTGTATCAATTTGATTCCACACTGTAACAATGCTTACTAATTTGCTTTCCATGCTTGTCATCCTCATAATCATTTACCTTACCTATGTCCTGGTTTATTGAACAAAAGCAATTTAATACCTCAATAATGGAATAAATTATACACTACAACTCCAGTTTTAAATGCCTATTTCATTAACACTTTATAATTTTATTTTCTGCATAAGATTTTCCATATAACTCCTTGTGCCTCCAATAAATCATATTACAACTTTATTCAGTATTTGACAATTATATTAAATTTATTCTGTGCCTCATACGTGGAATAATATTAAATATACCTCAGAGAGGTGTTTCAGATTTCATTTAATGAGCTCTTAAAAGCTCACAGATGAACATATATGAAAAATTTACCTTCTGAAATAGATTTATGAATATTTTGTGTCTATAACTATAACAATCTGCCACAAATTGAAAAGGGCATGGATGAATAGGTAGCATTAGCATTCCTACACCTCATACACAACTTTTACTACTACTTAAAACAGAGAAGGGTCCTCACAATGACAGAATACCTCATTTATTTAACCAAATACTGTGTTTCAAGATTTTTCTAATTTCATTCATATTCTGTGTAGGGACTATTGGTATATCTCCTTTTCCTTGTTTTTTTTTGTTTGTTTGGGGTTGTTTTTGTTTTTGTGGGAGTTTTTTTGTTTTGTTTTGTTTTGTTTTTTTTTGTTTTTCTTCTTAGCTAACAGCCAAAATCTCTAAAGTCTCTAAAGTTTTCAGACTCCTGCCTGAAAACTTCAGCCTTTCCTTCCTGAACTGTGCTGTTTACCTGCCTTGGGTTTGCTGTCTTCAGGGGCAATAATGCATTAAAGGCCAGAACCATGCACAGGCACCTACAAGTAATGTAGGCACCTGGACTCCAGCACGACCACCCACAGAAGCCCTGGAGACTGATTTGGTACCCACCACAGCTGGACACCATGGCTGGGCTGAGGTGGTGCATCTGCCTGGGAAATGTCACATCAGCACAGCTGGATCACAGAAAACGAGGGACTATGGCTTGTGCAGATGAGTAGGACTGCTCAGATGGAAGCATTCAGGCTTGGGGTCAGACACCCTCCCAAAAACCTATTTCTGCTCCCCACTGGGTTCTAGGCCTTCTCTAGCTTGCCCCTAGCCTCCCTCTCACAAACCCCACTAATCTTGCCTGTGTCCAGGCTTCAGAAGAAGCAGCAGAGTCAGGTAATCCTGGAAGGTGTTTCCTAGCAGAGGATGGTGTGGAAGCAGTGACCTTCCAAGATTGATGTTCCCACCTCACACAGCCCCCTGAATAATCAGGCTAGCCCAGAGGTCCGAGGCTGTGAGGGGAGGAATATCAGGAGATGGCAAAGATTTCCAAAAGAGGCTCTTACCCCAGATATGTTGGTTCAGCTCTCTTTATTCTGTGGTGTCCACGGGGAGAGCGGGGCTAAAGAGGACAAACAGGAAATGTCAGGGGTCTATATAGACTTTGGACAGGGTGGGCTTCCCTGGCTCTCTGCCAACCCCTTTGGGGCAGGAAGGAGGGGTCCAGGGATATCTTGATCAGAGTCACAGGGTCCCGGGGAAGGGGAAATAGAGTGCCCATGAGCTCACTGTAACACAAGATATTCAGCTGGAGGAAGGTCTGCTTCTGGAGATACTGTGTCACCAAATCCCCTTATCCCTTCCAACAGAGCTCAGTTTCCTACCCCAATTTGGCACCTCTCCATGATACTAACATGTCTTCCTAGGGCTCTGGACAGACCTACAGGAGAAAGAGAAGCAATCACATGATCATAGAAACATAGAATCATTTGGGTGGAAAAGGGCCTTTAAAGATCCTATAGTCTAACCTCCCTGACATGGGCAGGAAAACTTCCACTAGTTAAGGTTTCTCAGGCCCCCATTAAACCTGGCATTGAACATTTCCAGGGATGGAGCATCCAAAAATTCTCTAGGTAACCTGTTACAGTGTCTGACCACCTTCACTGTAAAACACATTTCTTCCTTATATCCAATCTAAACCTACCCTCCTTGAGTTTAAAACTGTTGTCCCTTGTTTTTTATCACTACAGGATTTGGAAAAAAGTCTGCCATATAAACACCTTTCTGTAGTGAAAGGCCACAAGCAATCCTAAATTCTTCTGAGATTACCAGAACAGGAAAAAATTCCTTTCACATATTTAGGCACCAAGACAAGAGCTATCTGCCTAATCTAGACTTTTTCCACACTGATATCTCTATATAGACATTGTTATCCATTCATAGCCAATGAAGAAAAATTGGATTTTCTAAAAGACAGTGCATCACAGAATCATCAAAGCTGGAAGACACCTTCAAGATAATCTAGTCCAACTATGAACGTGGCACCACCATAATTGCCTCTCAATCATATCCCCAAGTGCCACATCCAAACACCTCCTGAACATGTCCAGAGACTTCCTGGGTCACCACTTCCCTGGGTAACTTGGATTCCAACGCCTAACTACTCTTTCATTGAACAAACAATATCTAACCTCTGACCTAAACCTCCCATGGCACAACTTAAGCCCATTTCCTCCTGTTCTTTGAACTTGAGTCATGGCAGAAGAGACCGACCCTCACCGGGCTACCGCCTCCTTTCAGGCAGTTATAGAGTGTAATGAGGTCACCCCTGAGCTTCCTTTTCTCCAGGCTACACAACCTCAGCTCCCTCAGCTGCTTCTCATAGGACTGGTGCTCCAGACCCTTCACAGCTCCATTGCCCTTCTCTGGACTCACTCCAGCACCTCAATGTCTTTCCTGAATCGAGGATCCAAGTTAGACACAGCACTCAGAGGGTGGCCTCACCAGTGCTGAGTACGGAGGGACAGTCTGCTCCTGGTCCTGCTGGCCACACTTTTGCTGATACAGGCCAGGATGCCATTGGCCTTCTTGGCCACCTGGGCACATGCTGTACTGATGTCTGAATAGACAGTATCCACAGACTTTCCCTCAGCTGACTTCAGAGAGTAAAATATTTTATTATATAGGCAAACACGGCCTTTGTATTTTTCTTCCCAGCACTGTGAAGTTTAAGTAGCTTCAAGTGAATGTACATATTCTGTCCTAGAAGGTGATCAAACATGTTGCAGGAGAATATATTACTAAGAGAAAATTCAGTTTTACTGTATGAAATTCCAAGAATTGAAATCTATTAATCTAACACACAGTCTAAAGTAAACTAATCAATTTTTCATATATATCAGAGGAGACATGAAATAAACTGACAGTGACTCACTGAAATAGAGGTATTCACTTCTTTGAAAAGACAGTAAGATGAGCTTCTGAACAAATGTACAGGGAGTTGAAAGAAAGGACACAGGCTATGTTCTGGGCACAAAGATGTGATTGTCTAAATGGCATTTTTCCATTGCAAAGTTTCTACTGTTCTTGAAAAAATATAATACTTTATTCTCAAAAGACATATGAAAGTTGGGAGGAAATTAGAGCTGAGAAATAGCTACTGTTCTGTGTTTGAAGGGTATTTTAGCTCATCAAATGTAACCTTTGAGAGAAAGGTAAAGACACCTTTTATGCTTATTAGGGAAAAAGCTTACATGACATTTCCCAGATTTACTTATCAAACTGTCCAGTCAGCTGCAACAAGTACCAGGACCAGCAGAAAGCCAGGATGGCTGCTGTGTCTTGTCTCCCAGAATGTCACATTTTCAACTCTCATCACTGCTGTTTCTTTTTCCTATTTTTTATGGCCATTTGACAGAGCTGGAATAGATTAATTTTCTATAAGATCTGGAAAAAAAAGGCCATATCTATGTATTTTTTGTGTTTCAACATAGATTTAAAGGCATGGTGAATAGATTAATAGGTGGAAGAAAATATGGGTCCTTTTCTAAAGAATGAAAATTTCAGGGACTGGGCTAACAAGGTGCTTCTGGAAAGAGTATGAAGAAGGAAGAAAGATGAGGGCTGAGGGCTGCTTTGGGTCTCTCTCCCCTCTGTGTAGACCTATTTGTCACCCTTTAGGCCACTGCAGGTAAGCACATCTTTTCTCAAGCCAAGTGAAGAAAGTTTGTGTGTGAAGTTCCTGAAATGAGGATTTGCCATCACTGTGCCTCTGTCCCTATTTTCAAGTGGATGTTGAGTGTCATTTTTGGTCACAAGACCACATAGAGAACAAGAGCTTCTAAAGCAGTATTTTAGGGGTTCATTCATATGGAAATAAATGATAATTTAAAAACACTATTAGTCTTAATCAGTAAATCCCACAATTTACACAATCCAGAATTAGAAATTATGGTTGCTTACAGGCTTTTATCTTGCTATCATTATTTCTCATTTCTTACATAACAAACAGGACTTGACACACTTCCTCTTACCGTTTATAATCCCACCTTCCATGTACCCTTCTATTTGTTTTAAAATTAACTACTGAGGGGGTTTTTATATGTTTTTCCTCCTCTTATCACCTTTCCTCACAAAAAATTTATCCCATTGCCTGTTATCTCTAATTTAAAACTTAAATGCACCTATTCATTTGAGGCTGCTATCCCTAGAGCAATAGGACAGTGTTTGCACACTATTAATGGCCACATTTTTGGTTTTCTTTCCCATCCTATAAATACAGTCCTGATTTTTGTCACTTCTGTCCCTTAAAATGTAAAAATTATCAGTTTAACAAAAAAAACCATTTCTCTTCTGATGCTGATAGCAGCAGCTGAATGCCAGCAATTCTGAGTACAGCTATGAATATATATTGCTGCTGTCCTCTACTAGTGAAAGCAGGAGCACTTGGCTCTGTGAATGAATATTTCCCAAATAGTGCTATATTCTGTATACCCAGTAATACTATATTATTTGCATACCAATTTTGTCATTAGAATGAAAACATGTCACTTTGTTACAGCTCTGCACTGAACCATTTTTACACCACTAGAAATTATCTCATGTTACAAAAAATATTTCGTGATAGAGAAGCTGATGATTTATTAAATGAGAGGTACTCCACCTGAAAAACAGGTGTTAGTGCAGATTCCTCAGCCTCCCTGGGATATTGTTTCATATACACTTGAAAAGACCAACAGTAATAATAGGAAATAGAGGCAGAGGAGAAATATGAAGCAGAAGAGAAAGGTGTCTTATCTGTATCTTCAAGTACACATAAGAATTAAGTACTTATTTACATATTCTGACAAAGTGAGACAGTTGTGTTTTAGAAACACAACTTCTAGATAAAATTTATGCTGTAAATAAAAGAAGCCTAAAAATGTATGTATCACATAAAATAATCAGCAACACGAGCTCATCTACACCAACAGAAAATTTGTCCTTCATCATTCAGGTATACCATTTCTGAGGATACAATTTCTTTTCTATTTTTTCCAAGTATCTATTGAAGTTTGAAGGTCAGAGAACGCTTGACTCAGGTACAGTTATCTCAGGATACTTTTTTCTGACCTTTAGGTAACTGATGAGTATTTCAAGCCTCATGGGTCTTATTTATAAATTATTAGAAATTATAAAGTATTATATATTATATAAAAATTATTATAAATTCTAAATTATTTATAAAACCCTTATGGGTTTTATTTATAAATTCCCATGGCATTTTTTTAGGAAAGAATTATTCCTGATGTTCAGCATTTCTGTATTTCAGACTACCAGGACTTCAGCTATCATCATTGCTCCAGCTCACTGCTCAGACAAAGAGAGTTGGATGAGGTCTGGGCCATCCACTTCTCTTGACTGACTGGTTAAGTTTATGAATTCTTGTGGTCATAGGTTTTAACTTTTTTACAGCAATGTCTTCAATTTCCCAGTACCTGTTCTTTAACTTCAGGCTTGCAGGTCTGCCTTGGTGACAAATGTCTCCATTACAACAGATTCATTTTATTTTTTCAGTCTCAAAAAGGTCTTAAAGATTTAGGAACTAATAGAGCTAGGCAAATACAGCAAGAAATGTCAGTGAATGATTAGTTCAATATTTTTTAATTAATTCTTTTAATTTGTGTCTAGCAATAGTCCAATGTGTGGGTTTCACAAGTTGGTAGAGCTAAAGAATCAGCAATTTTTAAATAAGTATTGGAGTATAATATCAAGACTCACTTTCCATAAAATACGTACACCAGAAATCAGATTTTAAGAGCTCTGAGAATTTATTAGGGAATTGAAGAACTTCTGTTAGTGTGAAAAAGCTAAGGAAGCATTGCAACTGTATTTTAGTAAAGTGGAAGTCACCCCTCAAGATAAGAATAATTGCACTCTTCAGAGATGGCAGGAGCATGCTGGCTCTGCAAGGCAGTTGTTCACACCAGCCTTTCTCATTTCCATTTCTGTTCGAGCCACTTCAAGCAGCAGTAAAGAATGTACATTTTTTTTAATAGCACACATTGAACTATTGTTAAAAACTGTGAGCTACACATAAGTCACGTGGCAGCTTGGGAAGCTCATCAGTTTACAACAAGATTTATCTGTTGTCAAATCAGAAGGAGCTGTGCCTCAGTAAGAACTGCAGTAATCTGATCTGAAAGGGCATGTTTAAAGATTTCATAATTAGTTCATTATCTGTGAATGGGCTATGGGCTATTTTCCAATTAATCTACTCATTTTATTCAGGGACTAGATACTAACAATAATAGATCAAAAGAAAACGCATTCCTCTTGCTTCAAGTACTTCTGTATTGTGTTTGTAATTTCCTCTGCTCTAGAGTGATTTATTTCTTTCCTCTTTCTTCACTTCTGGCCTGCCCTGAAATATCAGTTTGATTAGGGTGTCTGAGGACTCAAGTTCTGCCATTGGAAGTGCAATACTGAAAGGGCTTTTCTTCTCCAAACCAGAAACATTTTCTGAGGCTAAAGGTAGATTAAAGGAAATCTGAGGAGTTAAGGAGGATGGGAAGAAGCTCAAATTCTAAGAGCAGTGAAATAAAGCACCTCTTTATTGGCAACTTTGATCAATATTAGAAGGGAAGAGAAATCAGCATTCATCGCTTTTGCCAACAGTTTTTCCAGGAGTAGTAGCTCTTTTCTTCTTGATTAGGTGTGTATCAGATATAAACCTCAAAGAAAATATTCATTTTAGCCATCAAAGCCTATCACTGTCCAAATGAAAAATAGGCAACAGAATAACTAATTTCCAGTTTAAAAAAAAAAAAAAAAAAAGTCCAGGGAATTAAATAACATCTGCTTTAAAGAATTAACAAATTTAAACAGGAGAAATTCTGCAATAATGCCCATACAAATGCCCAGTATATAAGTGACACCATCATTTATTCTACTTATGACTAGACATCCAGTGGTTCATCATGTTTTAAACATATTTCCTCCAGTCAGTCTCAGTCAGCTAAAGGAATAAGTCACAGTGCTTTGACATAAATACTTTCCTTGGGCTGCACCTTTAAAAAAAATTCCTGAATTATTCTAACACTAAGCAGTGGCAAACAAAGAAAGTGAAATAAATGATAGTGGAATACTATTTTTATCCAATTTAGAAAATTTCCTCAGAACACTCATTATTGTTTCATATTTTTGCCCACTTAGCTGTTAAATGGGGAATGTGCCCTGTGCTAGAAACATAGGAGGTTTTTAGCTGCTCTTACACAGTATGGAAAAATTATTTTTATACTACAACCTAGATGTTCAAACTTTGGAACATTTCACTATATCTAGGTGAAAGGCTGAAACATTAAAATACACAATGAAATATGACATCTTGCAGTTGCTATGTGTTGTCTGAATGGATTAGGGGAGATTTTTTCCTTCAGCTTTTCTCCTTATCTATTAATATAGGCAAAGAGGCTTTTTTTTCAGGAAGATCTCTGTAGGAATATAAGACCACAGGCATTCATGTCAGCATGACTGTTTTCTGGTTTTGACCACTTGTCATTTATTACTCATTTCAGCCAGATGCACATAATAAGAGCTGAGTCTCACATGGTTCCCTGTGTAAGTGCCAAAGTCCAAGATGTCAATGTTTAGGACCAGAATTCCACAGGGACACTGCCAAATCTGTCCATTCCCAGAGATGCCTCAATGGGTTGATGTCGCAATTTATCAGCAGAGCTCCCATATATATATAAATGTATTCACATTAATCCACATTTGATTTTTTTCTAAAAATAAGCTGCTTGTTTGCTTGATTTAACAAATAGAATGGGATTCAGCTGAGAGTAAGATATCTTAATTTATACATCTATATACAAGGATTCAGATATGACCAGGTGAGACCCTACTAAAGTTAAGACACAAGCTATCAACCAGATATTGAAATTGTAAAGTTATTTAGCTGACTAGCTGCTACAGTAAAATTCAGCAGCCTAAACAGAGGCGTCCAGTGTAATTTCAGATGCTGTGAATGATCTTTCTTGTCTTCAGTTGCTGCCACAAAAGTGTGGAGGTATGCTGTGCCTGCCCTATCTGCCTGCCCTGTGCAGATCTCCTGGCATTACAAGCATCACAGGAAGCCTGTGCTCAGGAAACTGAGTCTCACCCCAAGCAGCTGCTCCTGGGATGAGGTGAACTGCTCTAGAGGCATTAATGACTGCATTGACTGTCACAGAAGCCTAAACTCCTGGCTAATGCCTACTTGTACAAACTGTAGTTCAGATACCTTGGTTTTGAACTGAATCCCAACCACAAGCTTCCTTTCTTCTTCCTTTCTTCTGAAACAAACATTTCATTCCAAGAAAGTCTAGGAAATTACAAGGCTGTATCCCCAGCAATGCAAAGAGAAAAAAGGACTATTTCCTACTTTGTTTTTTGACTTACAGCATTACAGACTTGTTTTCTGCTGCTGCTTTTGAGGATTGGACTGCATATTTCCGATTTGTAGATGTGATGTATAGGGAGGACTCTCCCTCTTTTCAACCAGCAGTTCCAATCTTTGTAAATCAAGCCTGGAAATCCATCATCACCCAGGGAGCTTCCAAAACAGTGGACAAGAATATCATTTTTATGTGCTTTTATACTGCTTGTCAATCTGTACTTAGTTTATGCCCAGAAGAGCAACTTTAATAAGAAAGACTTGAGCTAAGGTTTCAAAAGATGAAGCATCCAGGAGTTTTAAGATATTCACACCCTACAGCTCACTCCTACCTGGTGATGAGTGCCATTGCTCTTTTGTGGGACCAGAATAGCTACTTGTGTGGCTTGTGACATAGGAAATTACCCAGCTCAAAAAATAAGCCAGAAATTAAAGAAAGCCATTAAAGGAAAGAGAGGTTATTTCAAATCAAAATCAATAGATCCAATTTACAGTGTAGCCACAGGAAGCAGAGTTGAAAAGCAAGTACATGGGGATGAGAACAGGGAAAAGGTCCTAGAGAGGGATGAGATATGGAAGAATAGGGCAAGAATATTTCAAAAGGGTTTTGCAACACATTTCTTTGTCATAAGAAACTGCAGTCTGAAATAACCTCATTTCTAAACAAGCTGTAGCCTGGTAGTTGGTATGTGCACCTGAAAACTAAGACACACTCACTGAACTCCACTCTGCAATTTCCATCAGGAAAGGTTCTGCCCTCTCAGATAAACCCTTTAATAGAGTGAAATTAGGTGGGGAACCAACTACATTTACAGAGATTTCTCTTTCTCAGGCATCTCAAGGATAGATGGACCTACTGAGTTTCTCTGCTAAGGAAGCAAATATCCTTCCTTCTGTGCAGGAAATAAAAAGTCAAAACTTGCACAGCTTGGGTACCCAAACTGGTTTTAAAATTTTGAGGGAAGGTTGGGCTGGGCAATCCCATGTTTCTGTCAGCCCAGCCACATGCCTTGCCAGAGGCTGATTCAGGTCTGGTACAAATGTGATGGTGCAAGGCGATGGAGGGGGACACCCTGGCCCACACATAGTCTCTCTGTGTCTAGGACTGCACCCAGGCTGTATCACTGCATGCACAGAGACAACTGCTGGGGCCAGACTGCCAGTCACCTAATTACCTGGATATGCAGTCAAATCCTGCCTTCTCAATGTGGGGAATACCTCCAGGTAGTCTTCAAGAAACAAAAAACACATGTATACCCAGCTTTTGGGTTTGCTTGGTCTTGGTGCAACCCAGGAGGTCACTGCTGGGTGATGTGGTCACACTTAAAGCTGCAGTTCTTTACCTATGTTCTCTTCTGCTAAATTGATACTGTTACCTGAGATAAATTTGACATTTCCAGAAAAAAAGCAGATTTGCCTCTAAAATCATCATCTATTCCTAATTTCTTTGTCAATTAGAGAACAGCTCCCAGGCTTGGAAGGGAACAATAGTCTCTCTCTGAGGTGATAACTTTATGACATGCTACACTGTTCAACCCCTTGCTTTGCTGTCATGGTGTTCACTTTATCTTGCCATGAGCTAGAAGCCTTAATTACAATCTTGTGTCTTCCATTGTTTGAGACAAATGACTAAGTGACTTATAAAGACAATTAGATTTCAGTCTGGTCTAACTAATCTCTTTCCAAGTGTGAGATCTTATTAGACACACCAGGCCTTTTTCTGAAGAGAATAAGGGAAGATGGGAAGGGGAGAGCTGCCTTTGAAATTGTTTCAGGGACTAAAACACTGAGTAATCAATTGTCATTGCTGAGTCTTCTTTGGTTGTCACCAGCTACCTTTTCTATTCCTGCTGCACTTAAATACATCCAGTTGAAACTAGATCTACAAGGGTAACAGGAAGTGGACAAGAACAATAACTCCAAGGCACTGTTTTGTGAAAATGAATTTATTAGCTGTTTTGCAGGAGCCAGAAGTGAAATTCTGTCATGGTCTGATTGTTCTTGTATTTGGGGAGAGAGGAGAGCGCCCAACTTTCCATTCACTTTGAGCTTGTCTTACTGTCTTTAGGATCTCACGTCTGATTGGTGCAGGGGGACATGAACATATTTGAATATCACATAACCTTTGCTCTGAAGAGATCATTAACCAGCCCATTACACCAAAATGGAATTCACAGAATTCACAGAATTACTAGGTTGGAAGAGACCTTCAAGATCATCCAGTCCAACCCATGTCCCAAACACCTCAGCTAAACCATGGCACCGAGTGCCACACCCATTCGTTTTTTAAACACCTCCTGCCACCTTGGGCAGACAGTTCCAGAACTTTATTACTTTTTCCATAAAAAAGTTTTTCTGATATCCGGCCAATATTTCCCTTGGCGCAGCTTGAGACTGTGTCCTCTCATCCAGTTGCTGCCTGGAGAAAGAGACCAACCTCCACCTGAGTACAGTCACCTTTCAGGGAGTTGTAGAGAGTCTCCTCTTCTCAAGACTAAACATCCCCAGCTCCCTCAGCCATTTCTCACAGGGTTTGTGTTCCAAGCCCCTTACCAGCCTCGTTGCCCTCCTCTAGACACGCTCAATACCTTGAATACCTTTAAAACCAGAAAAAACACTTCTTAATTTTCTTCCTGATTAATTTCTAAAAATTCGTATTTGTCTTTTTAACTCACACCTTAGTGCTGCATTTCTTGACCCTTTGGTTTTCTTTGTGGACAATTCTTCTCCAGGTTGACTGGATAAAGGATCAAGCATAACAGATTTACACCAGAAATTCAGGAGATGGGGCAAGAGAAACACAAGAAGCCCAGCACCAGAATAGGTCATGGAAGGAGATGATGAGATATTTTTTGAGAAGTATATGGGCAAATTTTTATCAGACCTGATTTTGATGAACTATTTTCTGTTATGAAATGCCAGAGGACATCCTAGGCAGGCAGAACTAAGCCTGGACCTGCCCCAGCATCACAACCAATGCAGTAAATTATTGCTAGACTTTTCTTCCTCCTTGTGGTGCTGGGGAAGCTCCCATGGCCCAGCAGCAGAAGAAGATTCCCCTTTCTGTAAGCTACTTTGCAGGGCTCTGCTCTCCACCAAGTGTGCTTGAAAAATATTACTCAGATAGATTTAGCTGCTGGAGTTTGAAAGATCTCTCCCTCTTCCACCCAAAAGTCATATATACTTAATGAAATATGGAAATAAGTAAAAATCAATTTTCTATACACTGATATTCAGTTACTGATGCATTAAGTTATTGCTTTCATTTAATTGTTTATATTAATTAAACATAATAATTAGTTCTTCCTTATTTATGTTGTCTATTCATCTAAAAATGCCACATCTGGTTATCCTAGTGTTATTAAATCACAGTAACGAGACCTGAAAGACTGACAGTCTACCACTTTCAATGAACCATCCCAAGATGGAGGTACACATAATTTTCCAAGTTTGAAAAAAATTCCACCTCAGATTAGAACTTATTTTAGTTCCCATGTGTTAGCTAAAAAGGTACTGCACACAGGAAAGAACAAAATATTTTCTGATACGTGTCTCTAGAATATACATTTTTTAAAAATACCTTGTATCAATTTTATATATCCTAATATAAATGATTTTTATATATCATGACTAATCTTAAAGATCATGAACCAATTTTTAAAGTGCTTTTCTGAATCTCACTAAATAACAATCTGGATCTTAGGCTATCTTTGCGAATTATGTCTATATCTATAGGGCCCATCATGTTTCCCACATTCAAATGATAAAACAATAATGTATTTTATTCTTTTTACTTATATGAATTAATCTTGTAATTTGTAAATGTTTTCTGAGTTCAAGAAGTGTGTTTGCAAATTTAAATTGATTGAAAACTTAGATTGGTTCTAAATATAACATAACACAGAATAACATAACACAATGTCTGGAAATTTGTGACTTATATAAAACTTTCTTTATGAAGCTTAATGTACCAATGAAAAGGTTTAAAAGAGTCAATTTTCATTTCTAGTTGAACAACCAAAAATGCATTTTAAACTTGGAAAAATAACCATTCACTTTATACTACTTCAATCCTATGTTTTTATAAATTCCTTTTACTGAGGCAGGTGAACTTCTTCAGAATGAGGACCCCTGGGAATTTTAAAATAACTTCACGAAAGACCTTTGCTTGTAACAAGAAGTGTTTAAGTTCCTAGGCCAGATCTCTTGCTCTGCCAATTGTTCCAGAAATTCAGAAAGACATTTCAAGCACAGAAAATAGAAGGGTGTGCTCATAAATATAGAATTTGCGTAATTCTAGAGAACAAGGGATTTATGTTGTCTTCCTATCTGGAACTACTTGAAGGCATCTTGCATACCTAGTTATGCTTTGCAACGCTTTGAGATTAAACTAAAACTCTTTTGCAACAAAGTGTGTTAGGTTGACCTTGGTTGGCCACCAGATCGCCTACAAGCCATTCTATCACCTCCCCCTCTCAGCTGGACAGGGAAAAATAAGATAAAAATCTTCTGGGTCAATGTAAAGTTTAATAGCAGAAAATCAAAGGCCTCACATGGAAGCAAAGGGAAACAAAAGGATTTATTCTGTACTTCTAATCAGCAAGTGATGTCCAACAGTTCCTAGGAAATAGAGCCACAGCACACAGAGCAGTGCACTAGAAGTCAAATGTCGTAACACCGAGTGTGCCACTCCTCCTCCTTTCTCTTAGCTTTTATTGCCAAGATGACCTCACATGGAATGGGATATTGCTTCCACTGTGTCAGCTGTCTCAGCTGTGTCCTGTCCCAGCCTGTCACCCACTCCCATCCCCCTGTTCTGTGGATGGGATTGGAGATGCAGCCTTGATGCTGTGTGTCCAGCAGTGCCCAAAACGTGGCCGTCCTTCTGACTCGGTTACAGCCACAAACGCAAAGCACAGCACTGTGAGGGCTTCTATAATAGAGGATAGCTCCTCCTCAGCAAGACCCAATATGTGTATTCAAAATACTCACAGGAATTCCCGCTACAAAAATGGCTGGAATTTCATCTGCAACTAGAGCATATGACTGAAACATTTCCTTAGTACCTCAAACACAGCAAGCAGCTAAATGTTAAGGAACTTAACATTTTATTCATTCTTTTGCTGTTGGGGTTTGACCCATTATTTCTATAAATGCCTTAGTTATAATTTTGTCTTTTTCCTCTTCACTTATAGGCAGAGAAAACTGCAACCTTAGAATATTTAGAAGGGATTATACATACCCATTACTACCTTACTATCCAGAGCAGGAACTGGAAATTACCAAAATGAACCACTAATCCTATGTAGAAATAATGTTTTCTTTTCTCTGGGAATTGGCTTAGCTCAAGTTCTGTAGGGGTGATGAAATGAAATAAAAACTGTCCCAGGAACTCAAAACACAAACATCTTTAAAGTACATCCTAAGAATGTGAAGTAAAATGCTACAAAGCTGTATCTAAACATGGACATGGGGTAAATCTTCCTGTCCACACAGGTTAATACTAGTCAGGAAGAAAACTTGACTCAACAAAAATAAATTTTCCCTACTTACAAAACAAACAAAAAACAAACACAAAAAAACCCAAGAAAACTAACAACAACAAACCAAAAACGTCTTGGAGAAACTTTAGAAGATTACTTGGGACCTTTGATTATTTACTGAAATATAGCTTGGTATAAATTTACCTGTTCTGAAAAAAGCATTCCAGGGCTGGAGAGTATGACCAGACTTTGATTTAAGGGTCTTCAACCCTCAGAGAATAGAATTGCTATAAATCACCTTGTTATCTTCAGTGATTTTTAGATGATCTGAGACCTACATCTTCCTTTGCTGCCACTTCCATGTTTCTTTCCAGAAACATGAGTTGCACATTAACTGTGACCTATAAAGTTTTCTGTTCAATAAAAGCAGCACAACATACTTTTTGTAGCCTATTTGCCTTGTGTAGACTTGAATGAAGTCAAGTTTAGGCACCTGAACTGCCTAAACACAGTGAATAGGTAGTGATTTAGTGTGCATTTGTTTAGAACCCAAACTCATTAACTCCACAGAACTAATTTGTCAACCCCCAAAAAGATGTACATGCCATGAAGCAAAATCAGGGCTGCTGGATCTAAGCTTAACAATTCCTCAGTCCAGAAATGACAAAGGCTATTCTTTCTCAGCAACTGTGGGCATTCAACTTACCAAAAGACTACAGAAATGCAAGTTATGAGAAGCTACTTTGGCCTCACTAACAAATTCTGCTCCTAACGTGACATGTCAGCAGCAACTGAAGAGGTAAACAGAAGAATTGCAATTTTACATGAATTTGCTCTGAGTAAGGAGCAAATTTTTTTCTGAAAAACTTTCCTTCTTTGTGCAAAACTGGCTGATTGAAAACTTCAGGTGATATTATAAATAGTGCTGTTAAACAGATCATAATTTCTCCAAGTTGAAACACACCAGCTTGGCATTATATGAAAATAAGCTAAATGCAATTATTTCCTTGCAATTTGTGGAAAATGTAACTGGTCTTTTTTCCTTACTAAAAAAACCAAAACAAAACAAAATCCACAGAAATCAACAAGAAAGTCCCACACCTTTAGAAAGAAACAGATCTCCAGATGCAAGTCTTGTCACTTTTCTTTCCCATGATATGTCAGGGCACAGCAGGTGGATTGCTCAGCTTAAAAGCATCTTCCATGGGAAGCAGGGTCAGTCCAGGATGGACCATTCCCTCTGGGAATCTGACTCAAATTTCACCAAAGGAAGGGGCTGCCCTTGGCCACACTACCTTCAAGCTGTCACCTGGACTTCCAGGAAGGGGGACGTTCTTGGGGCCCTGATGCTGTACTTCATATACACCATCAGGCAGTGCCAGGGAGAGACTGCACACAGACAGGCAGAAGGCCTTTCCACAAAAATACAGAAGTCAAAACAGAACTTCTGCTGCTCAACTCCTTTCTATCTGTTCATTCTTTTATTCCATAGGTACTCATCTGTTAAGCTAACTTCTGTGTTCCATCTGTTCTTTGCCTTGACAACCATTACCCCCATGAACAATATCCATACTTCCTGAATGGAGAGGTTTCACATCATTTTATTTGCTGTCTTAGGTCCTGCTTCTGAAAAGAGCCTTACACAGGCCCAGGGTCCTAATTTCTCTTGTAAGGACAAGCAACAAGAAAACTTGAGTAGTGGGTTTATCATATAGAACAAAAATGCAGCCACAATCAGTACAAGACAACTTTCCAGGTCAAAGCAAAGTGTTCCATATAAAGGATGATGGGCAGGATTTTCTGAAATGCCCATGGAAGGGTGTCCATAAAAGAGCAGTAGGGAAAGGAACCATAGCAGGGTTTGGAATTGGCAGCAACTCCTTCACATCAGCTTGTCACATGCACATTTTATTCCATGCTCAGAATGCTGTGAAGTGGCCTAGGATTTAGAATGCTGCTCTCATCAATCTTGAGGTGGTGAAGCATCAGAAAATTTTGTCAACATGTGACTGAGGACAATATTGTGCTCAGAGAACCACAAGCATTCAGCAAAGCACTGAGTTTTGACACCATCAAAGCAACTTCAGTCACAGGTCAACTGCTCAGTAAGTCTGATTCAATTGTAAATGTCTTGGCAAACAGCAGGATGCTAAATGCATAGAGCCATGAGCCATTCAGTTTTTTGTAAATGGTCCATTTGCTGCAATAAAGAAATGAGGGTCAATAGGGAAGTGCTTTCCTTATTTATTTCATTTCTCATAAGGCAAATTCATTCTGGACCATTAGGTTACATATCCAACCAAACCCAGAATAGAATCAGTTTCTTAGAATCCCCTCTATTTTTTTATTGCTTTTAACACGTTTTTCTTTCTTGTATTACATATAACTGAAAAACCCACACAGGAGAATTTCTTCCTTCTCAAGTGCTATGAAAGCACAAATAACTATAACAATAAACCAGATTTCTTGCTTCTGTAACTTCATTGATTTAAAAGTGTTCAGATGCAGATAATCTGGGATAATAACTTCTTTCAAGTGTGAGCAGATAAAACCACTAAACAAAAAGCTGCCATAATAGCAGCAGATTAACTATCACAATACATAGGACTAAAACTGTTCTTATTTATACCAACACAGAGTGATCCACCTTGAACCGTTAGGTGAGCTGCTGTTTGGAAACCAGCCACAGATTTTTTTGATAACAGGGTACTTTTTGAGCTAGCCTAAATAGAAGATGCCCAGTGGAACTCCTTCATGAAAACTAACAGAAGACATACCAGAGAAAGGTCACAATCTTCACTTCAGATGTGTTTATGTTGGGTGTAGGGTTTTTATTTGGGCTCTAGAAACCACTGCAGTAAGCAGCAGGAGTGTAGAGGTAATATATTCTTTATATCTTACCAAATTATTCTTTGGATGCAAACTCTCCAGTTACATACAGGAATTTATCAAAGAATAGACTGCATGATCAGCCTCAACATATATCATGTCATTTGCACTTAAGTTGTATTCTTGGTATATGATTTTGTTGTTGCATTTCGATTCTGCTTACTTTTCTATATTCTTAGATACTTGATGTGTGTTGTCCTTAATAAACATATGCACAATAATCCAGTTTCAGGAGCATTTTTTGGATGTGCTTTACTTTGCAAGTAAAGGCACAGGCTGCTCCTGGAGAAGCTGTCAAAAATGCTTTGGCTAACACAGAGACCTGGAAAATGAAATGTAATTCGCGTTGTTTGTTCTGACAAAAAAAGCATTGCTTCTGGGCAATTTTTTTCCAGCAAATTTGAAGGGATTTTGTAGAGAGCTATACACAACTACAATTGTTCACATTTTTGTACTGGTGTCGGAAGTATTTTAATTAAATTTTTTTATGGGAAAGCTGTCTCATGAAAAGATCTTTTTGTGGGGTTAATTTTGCTCTGCCACAAACCCACTGACTAAAGTGTGTTTATGCCAAAAATGTTTATGTGCAATTTTGCTCTAAATTAAATACAGATGATAATTGCAATGAATCACTGAAAAAATGGCTGTATCATTTGAAACTTTAATTAAGTGAAAAGTGTATTAGCCTTCAAAAAACATTTGGATGGCTCTAAGTGTGCTGCTATGGCTTAGCTTATTGCATTATTGTAACCATGACTGATGCTGTTTTAGTGACATTCTAATGATTCATCATCAAGTGTATTCTGACAACTCGATATTCTGGCAGATGAAGTGGACTTACAGAAAGATGTTGTCTGCGGGGGAAAAGCCTTTAATAAGTCTGAATAAAACCACAAAATTTTCAGAAAGATAGATGACTGTCATAATTTTTATATGTACTGCACAATGTAATTGCTTTTTCATTGTTGTTGCAAGTTTAAACCTCTGAAAATAGGATTCCATTTCACATGGGGAGTCAAAGCTTAGGGAGTGAAATGTACCCAGATGTGCAGAGTGAGTCATATTCTGTGGCTGCTGACAGGGATTTCAAAGAGGCATGCCCATGTCTTTTCTCAAAGCCACATGTGCCTGCACTCATCCACCCCAGTCAGAAAGCTGAGGAGCAACTTGGAAGAGAGCAAGAGGAGAAGACAAGCAGAATTGTGCGCCCAGGCAGGAGGAGGGTGATCAGAGTTCTCTAGGGTGATCTAACACCCAGTGGCACTGGGACAAGAGTGTTGTATGACTTAGTCCCTGCCATGCTGCTTGTGGGCATCTGGGTTGATCAGCCACTGCTCTCAGGTCCCCCACCTGCACCCATGGGGCGTCTCTGGCCAAGAGTGTGCAACGGCAAACTAGCTAAGAGGCAGAGAGCCTAGTTTTGGGAACAGCCTGCACTCCAACAGGGTGAATGGGAAAGAGACATCATATCTCATCATCCTCAGCTTTGTGTGCAGTAATTAAACACACTGTTGGACACATTACCCAAAGCTCCTCTCAGACTAAATGAGGAAGTAAAGGTACTCAACTACAGTGGTAAATTGCCATCTAAATATCTGTGCTAAAATTATCATAATATCATAGAATTGCTTAGGTTGGAAAACACATTTAAGATCCCTGAGTCCAGTTGTTAACCCATCACTGCCAAGTCCACCACTAATCCATGTCCCTCCATGGTACTGGGACTTCACCACTTCCCTGGACAGCCCGTTCCAATGCCTGACAACCCTTTCTGTGAACAAATTTTTCTTGATGTCCAACCTAAATCTCCTCCAGCACAATTTGATGTCATTTCCTCTTGTCCTATCTCTTATTACCTGTGAGAAGAGAGCAACCCCCAACTCACCACACCCTCTTTCAGGTAGTTGTAAAGAGCAACAAAAGTCCCCTGAGCCTCCTTTTCTCCAGGCTAAACACCACCAGCTCCCTCAGCCACTCCTCATTAGACTTGTCCTGCAGACCTTTTCCCAGCTTCACCAGCCTTGTTGCCCTTCTCTGAACACACTCCAGGACCTCAAGGTCCTTTTGAATGTGAGGGGCCCAAAACTGAACACAATACTCAAGGCGCACCCTCACTGTGCTGAGTACAGGGAGAAAGTGTGGCACAACACAGGAGCCATGCAGTAGGTATTGATGCAGCTTCATAGAGCAATGGGCCACATTAAATGGACTGTTAAATGAAATGGAGCACATTAAATACAATTAATATTGCTGCTGCTTGTTCTACACATGCATTCAGTGGTGCAGACACCTTACACATGCTGTAACAAATGCATACCCCAAAGCTCACTACATTATCGCTCCATTGTCGTGTCTATGCTTTGGCCACTTCTCCCTGCTGTTGAAAAGCTGCTGAGAGCATCCAGCATCCTGGGCTTCAGCTGGCTCAGGGCCAGTACCCCACCAGCACAGTCAGGAGAAAGCCACCTCTCAGAGGACACAGGGAGCCTGCAGGGTTGCTATAGCTGCAGCCCCCACTGCTTCCAGTGCACATCCATGAGCTGGACCTCTCAGTGCCAGCATGGCAGGCCAGCCTGGGGAACAATGGGGCCTGGGATGACCCCATTTCTGACTTTGTCCAGTCCTGCTCTCACTGTCAGCCCCCGCAAGGCAGCCAAGGCCTTGATGTCTCTATTACAATAGCCTGTGAAATTTCTCTGTTATTTCTCTATCACTGTGCTGCAGATTAAAAAAAAAAAAAAAATGCTGAGAATGTTAGTATCAAATCAAACTGCACTAACTTCCCTTGAAATGGTTGTAAATCCTGCTATCTTTTAACTCCATATAGTAGGCATAATATTAAATAAAATTAATATTGTTACTGCTTGCCCTATTCATTTATTCAATAATGCAAACCTGCACTTGATTTGAAGCTATGTATAAATTTAATATACATACCATTACAACAAGGTCACTTTGGAGAAATATATGTGATTGATTCCAGGGAGGTGGTATGCAAAGGGAAAAAGTAATCTTGTATGGAAAACACACAATATCAAACTGAAAACAGCCTGTTTTCAGTCAGAGTATATAAATGACAACTATTATAATTTCACTTTACCACACAGCCAAGCATTGGCTTGTTGCAGCTTTGCCAGTTGTTTTCCATAATAAATTAAATTCTCTTCAGGGCTGGCCTTCTTGCTGTGTTTGTCACTCCACTATCAGAGTACTTTACACACACAAAATCACCTTTTGGTTTTTGCCTTCAGATGAATTCTTGTACCAGCTCCTCTACTCTGTGCTATCAAAATAAAAAGCTAACAATTAGGATGAAAAATTTATGAAAATAAGAAAGGGCAAAGTAATGTTCTTGAGCATATTTCTCCTCAGCACAATATTGCAAACAAACTCTGTGAGGCAACAGACAGCACAGAAAGAGAAATTTCCATCATAGTATTAGTGTGAACAAGAGATCCAAGCAGGAAGCACAGGTTCCTTTCCTCTGAGCCCTGTGCCATGCCAATATTTAGCTGTTGCTGGTCATCAATATTTAGACCAGACAGAATAGGCTGATATTTAATTAGTATACTTGTGTTACAACCTTTGTATATTTTTCATCTGAAATGGCCATTAAACTTCAGCAGAATCCAATGCACCACCAAAATATTTCTCTCTTCTACCTAGCAAGCAAAGGCCACTGGATGCTGGCTCAAACCCAGCAGCAGTGGAGCATCTCCTCAGACAACTACCTTATTTCAAAAACATTCAAAGGGAAAAGGAAGTCATTACATCTCATAAATTGCTCCAGCAGATATT
Organism: Lonchura striata; assembly: GCF_050655825.1. NCBI lineage: Eukaryota > Metazoa > Chordata > Aves > Passeriformes > Estrildidae > Lonchura > Lonchura striata. The sequence goes on from NC_140705.1 coordinate 32,216,902, forward strand.
TTATCCAACTATAAAGAAAAAAACATACTCATTGTCCTGACTTTTTATTTGGTCAGCTGTCAGCAAGTAGATGTTAGCGTATATGCTGAGACTCTCCTGCTTCTTTACTCCTTACCTTAGCACAAAAGAGAACTGTGGGGCAGGCAGTAGTTCCTCAGCACCCTGATGAGGTCTGTAAGGTGGACAGTGAGACAACAGTGGTTGAGGACTGGGGAAACTGAACAAGGATTTGCTCCCTTCATTCTTTTTCACTTATGTTGTACAATGTGTTCATATATTCTGTCTTCTCTTAGCACTGGAAGGGGAAACAGAAATTCTTAAATTATCAGAAAATCCTTTTGCATCACTGAACAAAAAATACTGTCATATTTTCTACAGTAGATGAGTACAATAGGATCTGAGAGTACAATTGGTAGGAGATGAAACAGAAAAGACAGACTTGGTATTTGTGTTCTCCATTATGTGAGTACAACAAGCTGTTCTGTGTAGGTAATTTTCTGCTGAGATCATACACAAAAACACATGAATCAGGCCCAAGACTGCAGGTGGCAGAATCATCTCGGGCTACTTTCAGACTTGCACCTAGATCTACTTTTATAACCACAAGTTGTCAAATTGGATACCTCTGTGAAGAGCTCTCATAGCTTTCCTCAGTCCTTGTTTTGTGCCTCTACACCTTCCACAAATTAGAGAAAACTTATCATTTTTATTTGTTGTATGCATAAAGCAGAAGATATTATATGTGTTCATACTCCATCTGTCCTGTCTCTTTTCTTCATTACTCTTCATTACAGTACATTAGATTCAAAATCCCAGATTGTTTAGGGTTCAGCCCTCCATCAACCTTTGCCATGATACTGATCTTTCTGTGCAAGCTCTAATGTGTGGAGGTTCTGTGGATGTATGATGCAACCAGAAGTTTCTTCATATATGGTTGGTATCAATAGTTTTAAATGCATGCCTTTTGGTTTCCCACATCACTAGTTTGCTAATAGCAATTCACGATCCATAACAATATTTTCCTGAAGGGCCCTTCTAGTGTGAACATCTTTAACTGCTTTTAGACTCTTCAGGAAAGTCATAAAACACTCAAAATAATCTCCTTCTTTTAAAAAGCATTTGCGATAGAATAATATATCACCTCAAATAAGCTAATTACATCTGATAATGGCTGAATATTGCATTGCAGGACAGGTGCAGCAAACTCAACAGCAGCACTCTACTTTTTGTGTTCTATCATGTTAATACAAGCAATAAATCAATGACGTGTTCCAAACCTTGACTTGCCCCAGAAAAGTGGAATGCTAACAAAATTTAGCACATCCAGCCTAGAATTTCTCCCAGACAGATAGGTCTCTTTTCACTCTAGAAAGGCCTAAATTCTCCTTTCAGCATAAAGGCAATCTTCCAAGATGCTGAGCATGCAATGGATCTGAATGTACCCTCTTTTGGAGATTGCATTAACTCAGAAACAGGTATACTATTCAGATTAATGATAGGGCAAACAGAGTCCTGAGATGAATGATACAAGAGACAGAGCGTTATGGAAGATGGTTTCAGAGATAATAGGAAACAAGGAAATGTCAATTCAGAAAGCCAGAAAAGTCTGTTTTCTGTTTTACAATATAAACATGCAGAAAATTTCAGTCTCCAGAGGAAAAAAGTAATATGAAAGGATTTTAAAATATTGACATCTCATAGTCTTGAGAATGAAGGCAAAATTAAGGCTAACGTTAAAAAGTCAAAGGACTAAATGATGGGAATTGGAGCTATATCTCATTTGTCTAAGAGTATTGTGCAATTAAAGTCATTGATGATACTTAACTCTATTCTCTACAAGGTGTGTACCCCTTAGTCTGCAGGTACTGAACAGGTATTTCTCCTCTGAAGTTTTGGTATCCTTCCTTAATTGCTGTAGCATAAAAAGATATTCATTTGATTAAGATAAAGGTAACCAGAAATAGCTACTAGTAATACCCAAAAATCACTAAAAACTAAAATTAGCACTCTGAGAGGACCCAACATATGGCTCATCCAGATTTTTAGTGTTAAATCTGGTCAGGATGCTGGATGACAATGCCTTTAATGCAATAATACATAAAGGGCTGCAGGCATTAGCCTAGCATGGGCTGTCATGGAAAGCAATGAGAGTAATCAAGGTTCCCATTTCAATTGAACAAGGACCTGAACACGCCTATACACTATATAACAGTGATGTTCCAGTTCTCTGGTCAGAGCCATTTTCATTTCAATGGACCCTCTGCAAGAAACCTGTTTATGCAGAATTTAAGGAAATTAAGTAGATTCTTTGCTAAGGACTAAAGAGATGCAATGTACCACATCACAGAAAAACATTTGGTTAGCTTTGTTAAACTTTTCTGCTAGCTGATCATGGTATCCCTAACTACTTATTCTGACATCACAGCACCTGGCTCCTACACATCTTCAACTCTGAAGAAAAGCTTTGAAGCAGGTCAGCTCACAGATCAAATGGCAACATCTGAGATAAGGTAATGCAGTCTCTGTGAAGCCTTTGATGAATGTACATGACTTATAGGTACAGCAGACACTACCAGTTGCAATACCTGAATTTCAGTTCCTGTTATCACAACACTACAATACTTAAGAGTATTTATGATACTTCTTTTTTTGTTTTTGTTATTTGGGTGTTAACAAAGTGTGGCAGCCATACCAAGAAAAAAGATAGATTTGACTTAGAGAACCTGATGTGACTGAATTGTAAATTTTCTTCATAGTTCACACAAAGAAGTTCCTGCAACTATTTCCCTCTATTTTTATTGTAATAACCTCTTCTATATAGCATTATTTAACCTTGAGGAAATCTGTCTAAGCATTTATTGAGGAATCTTTCTGTCTGCCCTGCCTCGTGCAAAGTTATTCCGTAAAAAATTTGTTTTGATGGATGTGTACTGAGTACAGAGAAGTGTAGCAGGAAATGGGCTGGACAACTCTTACCAAATGAGTAAATGTCACCAAAGTATAAAACAGACTTTTTTGTCTGGAAGACCATAAAAATTCTATTTATATTGTCACTGTGTTTGTCTAGCTCTTGAACATGCAAGTTTAAAGGAATTTAGAGAAAGAAAACTCCCCTGGCTTACTATGACAGTAATAACAATTACCAGCTACTGAAATTCAGTCCTTGCTATTTTGAAATGAGAGGTAACTGAAATTTTTACTTTTCCATTTGTTTTTTAAAGGATTCCTAAAATGCAGAGGTAAAATCTGTCATCTCTAGTATTATTATGCAGCTTGGAGAAGTAAATCAGGTGTTTTATTAAACCTTAGCCAACACAAATATATCATAGCTGAGGAATTCTAGGAATGCATACATTAACATTTCTATAAACTATGTGACATTTTAAGAACATTCTGGCAAGATTTTGAAAAAGCGGGAAGCTTACTGAGATGGTCTGGAGGTATAATAGTGACCTGATTCTGTTTTCTTGAAGACAAACAAATAATGCACCTACAACAGAGGTAAAGAAACCATGGTAAAAATCAAAAGCCTGACATTGGCTTTTGAGTTTTACTTGTAATTTCATTTTTAGAAAAACTTAGACACAGCACTTGTTTTCCCCAGCCACCTCAAAAACTACCAATCTGATGGCAGTGGTAATCTGTAAGATACTGCTTTTAGCTGTGATTTTAGAGGTGTTCAAAAGACTTGGACTCAACTAGCTAAAGCAAAGACTCCTTAAACAGAGGGCAAAAGGAAAAGGAGAAAAGAGAAGGAGGTAGGAAAGTCTGGTAAAAAAAAAAAAAAAAGAGCAGTGGATTAGGTTAGCTGTAGAACTTGTAATTTTCAAAAGACATCTGGCAGCCAGACCGACCTGACAGAGAACCAGGTGTCATCTGCTCTCTCCCTTTAGGACTGTGAGGCCATGACATCTCTGAGAGTCAGAATGATAATGGCACAGTGGTATTAATAATATAGTGGGCTCTAGAGTCCCAGGCACAACTGTGTTACTCACTTGTCTTAGCTTCATACCTTACTTGTATCCAAATCACATTGTGATTGTTCAGAATAGCTACCTGCTCATTATTCTGTTCACTAATTGGCCGTCCTTTTAAGTTGGGCAAAGTTAATGAGTTTCTGTGTTTGCACATCCCCTACTTACAAGTGCAATCTTAGCATTGCCATTCTCCTGACAAATGCAAAAGTCTTTGATTTATTAGATTAATTCAATTTTTCTGCCTTTGGCAACTTTTTATAAACATTTCTCTGTAAAGGGATCAACTGCATTTCAGCTACTGGAACAGCTCCTCTGAGCTGTAAGCTAAATGCCTCTCCACTTTGCTGTGCTTGTCATGCAAGAGAAGTGAACTGACTGGAACACAATTCCAAGATGTTCGCATCTGGGAAGCTGAAGAGTAATTAGACAAATTCTTCTGAACAGAGCTTATGTTACACCTCCACCTCACCTTTTCCTTATGACTATCTTCAAGAGGGCATCATGACAACTGAGATTCACTTTCCAAGACACAGCCCTGCTTGGGATAGGAAACTTTGCATCACCCTAACAGGGAAATTGACTTCACTGGTTAGCAGGACAATTCATGAGCATTTCCACACTGAGCCTGTCTCCCCCACACCTGCAAACTTATTTGCAAGTTCAAATATATCCAAACTGATTTGTAAGTTCTGACACATAGCAATAAAATCAACTTGGTGAAGATAACATGACTTCTAAACTGCCGTAACCAAGAGTCTTAATTTATTGAATCCCTTGTCAGTGCATTGCTGTTTTAAAATTCTTATTGTGTCATACATATACCAGCTAATGATATACGGATTCATATTAGTTACCTCAGAAATATATGTGGCAATTTTACACATTTGTAATAATGGCTTCCACTGTTCCACTGCACAAAAAGCCTCCCTACCTAGGAGGTAGAAAGGTAAAAGCAGAAACACTCAGAAGCAAAAAAAAAAAAAAAAAAAAAAAAAAAAAAAAAAAAATTTTCAGAGATGACAACTGTAGTGCAGCCAGTCAAATAAAGACAATCCTGGAGATCAAGCACAAAATGAGCCCAAAAAGGGCAAAGACTTGCTCTGCATCAAATCTCAGTCCAGCCTGCTTTCTGGAATGGTTCAGGCAGCTGGCCAGTTATCCCAGGCATAATGGGGGTAGAGCTGTGCAGCAGTGATAGACGGGTCCATGCAGCCAAGCTACCATGCTCATAGGAGACCTTGCAGGATCCAAGAGTTTATCTTTAGGCAGTTTCTCTAGAAACAACAGCAATACAGCAACTTTACCTTGGTCTTTCTGCTTTAGTTAAGTTTAGAATGGGTGAAGCCAACTTGGTTCCGGCCAGCCCACAATTAATCCCAGCAGGTAGCACTGATCTGTCAATACCAAATGACTTTCCTTCCTTTAGACTGCTTAACAATTTCCTTCCAGACTCTTTCTAATGATTGTCTAAATATAAATCTCCTGGTTTTCATTACAGAATCCTAGAATCATAGAATATGCTGGGTGGAAAAGGATCATCAAACACTTCTTGAACTCAGACAGGCTTGGTGCTCTGATCAGTTCCCTGAGGAGCCTGTTCCAGTTCCAAGGAGAGGGATTTTATACTTGATTATGCTCCCTCTATTCTTGATCATGCTCTCAGTCTGTTGCTGAAAAGCATGAGAATTTTGCAGATTATCATATCAACCACCACTGAAAAATGCCACTGATTTCCTGCGGAGCTGCTACTGCTGTTCACCCTGAGCATCTGATCTCTAGGTGCCCAAATATGGAGCTTGACTTAATGACATGAATGTTGTAACAAATTATAAAGGACAATGACAGTATTTTTAATGCATAAAGGGTGTTTTGGCAGAAAGACTTAGTGCTGTGCATTGTTATATGAGCTTTTGGCCTTCAGGAATAGTCAGTGACTTGGAGATGATAAGGAAAGAGACAAATGCAGCAACCAGAAAACTGGCTCAGTGTTTCTAATTGAGGGTGCTTCTGAAACAATGAAAGTCCCCAGAGGACATCAGAGATATGGAGGAAATGGGAAGGATGATGAGGAGAGAGGAAAAATGGAGAAGGGAGAGGGAGGAAAGGAAGAAGAAATGTCAGTCTTTTCAGTGCTTGGTCTTACTTCTCTTGGACTGAAAATTTTGTCGTTGTCTTAAGAAGTAACAGGGAAAAACATTTTGTACATTCACCAGCAAATAATAATATCCCTCTCCTTAAAATACAGTAAAAATCAGCCCAGATATCTTCCAGGTGCCACTACTTGGGCTGTTTTCCTGTGCTTCCTCAAGCACTGCCTATCTCTTGTCTCCTGCCTGTAGCAGAGAGCAGTATGTAGACTGCAGAGCCCTTAATTCATACTGGGACCCATAATCACAGACCTCTCTTTCCCTTCAAGGTCCTTCATGCCTAGCGCCATGTCTCTAGAGTATGTCACCACAGTCTTACTTTGGGTTCATGCTCCTATTTGGTGGCCTGGAAGGGCTGATACCAAGCCCAGCAAAGCAGCTAAGCATTGAAAGGCAGGTCACTTATCAGAGCACTGCAGTCAAGCAGGACTCACAAGGTGGCAATTTCACAGCAAGTCACAGCTTCTTGTTTTGCCCATCATTTTCCACATGGTTCAACACTCCATCATCTCCCCTGCATATGCCTGCTCTCAGGAGATGGGTTACATAGCTTCATTTTGGCATCAAGACATACTTGTCACTTTGCTGGCTAATCTAAATAAATGAATATGCTCCTCTTCTTGGTCTTCAGCTTTTTCTTCTTATTAGGGACATTATAGGGTAGGCAAAGACTTAAGCTAGTGTACCCCAGGAGTTCAGCTGCAGCAATGTCATCTATAATACTTGGACTGTCTTCAGAATCATTCAGTGAATTAACACTCCAACTTGCCTCCCTTCAAACACACTTTAGCTACCAAATTTTTCCAGATGTATGTAAGGTCACTGTAATTTATTTATTTTAGTCTCTGAATACTGCAGTACACCTTTTTTTCTTTATGTCACACTACTGCTCCCTGCTGCTCAAGTCTATTTCAGATGAACAGAACCATTTTACACCACCTGAACATGAGACAGATCGTATAATGACTGAGGGTAACTTGCTCCTCAGAAGCAGGGGGGCTGTCAATGAGATGCTTGTCTCACCATGATTAACTGCTGTGAAATGCCCACAGAGATTTAAAACCATGATTAATTACCAGAAAATACACAGAGGACTTAAAGACTAAATTCTACTGCTTGCTAAGTTTACCCAAGAGTTCCTGTACATCCTGCATCTGGGGACACATAATGCATCCTGCATTTGTGCAATACACAATCAATTGCTAAAACTCCCACAGAACATATGGCAAATTGTCAGCAAAAGGCTACATAAAAATAGTTTGTTGTAAGCTCAGTGTCAATGTGTAGATAGTCAATGACTGAGGTGTTAATAGTCTATTTCTTTAACTGCTGTTTCCTTTTACCTAGAAGATACTAATTTGTTTGCAATTACATTGTTGTTGGTGCTTTTTTAATTTGGCCTGCTCAAAGACATAACAGTTTCTACAAGGTTAATGTTCTCTCTGAGTAAAAAAATGCTAGATCCTATCTGTATAATGCATTTCTTTCCTATTTTATTCAGCACAGACACTGAGGAGATTAATAAGCTTCAGTATTTTACGTTAAGCTTATTAAAGATCCAAATTTTAATAGGCTTGAAATCATCTTCTGAAATCCCACATTAAAAGAAAAGCTAAGAGCAACTTACTCCATTTCCTGGGAACTTTCCCCAAGACTTTTATCATTCACATAAAATCCAGAAACCAGACCACACTGTATCATGTGGTGGGGAGGAGGTTAGTCAGGCCAGACTTCTGCCACATTTGGCTCTTGCTGGAGTCATGACAGCCTCCTCCCACCTTGCAGATGAGTGCTCATAAGCACAGCCATACTTCACCAGGTAGAAGCAATCTGGTATTGTGCTGGGAGACATAGGATGGGAAAGAAGATGTGGCAGTGAGGGTGCCTGTTACCTGCACAAACAAGTAACCAGAGAGCACCACAGACTGTATTTACCCTTCAGCTGGTAAAACCCCAGCAAGAGCACAGCCTCTTTGAATGAGGAAAATGTATTAGATTAATCACTTAAATCCTTCTTCAGTTTTCCATGCAAAACTTCACCACATTTTCAGTACATTTCAGTCAAGTGCAAGGAATTAAGTCTTTCTATAAAGATTTGTTTCTGTAACACTCAAAATCCTTAGTGAATTTTGTCACAGGGCTTTCTGGGAATTAATCCTTCCACCATTTCCTTCTGCTAACTGCAATTCATTTAATGTAGCTTTACAATGTTGTTGTTCAACATGTTGCAGTCAAAATTACAGGGAAAAAAGGATACTCTGAGAAGTAGGATTCCTTCTCAAGATAACTTACCTAAGTTTACACCAATTTATATGAAAACCAAGAACTGCAGAGATCTTTGAGTATACACACATTAGGTCTAAGTACAGAGTAATCATATCCTTTAGTAGCAGGAATATTATGCACAGGGATTTCATTGGTAGATACAGCACTTGTTTTCTTGTAAGAGAAATTAATTAATATTAATTGTTTCTGTAAGAGAAAGATCAAACAAATGGACCTGCTAGAGCTGAAAAAAACTCCCTCTTTCCCTTGCCTCCTCAGAGCTTTTCACTTCCTAGAATTTACAAGCTTGGCTGAAGACAAGCTACTGGGAGAACACTGTGAGCATCCAATTTTTATTTCTTTTGGATTTTATTAATGAAGAAAAGAATTTAAAGACTTTTAATAATGAATAAAAGAGAGACTATTTCAAGTATGAAAAAAAGAACCATCAAAATTTGACCTGGGAACCCTCTACTGTTTAGACATTTTCACCTATATAATGCTTTTATTTCAGGAACAGCCATTGTAAAGGTTCCAACCTAAGCCTAGGGATGAAGTAACTCACCCTAGGCGTAGCTGTAAACAATGTTGCATATCTAAAAAGTGGGTCAAAGACCAGGTATTCTCTCTCAATAAACCAACTACAAGGTGACAACACAGAGCTGAGCTAGGAGTAGAGATTTAAATAGAATATTGGAATATTCTAAGACAAACAGAAAAATCTGAAAATAATTACATTCTATAATTGTAAAGAAGTGACACACTGGTATATTAATTGGGTAGGAGTTAGATGTCCTTCTGAGAAATTGCTCCAGACTGTGCCAGACTGCAATACTCAGTCTTAGTCATAGTAGCTGGAAAGCTGGCTTCTAGCTGGACTTCTCCAGCCAGTTGTTTAAGTTGCAAAAATCCTCAAGCTGTGAAAAAAAAAATAAAACCAACACATTGGCATAATGAAGTGCAACTATGAGGAACAGCTTTTTAATGGGAGAGCACAGATGTTCTATGCACAATGGCTATGGTTTAAATTGAAAAGTGCCATTGTTTGGCCATCATTTCAAATCATGATACTCTAAAGGAGAGTTTTCAGGATATCCACACTTGAGGAGCACAAAGCTAAGGTAGAGCTAAATTGTTATATCTGCCCTGCTCTGTCTGAGTGAAAAGAAAATTGTTTTCATGTGCATGAAAAGCAAAAAGTGAAAAATCATAGTTGTCATGTAAGAGGAGACCAGGAGTGAAAGGCAAAGAACATGGACAGCAGCAGCCTTCCATCAGCTGATGGGAACAAAAAAGAAAGATTTTTTTTTTCCCAAAGCTGGCACTATGGCAATGGGTAGGAAGACAATGCCATTTCCCTGGAGCCTACAGGCTGGATGTGCACTGGCACTGGAATGGGAGGAAGAGGGGAGGAAATATGTACACCCAGTGCTTGTTTGACTAGGCAGAGGTGCCAAAGTCAGCCATGCCATACCACAGATCCCCTCACCTGTCACAACACCACAGGAATCTTGAAAAGCACTTGTGCTGCTGCCGTAAGAGACCAAAGCCTGCCTTCCTGACAGTAATGTCACCAGCAGTCACTAACTGTGAGCACTCCCACTACATTTGCGGGTGGCTTGCGGCAGCTTCCCCGGGCAGGTGCTGTCGGAGTGCCTGCGGCACTGGGGACGACCCTGCTGCAGTCCATGCTGACACCTTCCCCAGCCCAGCAGACACCCGAGCCAGGATGGTGTAATTGCTGCTGCACCACGAAAAATGAGTGAAACCCATTAGGGTTTATTGAGGAACAGTCCGAGGGTCCAGGCAGGGTAGGAAGGTATAGGGAAGGCAGGGTAGAAGCAGGATCAGGGAGAACAGGCTAACAACCACTGCTGAAGGGTACCAGAAGCAGAAGGAGCCAGGAACAAGAGAAGGGCTGGGGTATAAACCAACGGTGGGATGGGAGTACCACTTGTCCAATGGGGAGAGAAGCTGTGGGAGACCCAAGTTTGAGTGGGGTGACCAGGACTTAAGCAATGGGGAAGTGGGGAGGGAGTGGTGTTTCAGGGAGAACCAATGGGGGAACAGAGGGTACAGAACCTTCTGGAACTGGGGAGTGTGCAACCGGGGACTGACAGCACAGCATTTACATTAACAACAGAGTGTGCTGGGGAATTGTGCCAGTGTCTCAGCAACAATGGTGTTGTCCCAGGGCATTCTGGCTCTGTCTTCCCCATGAGTGTCTCCCACAACTTTTATTTGTCCTGCACTTCAGAGCAACCTCTGTACTCAGAGCGATGCTCTGAGTTAGAGATGCTGGATTGGACCTCACAGGTATGGTAGTGATAGAAGTAATACTTTGTATTTTATACTCTTTTCAGATCAGCTGTATAGCAAGCCTTCTCTGTCCCTTGGAAAAATAATCATAGAATCATAGAATGTTAAGGGGTTGGAAGGGACCTTAAAGATCATCTAATTCCAGTTTCCCCTGCCATGGGCAGGGGCATCTCCCACTAGACCAGGTTTCTCAAGGCCTTACCCAGCCTGGCCTTGAACATTGCCAGTGATGGTGCACCTTCCACTTCTCTGGGCAACCTATTCCTGTATTACCACGCTAAGAGTGAAACATTTCTACATAACATCTAACCTAAATTTCCCCTCTTTCACTCTGTACCCATTACACCTTACCCTAACGCTGCAGATCCTGACAAAGAGTCCTGGAATGTTGCTGTGAGATCTCCACACAGCCTTCTCTTCTCCAGGTGAACAGTCCCAACTTTCACAGCCTGTCTTCCAAAGGGAGGTGCTCCACTCCTCTTATCAACTTCATGGCCCTCTTCTGGACTTGCTCCAACAGTCCCATGTCCTTATTATGTTGCAGGAGCCAGAACAGGACACAGTATAAGCAGTTATATAGCAGATAATTGTGTCCACAGTTGTAAACAGCCCAATAGGCTCCCCAAATCTGTTTCACCAGCACTTGCTCATACTAATTGTCCAAAAGAAATGGGGAATTCCAATAAATGACTAATAAATTTTATTTTCCATATACTTCATCACTATATAAAAAAATGGGTTAGCAAAATCTGAAGAGTCATGATAAGATGATAAGACAACTACAGTGAAAAGAACTTGAGGTCTATTCTGATTGCATAAAAACTGTCAGATTTATCCCATGGCAAATCATAGGAAAAGAATTGCCAATCAAGAGTCACTTTCTTCTCCAGACAGCAGGGAAGAGGGGGATAATGTGTAGAACTGATGAGAATTTTCATTGGTCAGGAAAAATACAGAAAGCAGAAAAGCCCATTAATTCATGTTCTTCAGGATAATGCAGGTCTCCTTTATACTTTCTTTTGCTTATCTCTTTCTGCTCTCTCCTTTTTCCTTCTTTACACAGATGTCAATTTGGGAGTGAAAGAGTCAAGATGCTCTTCAAAAAATTTGATCCTGCAAAAGATATGGAAAATAGTCAAAAAGCCTTGACTAAAGAAGCTCTGGCTCCCACTCCTTATATGCATACTTTCAGCACTAGACATTGTGGAAAAGGTATGCTGTTGGAGGCAGAGGTATCTACACCACTCAGCAAAACTGAAAGCCTGGCTTGAAATGCAGTCACAGATTTTTGTTGGTTTTAAAAGTTAGCTCATAAAGCTGTGTTTTATAACATGCATTACGTGGAGCAGAAAACGAATCATGGGTTTCTCTGGGAAAAGGAATGTTGTCAAGGGCCTATAACATAATTTCACTTTTAAAATATTTTTCTGTGACTATAACAGAAATCTCTTTCTATCCTGGCTACAGTTCATATATTCACATTACTGGGAAGGCGATTCTCTTTGCTATAGAATAGTCAGGACCTGGGTGAAAAGTAACTTTATGCCATTCATTAGCAGAGAGCAAAGAGAGACTGGGCAGAATACCAGCTAATATTATTTCTGTTTTGGAATGTGCATACACCATTGCATGTATCCAGCCAAATTGTTCTTAGAAACAGGTAGATATGACACAATAAATAACACCATTCTGTCCAAAACTGTCTACACCTCAATGGTCCAAGAAGCACAAACAGAAGGAACAGAGCTGACTAAACTTCTGCCATTAAAGTAAATGTGCCACCATCCTCAGTACTTCCAACATTTCAGCTTTGTTAATTGCAGTAGGGTTGCCTAAGCTACACTGCTGCGCAAGATTTTGCATTTCTATTAACATTCCTCTGGCAGGCAGAGATCTTGTTAAGGTTCGTTAATCTTTAATTATGTTTTTAAAACCCTGTAGCCGCAGTAAATACCAGTAGTTTATAGCCAGTTGTGAGAAGTAATATTAACCTCCAATCTGCATACACCAGTCTGCTCCCGTACATTAAGCACCTAGCACTGTTCACCTTCTCGACCATTTTGCCTTGCAAGCAATTTACATCATCCAAGTACTGTAAATTGGTATTTATACATAGGACACACAGCCTGCATATGCACACAAAATCAGGGCTAGAGGGTAAAAAGGTAAGGAATAATAAGGATTAGAATAGGAAATGGAGGCAAATGAGAAGGAAGGCAGACAAAATGATATAGAGCAGCCCTGGGGAGCTAAGAGAGAAGAGATGATGCTTCAGCTGATTCCCTTTGTATAACCCACACTCATTTATAACTTGAATGGATGAATAAGTGAGTATTTTTCCTTCCAGCTATCCTGCTAGCTGTAAGTGTGAAAATATGGTAAACATCCTCTCCAAAATGCATTCCTTATTTCTCATCTCCTACTGTGTCCAGAAACTAGTTACATTCATTTCAAAATACTTCTTGGCTGAGTTATTTAGCCTCCTCAGATATGAGAGCAAAGACTTAATCCCTGTTTAACTTCCAGACTGGTGTTGTCACTTGATTTAAACATAACTCTCAGAAAGCTTAGTCACTGTAAGATTCAAATTCATGAGACATCAAGCACCATCTTTGAGCCTTAATGCCCTCAGCTGCCTTTGTCTTCTGAAAAGGCTTAGAATAAGGTCCTGAAAAGCAATCACCAAGAAGTCATGGCTAAATACTCTTTCAATTAGGGCTTGATCCCACAGGTAGTTATGTGCTGGAAGTGCAGAAACCAAGGGCTGGTGCTGAATACTTAGTGTTTGCTTATTGCCTGAGTAGTGAAGCTCGATAACAGAGTGAGCAAATGCAAAGAGAGGAGGCAAAAAAGCATCTGGCAATATACCCAAATTTGTGCAGTCTCGTGCTGAGCCCTGCAGAGGAGGGGCACGTGAGCATGCCCAGCATGAGCTGCTCAGAATGAGACAGTCATGACACTGAACTCAAGTGAGGACTTTCAGGTGCTTCCTGGGTGACAGAACCAGCAGATCACTCAAACGTGACCACATCAGAGATGAATCCACAGTAAAGACACAGTAAAGACCAGAAGAAATTGAGGGGCCAATTTTTCCTAATATTCAGCAGTCTGCTGTCCCCATTCATGCACAAGGCAGCTTTTATGCTGTTCCAGGAGATTGCAGCCTGTGCTGGGCTGCAGCAACAAACTCTCCCCAGCAGTCGTGAAAGCAGCTCGATGCTGTTCTCCCACCAGTAAAGATCCTGTGTTGGCTCCTCATAGATTGGCTTGGGAAGCTGAAAAAAATACAAATTCTATCAAAAAAATAGTTTTTATCCTCTTCTGGTATTTTCACTCTCTTTTTTTACCTTCATTTTTTATGTCTCTTTAGCCTGCAGGTTTATGGAGGAGCATTTGCTGAAACGGCAAATTCTTGTGCAAGCAATAGTCTAAGAACTTGTAGAGATTATTCAATGCATAAGGAATAAATTAAAATTAATCAGATAATTGGCAAACAGAAAACAGAACCAAATAACATTAGTCATCAGCTCTCCCTGGAACTTCTGACCTTAGAATGGCTGGTGGCTGTTTCACACACATTACCTGAATCTCCCCCTAGAGACTCACCCCACTGGATGTCAGAGACCTCACCACAGTCATTGTGATGTCCCTTGGGAGCTCTTTCACCACCATCAGACCCCATTAGCTACAATGGACAGTCAGTGCAGGCCAGCTGCCAGACAAGGAGCAGTAGTGACAGTGGTACCAGCAGGGTTTCACTGGCAATGCTCAGCTCCAGAACCTCCATAAGGCCACCAGACCCAAGCTGTGGTAGCAACAAGGCTAGCCCAAACCACCACATCAGTTAACGGACATGTGTTGAAAGCTCTCAGTTTTGCAGATTTCTCATTGAGAAATACAGGTAAAATTCACTTGTGCTACTTAGCCCAGCTGGAATTTCAGTCAGCATGATCTCCTTGCTATTCCCAGGTGAGTAGTCACTGTGGGACTGACTAACTGCCCTCCTTGCAGTCACATGAGAAAAGCTGTCTTTGGTCAAATTAGCCTCAATATTGAATAAAGAATAAAGAAACCTTGTCTGTCTGATCCTTGTCTGAAAGTCAGCCTACAGTTAACCTCTTTTGATGTCCCTAATAAAGTTGAGTATACCTATACCAATTTATATCACTGGAAAGGAAGTTAAATTTCCCTTCAAATGCCAGTACCTCCTCTAAGAGTTAATGACTAATATGTTCAACATCCTCTTTCTAAGCTGCATAATTAGTCTTTTTTCTATCACTTCATATCTTCTGCTTTCAGAGATGACTTTTGTCTCTCAGAGCTACCCTCGGTGGAACTCGCCATATGCTTTCAGAGGCCCTCTCTGTCAGCTGCCAAACTGCCCCTCTCTGCCTTTGAAATTTTCTCCTGGGGATTTAATTTGCAAAACACAGCGAGAGGGAAAGGCAGCCACTGTGGTGCCAGCAGAAAAGATTTGATCTCTACAGGACTTTGGTACCTCAGAATATCCAGATACCCTGAGGATGTCCTTCAGAGAGGGTATCCTTGGACTTGACACATACCTTCAAACATCAGGCATGGAAAATGTAAAATATGCGGATGCCAGATGGGGGGGGGTTTTGTTGCCTTTTTTTTTTTGTTTTGTTTTGTTTTTTGTTGTTGTTGTTTGGGGGGTTTTTTTTGTTGGTTTTTTGTTGTTGTTGTTGTTGTTTTTTTGGGTTGGTTTGTTTGTTGGTTTTTTTTTTGCCTTTAGGGGATTGTTCTAATCCATTCAAACTACTGCTGGTGAGTACCATCAAGGAGAGAGACCAGTAGGCATCTCCTGGTGGTCATCTTTATCAGGCATTGACTTCTAGCACCTTCACCCTATATATGTGTTGTACCACATGAAAGCAACCATTCTCCTCCAAACGAGCTGACATTCACTCCAGCTACCCTGGGAATCTCTTTAGCCACTGCAAATTAAGTGGAAAATGAAATGTCATCACCTGGCAAGATGAGGAACAGCAATACTTAAACAAAAATACTTACTAGTCTGGTGGCTACCACTGTCATCTTGAAGGTCCTTTCATGGCAAACACCTAAAGCTTCTCATGAAAGGAAACTGGAGAAAGGACCACCAATTTTTAGAAAGCTCTCATTTGGGTGACCCACTCTGGCAAGAGTATCATGTTGAAAAACACAGTGAGATGCAAATATTTCCCATCCACTGCACACAGGGCTTTTTGCTGGCTGACCAAGGAGACTCTCAACCCAGCATGCTCACTGTTTTCAGGTACCTTGCTTTATCATGTGTTATGGCAAGGTGCCCAGGCAGCCCACGTGACTGAGAAGGCATCCCAATGGATGTCAGCACATTTAAAAGTCAAGAATTGCCCTGCCCTACACAGCACACCCTGGGGAAATTACATACCACAGTACAGCATGACCAGTATATAAACTGGGGGAGTTTATATGCTGTGAGGAGCCAATTGCTGCTCAGGGACAGGCTGCAAATTAGTCAGCAGGTGGTATAAGCAATTGTTTTGTGCACCACTTTCCTTTCTTGGGTTTAATCCTCTCTGTAGTTTTATTTCCCTTTTCATTGTTATTAATTAGTGTTATATTTCACATTATTTCAGTTATTAAACTGTCCTTATCTCAACCCATGGGTTTAACAGTTTTTTCCAATTCTCCTTCCCTTCCCACTTGGGGGTAGAGGCAGTGAGGAGTGTTTGTGTGGTACTTAGTTTGTGGCTGCTATTAAACTGTGACAGAAATCACCATGCTGGCTGTGCCCTGGCACACAGCCTGAAAATGCCAGTGCTCCGGAGCTGCGATCGAGCTGCAGGTCTGCCTTGGTTTGCCTGAGCAGCACATATGCACTGCGGCTGCATTAGCCTGCACCTCACTGTGTGCTGATAAAAAATCATGACAAATTATCCAGTTCATTTTGGCTCTGTGTAGAGCTATCGACACTCTCAATATGCAAATGGGTCTTGTTTATCATGTGATAGATACTGTGTAATGTAGCACCTAAATTACACTGAGTCCGCAATACCATCTGGTTTCATCTTTCATTACATTACAGGATCACTATGTTGTATTTGACCTGAAAATTGGTGCAGGTATAAAGCAGGGCCATGGGTGCAGTTTGAAGTGACAAGAAGCTCTGCTCACTCACATGAGGCAAACCAAGTTTCAGACATAATTCTCTTTTTTCTTCTTCAGATCTGAAAAACAGTAAGTACCAAGCAGGCCACAGCAAAATCTAGTATTATGCACAGATTTACCTGGAAGTAGAGTCAGGTGACATTGCCATAGAAGGAGTGTCTGCTCAAATTTTCTCATGTGACAGAAAAAAAACTGACACGGTGGAAGGAAAGATAGTGAATGCTCAGAGGAACAGTCCATAGATATGAGGTTACTTTTGGTTTGAAGGGATCTTAAGACAGAGTAAAGAAAATATTTACATTAACTTTTAGCAAACTCCAATTCGTCCTGTTGATGCCAAACTGATTTTCCTTTTAAATATTCTTCACATATGCCTGTAGCACTCTAGCTTATTATAATTTAATTATATAGATTTGTAGCTAGCATTTTACCCACTCTGTTAGACAGAAAAACAAAGCACATTCCTAAAGGCCCCTATCCCTATATTTCTTCTTCTGGGAACTAAGGACAAGCTCCCAAGATACTTTCTGATAAACAACTAGCAAAAGAGGGGCTCCAGAAAAGGGTTGAATCATGGGGGAAAATTACCTCATCGTCTGTGCTTCTAACTTGGGATTCTTGGAATTATATTAATTTCCTAAACTTATTAAATTGTGTTCAGCCTATATCACATGAGCATTTTTCCATACTTGCCCCTGGAGGCCTACAATTAAAGAGAAGATTTTATGTTACTGCCTACATTAATACTGTCTTGAAAGTGTATTGTTTTATGTTTAGATCTTTAAGGCATCACTGTGACTTCAAAGAAATTATGAGCTAATGTATTTTTTTTTATTGGTAGTGCAAAGATGTTCAAGAAAGTTGACCCTTTCTCCCCGTTGTCTACGTTTGACTCAATCAGCCAAAGGACTTTCTTGAGTGCAAACGTCTCTTGCAGACCAGTTCTTTGGCTGTCTGATTAAACTACAGAATAATAATTCATCATTGTCTGTCCATTCCCACTTTACTGACTGTCTAATTAAAATTATTTTTATGCCCAAAGATAATTGCTTTCTTCTATTATTACTCTGAAATGTTAATATAATCTAGCTCACCAGTCTCTGTGTCTACCACTAGAGACAATAAATAAATTAGATACAGAAAAATGATGTTTAAATAATATTATGATTGAGTCATAAAATTATAATAGCACAGAAATTCCAGTTAAGGCCGCAAAGTGTTGCCAAAGACATTTGCTGTACATATGGGTGGTTGTTTCTCAGAATCTCAGAAAAGGCCATGCTATACACCTTGGGTGCTTCATTAGCAACATATTACCAGCCTTATACAGTCAAGTGAAACAGAAAATCATTTTACAGTGGTCATTATTTTTAATGTCAGTGCTTACTGACACTCCTTATCCTGCAGCATCTGAAATACATGGATCAGAAGATGTTGACAAAGGTTGGCTCTTCAGTGGAATCTTCTTGCCTTAATTGTCTTGTTAGTTTATAAATTGTTTAAAAGTGCTTTTTGTTGTGGTCTCTCTTTGTCTAATAGCTGTTTGATAAAGGTAGTTGCACCATATTAATGCCCTTAGAAGACAGTAGTAGCAATCAAAAATAGAATTACCACAAATGAGTCATTTCTGTAAAGAGCAATCAAGTCAATATAAACATTGGATATTTTAATTTTAAATACCCAGAATATTTTTTCCCTTCCTTATTGTTTTTTAGATACTGTAACCACCAGCCCATCCTCAATATGTCACTATTTCCTACTTTCAGCACTTTTCCTTCTTCTGTGGTATCTTTTTATTCTGGTCCCTAATCAGTCCCATGCACATGTTAGTACATACACATATGGGCACACGCAATGCCACTTTGACTGTAAATGCATTTGAGGCTGGTCAGATGCATCTCATTCAGCCTCAAAAGCTACAACGTGCAGATCAGCAGGCCCAGCTGAGCAGTAAACTTCAAAAGTATCCATGCATTTTCTTTTCCTAATCTGAAATGTTACCCTGTGTTTTTAATGATAATTGCATTAGCTGCCTGGTTTCAGCAGGCCTTTTCAGTGAAAAGTGTAGAAAAGAAGGGCAACAAACACACTGGCCTTAGCCAGTGTAACACATGCTGAAAATTTTCCATTCTTGCAGATTGAATCACAGAACATTGTAAAAACCAGTATTTTTATCACCTGAATCCCTCACCTCCTTCCAGTCCTGATCCATGTTTTGGGGCTTGCTGTAAATTTCCATAACACCAAAAAAAACTTCAGACTTTGCTTTATGTCTCATCCAAGCTGGTCCCACAAGCAGAAATTTTATTTTGTTAAGATTTCTTGAGATATCAGAATAAAACATGAGAAGTTTTAGGTCTATAAGTTACTTGAGGTTATTTCCAGATATTTTTATGGTTTACTTTCAGCATCCTGTAGTTAAATTCATACCAGCTATAATCAATTTGGTTTTAAAAAATAGGGTCAATGAAGATTAATGGCAGATTTACATACTTTTTGCTGACGTCGGTTGACAAAGACCATGGAACACAAAGCCATGCTGCTGTCTTCCCTTCCCAACCAGTGGTACTGTGGATGCAGCTGGTACTGAAATGACCCTCATGCATTGCTGTCCATCTCATTCCCATTGGTCACATGTGCAGCATTATGAGCTTCAAAAATAATTTTGTCTCCTGAGAGACCTGGGTGTCCTATCCTTGTCTCTTGATTCCTTGTCCCTCATATGGCCACAGCAAGTTGTGGATTCAGCCAACTCAAAATCCTTTGACACATTTGCCAAAATAAATTTCACAGGTCCTTAGACAGCATCAAGGTACCAGTGAAAATGTAGAAAGCAGCAATTGCAATCTGTCTTTTACAACACAGAATTTTTTTCCCTAAGTGGGGCTATACTTAGCTTGCATGAGGAGAGGAAGAGATCTCTTGGGAAAATTGTACCATATTTCTGTTTCATCCCAGCATTATCAGCCTCTAAATCTAAATGCTTTGGGAAAAGGTTTCTGACTTTAAAAATAAAGGAAAGTCCCCTTAAGACTTACTTGACCTTTTTCCTCTCACATGGTTGTATTTGTGCACCTTCCAGGGACTCCAGCTCATTTCCCACTGCTGGAATCATTTGTGTGGACAAGCCACTTAGCCCATCTGCACCTTAAATTAAGTCTGTGCTGCTTCATGAATGCACTAACTATAATCATCTTTAATTAGCATAGATTACACAGATATTACATAGATATCCCCTATAGCTTAAAGTATATACACTATTTTATGCTCCCTCTTAGAATTAAGCATCTGATGTGTTCATTGCTAAAAATCTTCACAGGCAAAAAAACCCCAGCAAAACAGAAAATACAGACAAAAGAACTGAGACAAAGCAACTGGTGTGACAATTCAGATCCAAGTTTTCAACTCCCTGCCCAAGATCTCCAGTAGTAATAACTGAAGACAAAATAGATAGATCCCATAGAAATTAGTCCATCTTCCTCAGTAAATGGAGAGGAAGCCAATACCTTAACCTCAAAAAAAAAAAAAAAAAAAAAAAAGTTGTAAGAACTCTATTTTTACAGCAGTTTGTAGTCGAAGGCTTGATTTTCATAGTAGACCAGCTGCTAGCTGGAAGAGAATTATTATGTGATTCTATCTATATAATATTTATAATGGAAAAGATGCTTACAAAGTCTTTCTATTTATTGAATCTTTACCATGATAGTATACAAGACATAGAGTCATTCAAATGGAAACTGAGTCACAAAGAAAGCAAATCTTGCAAAGCTTACATGGAAAGTTTACCAGATTACAATCTTTGAACTATAACCCAAACCACAGGTCTTTCCATTCCTCCCTCATTTGCATGAATATCTGATTAAGACAACCTTTGAAACTGCCTTGAAAAATTATGACAGACATAAAACTTAATGTTGAAATGGGATTTTAGTCTTTAGTTTTTTTAATTCTAATCAGCAGTTTCTCTGTTTACAGTTTAAGCCTCTCCATTGTACACAGTCTTCACTGACTGTAGAAGAAGCTCTTGATGGAAGATACATGCATACTCACCTAGGATAGGTGGAATTATATTTCTTCTTGAACAATTTTTCTCAAATCCAGAATAAAGTATTCTCCCATGACACCAGAGTAAAATGTGAAGCTTACACAAACAAATGCTGGACAGTTTGCAGAAAAGAAAATTCCAATATATTGCTCCAAGTCTGTGGAATTCCTTCCATCTTTAGCCTGTAAAATACTGCTACTTTGAGGTTATATCACTTACTCTGTGTAAAATTCTGTAAGATTCCATTATCAAAAGCACAACCATAAATATGCAGAAAATTAAATTTCAGGAAGTGCAAATACTGCAGTGTATATTTTAAATTCAAGAGAAGCTAGCTGATGAAAGCAGGAGAAAAACAATCAATTTAACTTGACTCCTTGACTATTCTTGCACCTATTTTTTATTCTCTCCTCTAAAAATATCAATTTTCTCCTAAATTAGACATATTAAGATAAAATGCTCCAAGTCAGGCTTTCAGAGTTTCCTAAGAATTCTGCTGTTGTCTTTAATCAACACTGGTCAAAATGGAGTGCAGAACTACCTTCTGCAGGGCGTAGCCACATTATGTAGATAGTTTGGATTGTGTTGAATTGGGCTGAGTTATAAGCTTCATTGATAGGTGAATGTGCTTTAGATTTTCTAAATATTTGTTTTCGTTGCTTTTATTTACTTTGAATTTTTATTCTTTTATTCAGAATCACAAAAACAACATCTTCTCTCACAGTAGCAATTAATATCAACATCTGAATATTGAATGAATTAGCTGGGAAATTTTTTTAATTTGTTCTGGTCACGGTCCGAATTTTTTTTTCATTTGTCAGAAGCATTACCTTTATTCCCTTGGGAAGTGCAAGAGAACTGCTGGACACATTTCCTTCATGCAGGATTGAGTAGAAGTTGCTATTTTGCTTGCAGAAGGAGATAGCAGTCCAAAACAAGTCTGCACAAGGCTGCTCAGAAATTGAGCTGCATGAGATGGGTGCTGTTGAGAGCAATGTGTGCATCTGCAAACAGACAGCAACAGGAAAGCTTACAGAAAACAAAATAACAAGAAAAGGAAATTGTGTCCTCAAATAAAATAAGCATTTTGATACAGTGTTGTCTCTACAGAAGCTCAAAATTGTGAATTAATAAATTATTTCACTTTTATTTCTTCCCTGTTAAAGTGAGATCTAGTGAATATTTTTTCTCAAGAAAGAGGGTTGAGCAATTCCTCTTTTCAGGCAGAGCTGCCCACAAACCCTGGACACTGGCTACCTGCAGGAGTCACAGGGAGCACCAGTGTAACAGAACATGAAAAACACTTATGATCCTAGCAGGGCAGTCCAAAGCAATACATTTCACAACGAGTCAGCAAACAAGGATATAGACTGGCAGTTGTGAGCCCTCCTGCTGGAAGTGCTTGTATGGATCTCATGGGAAGCCGAGAAAGTTCCATCCAGTTCACTAGCCAGTCAGAACTCAATAGCATATCCCAGCTGCAGCCTCTCTGCCAGGACTAGGCATAGATCCCAGGCAGATCAACAGAAATAAAGTTAGAGTGGAACTGTTTGGAATAACAAATTAAGAGAAAGAAATCAGGATATGCTCAAAATTATATTCCACGAACATAAAGGGAGGTCATGTGTTGCATACGTTATTTTTTGCAGAAAGTCATTCTATCCACCTCTAAATTAATCATGTTTCATCAGAATGGTTTTGCATCTCAATAAAGCTGCATTGCTTAGGAACTCAGGTATTTCATGAGAATTTCATAAGAAAGTGTAAATTTTTAGCATCTAGACTTCCACATCAGAATAAGACCTTACAGTTTCATAAGGTAAGATTAAATTTATAATTGCAAGTTGCAATCACTGTGCTGAGAGGAATATCAAGCTCAAAGCCTACCTGCAGTGTAATATTGCAGGAAGGATTTCTTAGCCTGGAGCTAAAGTGCTGAAGTGATTGATCTGTTGTTTAAATGCCAGGGAGAGCTTTTAGGACTGGAGAGAGAACAATAATGCAGGGTGGTGTTTCTTTGAAATGGGGCTGCTCTACAGAGATAATTCAAAATACTTATCCTTTTGCAACTTTAGTTACATCTCATGCTAAACTTTTATTTTTCTGCTACAGTACAGCCAGAGAGGAAAAATAAAAAACACAAAAAATAAAGTTCCAATTTTATTCCTTAAAGTGTTTTCAGGGATTGCTCAT